>NC_083342.1:106515589-107115589 GCF_019175385.1 Lycium barbarum
ATCCTTTCTTTCTCATACAAAGTGTGTATACACTTAACAAAACCACTTCTTCTTTGAACAGTAAAGAGAGAAATAAATAAAAAAAGGATGGACAATCAAACCTATTTCTCGATTCACTCAAAGAGGTGAATAGGGTCCCAATAGAGATATGTAAAAATAGAGATATGTAAAAAGCAGGTCCGATTACGCGTATTCCTAATCCTAAATAGAATGTAACGATGTAGGGATCCATATGTAAACATAGTATCTATTTAGATAGGCCCGAATGACCCCTTCTCATAATGAGAATGTATATAACCCTATTCTTCCCTCAAAAGGCAGATCTTTTTCTTTCCGTCCCAAATAGAACAATTGAATAGGGACTTAGATGTGACCAAGGTGCTTGCAAGCTTAGGGTTAGCAGGTTGTTGGCACATGAGAAAACTAAAAAATAAAGAAAAAAGTCTGAAATGGATTAGGTTGGGTTAGGTTGGCCGTACGGTCTGACACCCGTACAGCTGGCAGTTGAACATGGTAGGACGTTATCGACGCGTGGCAATCGCGTAACGGACCATACCGGACCAGCGGCCACGATCAAACGGACTAACGGCCACGATCAAACGGAGGAACGACCGTGATCAACCCGACTATGGGAAAGTCAGACCAATCAATGTTCTTCCCTTTTCTCGGTTCAAGCACTCCTCCGATCCAGAAAGTAAATCTCCATACCCATGTTGATCTTTTCCCTCACCGATCTCACCGGTCTAACATATATACGATTTTTACCGTATACAAATAGTCCCCACACTTTCCGGACCGAAATTTTATCGGAGTGACGGGAAGTGGACGAATCAAGAAATCGGCGGCTCCGTTTGTCCGTTGTCATCTTTTCATTTTGGCGGGAACAGTTGTGTCACGTCCCCCTTTCATCGGCCACGTGTCTTATTCCAGACGGCCAGCTCTGACAACCGCCGTAACGCACGTCGTTTCAATTCATTTCTCATTAATTATGGGACACGTGGCTCTCCCCGGTTGGCTGGGATCGGTAACCGTCTTGATCCCATGCCTATATAAGGCCCTTCACCTCTCTATTTGAACACTTTCAACTCTTCAACTCACTTCCTCTCTCCTTTCAATTCTTCACTTCTCTCATTTTTACGACTCATTTCTCTTCATTTTCACTCTCCCACTGCATTTCTTCATCTTCACCACGTCTAATTATCCTCTATATCAAGTTTTTTGATGATTCATCCGTTCGCCCTTTCTGATTCACCGTCTATATCACGTGAAAGGAAACAACTTTGCCAACATCTTCATTAGCTGCTCTTGTTTGAGTGTTGCTACTTCTCATTCTGTCATTTCTTGAACTGTATGTTCCCTTACTCCTTTTTAACTTCCTTTCCGAACCCACTCAACTTATCTTTTTCATATTTTCAAATGTCTGCCAATACCGAAACCACTTCTCATGAAGTCCCCTCGGTTTCTTCTCAAGGAACCGAGCCAACTTCTCCAGCCAAGGGGAAAGTCACCTTCGAACCCACCGCATCGGACATTGTACCGGCCAAACCAAATTTCAATAAAGATTTTGAGGTTGAAAAACCTTTCTCGGTATCCGACAGAGGGTATGATGTGAGACGATACCCCTCGGCGTCCATTACCGAGGATAAGCTTGACGTAGTCCGGGCTGATTGTGGATGGGACAACAGTTCAGTCCAAGTATTTTCCCCCGGGCCAGACGAATCAGTCACCGACCATCGGGAGGGCTTCTTGTACGTCTATACTTACCCTTTCACCCTCAAGCTCGATCCCCCGATCGATCCGGTTATCTTAGATATGTGCCAGACTTACGACGTAACCCTGGCACAGATTGGTCCGATTGTCTGGAGGGTCGTGGCCTGCCTCCGACTGTTGGCCAATAATGCCGGAAAGGAATTCACGCTAGCCCACTTAATACGGCTATACTCCCCGAGATTTTTCCGGGGTGGTGTAATAAAACTCGCAAAGCATAGCCGGAATCCAATTTTTTCAAAAATGGATGAAGATAGAGACCGGGGATGGTTGGAGCGATACGTCCGGGTGCGGACCTCAGATATCATTCCGAAAAATTTCATGCCTTTTCCGGACACGTGGAACAACAAGCGTAAGCCTGAACTCTTTAAGTAATTGCCTATGTATGTTTTGTCAAACTTCAGTTCCACTTTCTCACTGCTTTTCTTTTTTATATTATCCACTGGATGGATTCCTCCGGTCGTCCAGAACCTGAACGAATGGGTTACTGCACTCCTCAGCCAGCATGCCCACGACGACCGGACGTGGGACTACCTGTCACGCGGCCGATGGGTCACCCAGAACCACGGTAATTCTTTGCTTCTACCCGTGTTCACTGCATCTTCTACTATCCGTATTCATTGCATCTTCGATTTTCAGGTTTACCCAAGGGTTCGATGGATCCCAGGCCGGAGTCGGCAACCGAACCTACAACGTCGGCACCCGAGTTCGATTCAGCGGGTGCATCTCGTATCCTCGTTGCTGCTGCTGCCAAGAGAAAAAGGCCCTCGGACAAAGGGCAGAAACCAAAGAAACGGGCGAGGAGCGTCGTTAGGACTTTAAGGGATGAAACAGAGCCCGAGCTCCTCGTTCGGAGGATCAGTGAGGCCCCTTCCGCGGCCCCCATTCCGGAGGAGGATGTCACTGTTTCACCCCTTCCTTCAGCCGGGGAAGGACCCTCGGCTCCCGCATTATACACAGGTGAGGACGATATTCATTACCCAACTCCTCTAAGGTCGATTGAATTCATCGATATTTCAGGCGACGCTTCTTCCGAGGAGACCCCTCTGCAAAGGACAAGAAGATCCGGGGAGGCAGCCGCTGCTGAAGCCGGTCAAAGGAATAAGCCGGTCGCGGAGACCGAAGTCCCCATTGACATTCATCTAATGCCCGAGCACGAGCCTGCTGCAACCTTGGAGACCCCTGCCCTTGCCGAAGCTGCTGAGGCCCTTCCGAGTCCCCCAATTTAGCCCTCAAGATCGGATGAATTCGAAGACATGTTCTCGGGCACTCCTCCCGCAACCGGCGAAGCTGCAGGTTTCGGACATCTCCCGATCCCTCGAGCCACGAGGGCGGCCAGTCAGACCACCGAGTCCAGTGCTAGGGATAGTTTGGTCCGCACCTTTCCGGTTCCAAGTATGGAGCCGAGGAGGACAAGGTCGGCTGTGATCACCGTTCCCGAGGATTGCAGCTTTCTCCCTCGCCCGGTGGGTGTGGCGAGCTATCTGAGGCCCCTTATCTCGGACTCGGATAAACGAAAGAAGAACGGAGTTCCTTGGCAGTGCCTCATCAACGAGGGTATGCACGCGAGCAATCGGGTAAGTTTATCAACCATCTTTGCATAATTTCTTTGAGAATGTTAATCTCATTTGCTCAAGTTTTTGACTTCTTTCGCAGAGCGTGGTGCTTATCAATGAAGCCTTTGTCCGTGCTCAGCAAGAGGTGGATGATCTCAAGGTCCAACTGGATGCTCAAAGCCGTGAAACGGAGAAATATCTGCACCTACTGCGGGTGAAGGAGGATGAGTTGAACCAAGCAGTTATTCTTTCCAACCTCCGGCCTGAGCTTGATGCCGCAAAGGCCGAAAATCATCAATTAAAGGGTGAGCTGGCCGACATGGTCGAGTATAACCGGCGTCTCGAAGCGGACAAGATCGGCCTTAGCCGAGACAATGCTCAATTTTCCTCGAGGCTTGGTGAGCTCGAAATCACCCTCTCTCAACTCCGGGGGGAGCTGGATTCGGTGAAGTCTGATGCTTTGAGCTTGGCCGAAAGGAATCGGCTACTCGAATCCGAGAGTGCCCGGTACAAAGAGAGTATGAGGGTGTTCGAGGAGAAGGCGGAGAAAAGAGCCCAGATGTGTGATGATCTAAAAACCGAGCTTAAGGAGACGGCCGATGCTAATGACGCTCTCAAGGCCGAGCTTGAGTCGGCCACTCAAATGCAACATGTCCTCGAAGAGGCTCAGGATATTTTGGCGGCAAGGCTAACCCAGACCGAGGCCGACTTGGAAGAAGCTCTAAAGAGCGTGGAGGCCGCCGAGGCTCAGACTGCCATTGCTGTTGAGTATGAAAAGTGGAAGTCTCGGAGGGTCACCCTTGAGCAGGCCGAGCATGGTTTTGCGGATCTTCTAGCCCTGATACTTGAGGCTAAAAGAATCGAGGAAGAGGCTAAGGGTGCCCTCGGGGATGATTCCGACGACTCCGAGCGCACAGTGTCCGAACACTCCGGATCCAGTCATACCGGATATAAGGGGCCCGTACTTGGATTTTTATTATATTTTATATATATATTTTCCTTGTTTGGACTTTGGTTTTGATGTGAAACCACCTTTGTGTAAATGGGAAACACACTTTTCTTGTTTCTATGATTGAATGTTCGCTATTATTTTTGCCCGAATTGTTGGTCCGTTTCATGGACCAGCAGACTCGTAATCATTGTTTCACTGTCCGAGGGATCTACTGCCCGTGGGACTTATTTGATGCTTTGTGAATTCAGACGTCCCCGAATCACGATAGGCATATCCTTAGGGCCGGTGTTTTTCGGCAATATACTTAGGCTGGTATTTTTCGGCCATATTTTTGGGCCGATATTTTTCGGGCATCCGGATCCCAGTCTTAGCAAAATTTGATATAACAGTCCCCGTTCGGGGAAGTTAAAATTTTTTGGCTAGGTTCCTTGTGACTAGGGCTGGGCATAAATACCGAAAACCGAAAAATCGAACCGAACCGAACCGAAACTTCAACAAACCGAACCGAACTAGTTTGGTTCGGTGTTTGGTGTCCATCGTCAAAAAACCGAAACCGAACTAGCCGAATCGAAGTTTGATAAAACCGAACCGAAAAACCGAACGCACACCGAAATTTAATACATTACCCAAAAAAATTAAAATAGTCCAGGCCCATTAAGTTTAAAGCAAAAAAAACCCAATTGTAATAAGTCCTCTTTTGCATTTGTATCCCTAATTTTCTACTTCAATTGAAAAAATCAAATATCCTTAACAAAGAAAGGTAGCTAGGATGTCTCTTTAGGATTAATGTATGTCCTTTATGTGTTTTCTTAATTATTCTTACGGTATGTATATAACAAACCGAATCGTTTCTAATATTATTCTTACTAGTGTCAATGGAATCGTTTCTAATATTATATTAAAAAAACCGAATTGAAAAAATCGAAACTGAACCGAACCGAACTTTAAAAAACCGAAACCGAAAGAACCGAACTGAAGTAGTTTGGTTCGGTGTTTGGTGTCCACCTTCAAAAAACCGAACCTGAAATAGCCAAACCGAACCGAAAAACCGAACGCCCACCCCTACTTGTGACCTCGTTGCCTTTGTTGAATTTCGACCGTGGTACCCGGAATAGGGTATATGGATGAAACAATGCCGGAATACGGCGATATATATTTTCGTAGTTGTATGTTTTAACAAGAAGACATCTGAGGTATCGTTGTCCGAACTTTCAATAATATTTGTACTGCAAGTGTTTGTACATGAGAATATTTTATCTGGCTCTCGATTTCCTACAAAAGAGAAATGAAAAATAGAAAAACACGGGGAGTCCATACCTTACCAGTAGTATCTTTTCAGATGAGCCACGTTCCAGTTATTGCGCAACCGTTGCCCGTCCAAGGACTCCAACTGGTACGATCCTTTGCCCGTTATCCCGGTTATCTTATACGGACCTTCCCAATTCGGACCCAGTTTTCCTTCGTTGGGATTCTTGGTGTTCAAGGTAACTTTTCGAAGCACCAAGTCCCCAACTTGGAAATGCCAAAAATTGGCTTTTCGATTGTAGTACCTTTCCATTCTCTGTTTCTGGGCTGCAATACGGACTAACGCGTTTTCGCGAAGTTCATCCGCGAGGTCAAGTTTTACGGCCATGGCCTCCACGTTTGACTCCTCGGTAGTATAGCTGAACCGGAGGGTGGGTTTACCAACTTCTACGGGAATAAGGGCTTCAGCCCCGTAGACCAACGAGAAAGGAGTTTCTCCCGTGCTTGATTTCGATGTGGTTCTGTAAGCCCACAACACCTCTGGTAAGATTTCCCTCCAGTGATGTTTTGACGCTTCAAGTCTTTTTCTCAGATTTTGGATTATAGTCTTGTTCGTGGATTCCGCCTGTCCGTTCGCACACGGGTGATATGGAGTTGACACAATTTTCTTGATCTTCAACCCCTCGAGGAAATCGTTGACTTTTCCACCCACGAACTGGGGTCCGTTATCACAAGTTATCTCAGCAGGGATGCCGAAGTGATAGATGATGTGGTCCCATATGAAGTCAATGACTTCCTTCTCTCTGATTTTTTCAAAGGCCTGCGCTTCAACCCACTTAGAGAAATAATCAGTTATAAACAGAATAAAACGGGTTTTACCTGGTGCCCGTGGTAATGGACCGACAATGTCCATTCCCCACTTCATGAAAGGCCAAGGTGAAACCACTGAATGCAACAACTCCCCGGGCTGGTGAATCATCGGAGCATGTCTCTGACACCCGTCACATTTCCGGACAAAATTTTTCGAATCTTCGTCCATCCGGTTCCAGTAATAACCGGCCCTGATGATCTTTCGGACCAGAGCTTCAGCACCGGAGTGGTGCCGCAGGTTCCTTCGTGCACCTCTCTCATCACATACTCCGTCTCTCCGGGGCCCAAACACTTAGCCAGGGGTCCAAAAAAAGACCGCCGATACAATTGGCCGTCTACCAAGCAGAAACGCGCAGCTTTGGTCCTTAACGATCGTGATTCTTTTGGGTCATTCGGGAGTTTTCCATCACGTAAGTAGTCGACGTACTTGTTGCGCCAATCCCAAGTTAAACCCATTGTGTTTATTTCGGCATGTCCGTTTTCTATCGCCGTGTTCAACAAGTGCACCGTAGTCCCGGGGTTGATTTCTTCCCCTTCGACCGAAGATCCCAAATTCGCCAATGCATCGGCTTCGCTATTCTGCTCCCTCGGTATATGCCGCATGGTCCATTCTTTAAACCGGTGTAATATCACTTGGATTTTTTTGAGGTACCTCTGCATCCGTTCGTCCTTGACCTCGAAGACGTCGTTCACCTGGTTTACGACTAAGAGCGAATCACACTTTGCCTCGATTATTTCGGCCCCTATACTCCGGGCTAATTCCAAACCTGCAATCATAGCCTCATACTCGGCTTCATTGTTAGTCAATTTAACAGTTCTAATAGATTGTCGAACGGCCTCCCCGGCTGGGGTTCTAAGGACAATTCCTAGCCCGGAACCTTTGAGGTTTGAGGCTCCATCCGTATGTAGCAACCAAATGCCGAGGCCTTCCCCGAGGTTAGCAGAAGTTTATTCTCAACCTCGGAGACCATAGCCGGGCGAAATCTGCCAAGATCTGGGACTTGATGGCCGTTCGAGGTTTGTATTCGATATCATATCCGCTAATTTCTACGGCCCATTTGGTTATCCTACCCGATAATTCCAGTTTATGCATGATGTTTTTGAGGGGGTAAGTAGTCACTACACATATCGGATGGCATTGAAAGTAGGGCTTGAGTTTTTGAGAAGCACTTACCAATGCCAATGCCAATTTTTCTAAGTGGGGATAACGGGTCTCCGCGTCCCCCAAAGTTCCACTTACATAATAGATAAGGAATTGCGTACCTGATTCTTCCCGGACCAAAACACCACTTACCGCTATCTCCAAGACAGCAAGGTAGAGAAAAAGCCGCTCGTCCGCTTTTGGTGTGTACAGCAACGGTGGGCTGGACAAGTATCTTTTTAATTCTTGTAAAGCTCTTTGACACTCCGGCGTCCAAACGAAGTAGTTCTTCTTTCTCAATAAGGAGAAGAAACGGTGACTCTTGTCCGAGGACCTCGATATAAAACGACTTAGCGCCGGTATCCTTCCGGTGAGCCTCTGCACTCCTTTGACATTATTCACTACCTCGATATCCTCGATGGCCTTGATCTTGTACGGGTTGATTTCAATACCCCGGTTTGACACCATGAAACCCAAAAATTTACCGGACCGGACGCCGAAGGCCCATTTTTTCGGGTTGAGCTTCATGTTGTACTTGCGGAGCACATCGAAGGTTTCCTGCAAATGCTTTAAATGGTCCTCTGTTTCCAGGGACTTAACAACCATGTCGTCAATATAAACTTCTATTGTTTTCTCTATTTATTCTTCGAACATTCCATTAACTAGGCGTTGGTAAGTTGCACCGACATTTTTTAGTCCAAAAGGCATGACATTATAACAGTAAGTCCCATATCGGGTAATGAAGGATGTTTTCTCTTGATCCTCCGGGTGCATCCGAATTTGGTTATACCCGAAGTAGGCATCGAGAAAACTTAACATCTCATGTCCGGCCGTCGCATCGATCATTCTATCGATGTGAGGCAACGGAAATGAGTCCTTCGGGCATGCTTTGTTTAAATCCTTGTTAGCAACACACATTCGAAATTTATTACCTTTCTTTGGCACCACTACTGCGTTAGCTAGCCAGTCTGGGTACTTTACCTCCCGGATAGAACCTATTTTCAAAAGTTTTGTTACCTCGTCTTTTACGAAGACGTGTTTTGCTTCCGCCATGGGCCTTCTCTTCTGCTTCACCGGGGGAAACTTTCCGTCTAAGCTGAGCTTGTAAGTTGCTACTTCCGGTGGTATACCTGTCATATCTATATGGGACCATGCGAAGCAATCTGCATTAGCTCGAAGAAATTCAATCAACTTGTTCCTGAGCTCCGGGGTTAACCCTGTGCCCAGGTATACCTTTCTGTCCGGTAGATATTCAAACAAGATGATCTGCTCCAGCTCCTCTACTGTTGACTTGGTCGCATCTGAGTCATCCGGCATGACGAACGACCTGGGTACATCAAAATCATCCTCCTCGTACCCCCGGTCCAAACCTGTGTGCTTTGATTGCTATTTGGCGTCCGGTCCTCCGGTTGGATCTTCTTCCTTGTGATCCAATTTTTTGGGCTGAGGTATCGCCTCCTCGACCGCGAACATCTCCCTTGTAGCGGGTCGCTCACCTCGGATGGTTTTTATCCCCTCCGGGGTTGGGAATTTCAGCAACTGATGCAATGTTGAGGGCACGGCCCTCATGCTGTGTATCCAAGGCCTACCCAGCAGTGCGTTATACTTCATGTCCCCTTCGATCACATAGAACACCGTTTGTTGGATAGCGTCATCAATGTTCACCGGCAACTAGATCTCCCCCTTTGTGGTTTCGCTCGGCATGTTGAACCCGCTGAGTACCCGAGCTACCGGCACGATCTGATCGAGCAGCCCCAGCTGTTCGACCATTCTCCACCGGATGATGTTGGCCGAGCTACCTGGGTCAATCAAAATACGTTTAACCTAAATTTTAAAGATGAGTATAGAAATTACCAATGCATCATTATGCGGTTGAATGATGCCTTTTGCATCCTCGTTGCTGAAAGAGATAGAACCCTCGGGTAAATAATCCCGACTGCGTTTTTCGCGAACAACAGAAACCTTGGCCCGTTTCATCACCGGCCCTCGAGGGGCATCGGTACCCCCAACTATCATGTTGATTATATGCTGGGGTTCTACTGGCTCGGCCCTTTTATGAGTCTCCCTTTCCTTGTAGTGACTTTTGGCTCGTTCACTCAGCAATTCTCGGAGATGACCATTCTTCAGCAACCGGGCTACCTCATCTCTTAGCTGGCGACAATCCTCGGTTCTGTGACCATGGGTTCCATGGTATTCACACACCATGCTTGGGTCCCGTTGGCCCGGATCCGACCTTAGAGGTCTTGGCCATCTTACATCCGATATACGGCCAATAGTAGAGACGAGGCCCGAGGTGCTGACGTTGAAGTCGTACTCTGATATTTTAGGCAAATCCTTGTTGCCGGCAGAGCTTCCGGCATCGCTCCTGAATGAGAGACCCCGACTGTTCGAAGGGCGCTCGACCCGTTTATCACCCCGACTAGAGAAATGGCTCGGGCCAACCCTGGATTTCTCGGACCTAAAACTTGGTTTCTCCGAATGAGAATATGGCTGATACCTTTCCTTCGACGATCTGTCCTCCGGTTCATAATTTTTCCTTGGTCTCTCAAAACTTTTGTTCATATTTATTGGCCCCGGGGGAAGCTCGAGTTGGTCATCCTCCACCCGAATCTTCGACTCATATAGGTTATGGACATCAGCCCATGTCACAGCCTCGTACTCCAGCAAGCTTTCCTTTAATTTGAACGAAGCCGTTGAGCTCCGAACATTGAGCCCCTTTGTGAAAGCTTGGGCAGCCCATTCCTCCGGAATCGGGGGGAGCTCCATCCGTTCCCTTTGGAATCGGTTGACAAACTCACGCAGTAATTCATCGTCTCTCTGGGCAATACGGAAAATATCCGCCTTACGGGCCTGCACCTTCTTGGCGCCGGCGTGAGCTTTTATGAAGGCATTGACTAGCATTTCGAAAGAAGTGATCGAATGCTCGGGCAAATGGTTGTACCACGTCAATGCTCCTTTTGACAGAGTTTCCCCGAACTTTTTCAGCAATACCGATTCAATTTCGTCTTCCTCCATGTCATTGCCTTTTATAGCGCAGGTGTATGAGGTCACGTGTTCGTGTGGATCCGTTGTGCCATCATATTTCTGGATATCCGGCATTTTGAACCTCTTCGGAATCAATTTCGGAGCCGCACTCGGAGGAAAAGGCCTTTGGATGTACCTTTTCGAGTCCGACCCTTTCAGCAAAGGCGGGGCCCCCGGGATTTGATCCACCCGAGAGTTGTACGTTTCGACCCTCTTTTCGGTCGAGTCTACCCGCTTTGCCAAAGTTTCGAGCATTTTTAGAACCTCGGTGGAGGAACCAGCTCCGGATCCATTGCTCTCAACAACCCGTGCCTCATCCCTTCTGGGTTCAGCAACACCGCTCGTCTTCTCTGGGGTCGTTGTGTCCCTTCTGGTTTGCAACTGGGCAATTGCAATTCCTTGTTCGGCAATCGCTGCTCTCTGTTCCTGCAACATTTCAAAAATAAGACGTAAGTCAATATTGTCATTAGGTGTATCCGGTTCTTTCCGGCCCTGTGTCCGGGACAAAGTAATAGAATTGTGAGTATTTAGAGGATCAGTGGCCGGTTGGGCGGTGTTCTCCTGGTCCACGGTGTTTTGCCGGTTGAGGCCCTCCCTTGAATTAACGGGGTTCGGGTCAGTGGGGTTTGGTAATCCTCGTAGCCCGCTGCCTTCATTTTCTGCCACAATCTCGTTGTTGTTGACGTGACCAGATTGTCCACTGTCAGCCATTTGGTCCGTTTTTTCAGAGACGAACAGAAGATATTTTTGAATTTGACGGGTAAGATAGAGATCAAGATCAAAGACCACTATTATCCTAGCCCCACGATGGGCGCCAAGCTGTTTATCCCGAATTTGGATAATCAATTAAATTTGTGAGAGGGTATAGGATATATGGTCAAGTCTCAATCTATTTGGTGGAACAAAGTTATATATATATGGATATGATATGAAGAAAGCAATAAGGATCGGAGATTAGCTATAGACTGATATGTCTACTAATATACGAGCATCACTTAATCATACAAGTTAAGGGTGAACACCACGAATTCGAATCAAAATACGTTATAGAGAGAGATTTGTATATATTTTCTAGCACAAAATGTTCTTGATATGAATGAGTCAACCCCCCAAAAGTAGAGCAATGAGCCCCATTTATAGCATTGCCCCATGGGCTTCATACAACATGAGAAAACTAAAAAATAAAGAAAAAACTTTGAAATGGATTAGGTTGGGTTAGGTTGGCCGTACGGTCTGACACCCGTACGGCTGACAGTTGAACATGGCAGGACGTTATCGACGCGTGGCAATCGCGCAACGGACCTTACCGGACCAACGATCACGATCAAACGGACTAACGGCCACGATCAAACGGAGGAACGACCGTGATCAACCCGGCTATGGGAAAGTCGGACCAATCAATGTTCTCCCCTTTCCTCGGTTCAAGCACTCCTCCGATCCAGAAAGTAAATCTCCATACCCGTGTTGATCTTTTCCCTCACCGATCTCACCGGTCTAACATATATCCGATTTTTACCTTATACAGTTATAAAATAAGTATTATCTCTGGGGAGCACCAGTCCACGAGTTATAACAGATTCCTAACAAAGAGAGAATGAGTCGTAAGTCGAACCAGATTGTTTTATTATTATTTGAAATATTCTATCCAAGACTCACCTGAAGTCTTTTTCTGCCACCACTGTCTACAAATTCATGTTGACTAGAGCCCGTTTGGATTGACTTATAAGTTGCTTATAAGTTACTTATAAGCTGTTTTCAGCTTTTTTGAGTGTTTGACTGGCCAGCTTAAAGTCATTTTGTGCTTAAAATAAGCTCAAAAAAATAATTGGGCTCATTTGACTTAGCTTATCTAAAGCAGCTTATAAACTGAAAACAGCTTACAAGCAAAAAAAAATAAGTTAGACTATCCAACTTATTTTTTTAGCTTATAAGCTGCAAACAACTTATAGGTATAAGCCTATCCAAACAGGCTCATAAGGAGATATACAAATGGAAAAACAAATATATATAGGAAAATATACACCCATAAAAATCACAATCCAAATAGCTATATCCATTTTTATAGTTCATCGACAAAGTAAAAATAATTGAAAACTTGCAAATAATCACTTTTTTGGCTAATCAAATGATTTAATCAACAAACTCTATTTACAATACATAGGACATATTTGTAAAAAAAAATAAAGCAGCATAGACATTAATAGGCACTATGGTCTTTCCAAAATCCACATCTAAGCTCTGCAAAAATACATTAATTAATGGAAAAATTAGAGGGGGGAAAGCGAGCGAGCACACACACAAAAAAAAAAAAAACATTATTCAGCAAGGAATTCACTCGAAGAATTTAATTCAAGATTAACTATGCATAAAGAGCAAAACAGTGGAAAGAATATGAAAGCGTAGCCATTTTCTAAAAGAATGAAACATCACCCCTGATATTATAACAACTTGATTATAAGAAGACAGGACTGACTATATCAATGAAAATGGTTTCATCAGCTTGCCCAAGAAATAAACAATAAGCTTATCTAGGAAATGAGTGGGCATGTAAACAACGTACCTCCGAATAAATTGATGGGGTAGGGATCCAGTGGCGGAGCCACATGCATTTAAGGGCTCTTCGCCGAAAAATTACACTATGTAAATATGAAAAAAGAACTTTTTTATGTATATATACTACTCCTTAGTAAAAATCCTAAGTAAAGCACATAAGGTATTGGATAGGTTGGGGTAATAAACATTGACACTTGTGTTATTTACGATAATGAATACGAAAGATTGGAATAGCAATAACTAAGTTAACTATACTTAAAATAAATGAGAGAAAAAAATAGAGGGGAAGCAAAAAAAAGGGGGAGAAAAAAGATTGAATTGACTGAATGAAGAAAGGGAATAGAAAGAAGCCAAAAAGAGAAATTCTTGGCCAAAGAGCCAAAGAACTATGCCACGCCTCATATTATAAACCAGAATATGTACTCCAACAACAACAACATACCCAGTGTAATCTCATACGTAATCATGTAAGTGGGGTCTGAATTGGGTACGTAGAATGTGCACAGACCATTACCCTACTTTGGTAGGTAGAGAGACTGTTTCCGGTGTTGCACCCTATTTTTACCAAGGCTAAACAAAGCACAACTTATGGAGCTCTGAAATAATTAATTATGTACAGAGTCGCCACCTAGCATTTAAGGTATACTAGGGTACCTATAAATTATTAATATATGCAGCTTAACATGGTCTACGAAAATAAGTGAGATTCTAGGTAAGGGTTCAAATTATTCCGAAGGGAAGGTGTTAGACATCCTTCAGAATCCACAAATGTGGTTCCCGGCTGGACCAATTTAACTATACGAGGGATGTGTAAAAAGGCTTGATTATTATTTACAAAAATTAATAAAATTTAGACTAAAGAATAACTAATATGACTATTCACATAAATAATCATGCAATACGTATTTTATACATATGTGATATAATAATTATTTTAAAAAAAAAAGTTATGTGCAACTTAGAAGTTTAGGTATGTGAAAAGAGTATAAGGAATGAACATGAAATTACTCAAGGTAAGTTAACTAATTTAACTAGCCTAAGTATGTACGCCTAATCAATTAATTATGAGAGTATATTCTAAAGCCTAAATATTGAGGCAAATCACCCTATTTATTTACTTAAGTGTGCTAAGCTATTGAATTAAAACTCTAGCAAAACATGATAACTATAAGAATATTAGCTACGAAAAATAATAACTGCCTAATATTAATTTGTCTAAAACACATAAAATTTAAATCACCTAAGCAGATCATAAATAAATACCACCAACTTGCACCCTAAAAAGTAAAGTTTCACTATATTTTATGCTTGCATAATTTAAGAATGTAAAAAATATATATAAATAAAGAATTTAAGAAGCTATTTGAACTTCTTTTGAGTGTCATCTTCAAAAAGTAACTCCAGATACCTGTATGAGACTTAATAAAATGTTAGTAAGAGAATAAATAATTATCGGATGAATTAAAAAAAAAACAATGAATAAACTTAAAATAAAAATCCGTCTTTGTACACGGAAGGCCTTGGAAATCGACGGAAATTTCTTCATCGGCCACGTGGGCTACGAACATTGGAAAGGCGACAAATCATCATATATCTTGATTTGCAATTGAATTGCTCAAACAATCTATAATCAGAATAGCTGTGCTCAAATTTTTGTGCCAATACTTGATGGAATTTCTAGCTTAATCCTAAAAAAGCCTTGTGATATTGCAGATTCCAAAGAACCCCACCAATAAAAACTTGTTTTTTTTTTCTGTAATTAAACTTCAAACGATCAAAAATTCTGAAATTGGCAGAGAAAAGATAAAAAAAAAAAAAAAAAAAAAAACGGAGCAAATTTATATGAAAGCTGATGCATCTATCATTTGATCCACCAAAATATTGAAAACCCAAAAGCCAAATAAGGCTCAAACATAAGAGATGAAGAAAAATAGAATAAACAGTGATCAAACTAGATCTCAAAAAGTAACAGAATTATTTATTAATCAGCCCAGAAATAGCAATGTCATCACTGCCCTTTTGAAAAAAAAAATGGAATCTTTATAGCAATATCATCATTGCTCCTTAGAAAGACAACATCTTTTGCATAGCCATTTAGTGGCCACGTGAAATGGAACAGAGGGATTATTACAACTGTTATTGTTGTTATCAACACTACATCAATGGCAACAACTTTTATTTATTTATTATTTCTTTGGGGGATATTTCAGAAGTACTATCAAAAGGAGGCTGGTCGGTGGGAGATGGAAAAATGGAAGATGTGGGGTGTGTGAATTGGTGGAGATGGGCAGCTGTTGGGTTGGAGAAATAAGGAGGTGGAGATGGGCGGCTGTTTGAGAGAAAGGGAGGCGAAGTGGGGAGAGAAGTGGCGGGGAAGAGGGCTGGCGGCGGTTTGTGGGGGGAAAGGGAGAAGATGTTTAGGGTTTAGGGGAGAGAGAGGGATGGGCCAAATCTGAAAATTAGCCCCCTTTTCCTTATAACGTGAACAAATTCTACTTTGTGTCCAAAAAAGAATAATGAAGCCATACTCCTTTGTCCCCAACCCATCACCTCAATCAGCTTTTTTCTTTAAAAAAAGGTGATGAGAGCTTGACTTGATCGAATTTTACTCTGCGTTTAAAAATTGATTGCTCCGATTTTCTCTGAACTGTCGGGCTGCACTAAAAATATAATTAATTAATACATGTATAAATAATAGCGTAAGTATAAAATATAAATATTAATGTGCAAGATATAAAAAATGTATTTCTATAAAATTAAGAAACAATTATTAATTCCACGAAAATGGTAGTATTGTGCTATACATGTGAAAAATAATAATTCTTAAAAAATGACAATAAATTGATAAAATTTCCAAAATAAGGACAATATCAATAAATATATATAAAAAATGTAAAAAATGTGTAAAAATGTAATTCGTGCTCTTTAACGAATCAGGGCCCCCAAAACGTTAATTTTAAGCACGTCGAGCCAAAATTAGGTGTCAACAACTTGTCCCTCTTCGACCGGAGACGATGAAAGAGTTTTCGGACGAAGACGTTGACATGTAACCTATTTTGGCTCGACAAAGAATTGCTAAAAGGATATGTACGGAGAAAGAGGCCAGACGTTGGCAGAGCTTTGACAATACTCTCAATTTGTCGGCAAGGTTGCGATAAAAAGAAAAAAAATTATAAAAGGGGAAGGATTGTTCAGGGCCGAGAAAAAAAACGCTCGCATACCCACGCCATCGCTTCCAAAATTGCCCCAGTATCGAGCTACGAGATGCTGGGGGTGCAAGATTATATACTTGCTGGGGAAAGAATGATTCTCACCCCGATGTGACCGAACTCTGCATAGAGCTTCCTACATATCTCGTCAATCACGAGAATCAGGTCAATGTAGTTCGAAAGGTGATAACTAATGGACGCTGTGGCAAATTTTGATCGTCCAATCAAAATTTTGCCCCAGTGTTGTTAGAATGGTCCTAGCAAAGTGTAGGATGAAGAACGGTCGTGCTATGTAACGCCTTTGCTTCGGCGAAGAATGCAGGTGCAGTGCAATGTGGCTGCGAGCATACGCAGGGGCATTTGAAAATAATTAAGCAATGCAGGTGCGGTGCAATGCGGCTGCGAGCATACGCAGGGGCATTTGAAAATAATAAAGCAATGCAGGTGCAGTGCGATGCCTTATGCAGAAATTTTCAAGGGGGCGGTGCGAAACCCATGCAACATGAAAGGCGGTGCGCGGCCTTATGCAGAGATTTCCAAGGGCGGTGCGCAGCCTTGTGTAGAAATTTTCAAAAGGGCGGTGCATGGCCCATGCAACATGAAAGGCAGTGCGCGGCCTTATGCAGAGATTTCCAAGGGCGGTGCGCAGCCTTATACAGAAATTACAAAGGGCGGTGCATGGCCCATGTAACATATGAAAGCGATGCAAAGGGCGGTGCGCAGCCCATGCATCATATGAAAGGCGGTGCTCAGCCTTATGCAGAAATTACAAAGGGCGGTGCATGGCCCATGTAACATATGAAAGCGATGCAAAGGGCGGTGCGCAGCCCATACATCATATGAAAGGCGGTGCTCAGCCTTATGCAGAAATTACAAAGGGCGGTGCATGACCCATGTAACATATGAAAGACGGTAAGCAACCTTATGCAGAAATTTAAATGGGCAGTGCGCAGCCCATGCAACATGAAAGGCGGTGCTCAGCCTTATGCAGAAATTACAAAGGGCGGTGCGCAGCCCATGCAAAAATTACAAAAGGGCGGTGCACATCCCATGCAACATATGAAAGGCAGTGCTCAGCCTTATGTAGAAAATAGAAAGGGCGGTGCGCAGCCCAGGCAACATATGAAAGGCGGTCTCAGCTTTATACAGAGATTACAAAGGGCGATGCATGGCCCATGTAATATATGAAAGCGATGCGAAGGGCGGTGCGCAGCCCGTGCATCGTATGAAAGGCGGTGCTCAGCCTTATGCAGAAATTACAAAGGGCGGTGCATGGCCCATGTAATATATGAAAGCGATGCGAAGGGCGGTGCGCAGCCCGTGCATCGTATGAAAGGCGGTGCTCAGCCTTATGCAGAAATTACAAAGGGCGGTGCATGGCCCATGTAACATATGAAAGCGATGCGAAGGGCGGTGCGCAGCCCGTGCATCATATGAAAGGCGGTGCTCAGCCTTATGCAGAAATTACAAAGGGCGGTGCATGGCCCATGTAACATATGAAAGCGATGCGAAGGGCGGTGCACAGCTTGTGCATCATATGAAAGGCGGTGCTCAGCCTTATGCAGAAATTACAAAGGGCGGTGCATGGCCCATGTAACATATGAAAGCGATGCGAAGGGCGGTGCGCAGCCCGTGCATCGTATGAAAGGCAGTGCTCAGCCTTATGCAGAAATTACAAAGGGCGGTGCATGGCCCATGTAACATATGAAAGCGATGCAAAGGGCGGTGCGCAGCCCATGCATCATATGAAAGGCGGTGCTCAGCCTGATGCAGAAATTACAAAGGGCGGTGCATGGCCCATGTAACATATGAAAGCGATGCAAAGGGCGGTGCGCAGCCCATGCATCATATGAAAGGCGGTGCTCAGCCTTATGTAGAAATTACAAAGGGCGGTGCATGGCCCATGTAACATTTGAAAGGCGGTGAGCAACCTTATGCAGAAATTTAAATGGGCTGTGCGCAGCCCATGCAACATGAAAGGCGGTGCTCAGCCTTATGCAGAAATTACAAAGGGCGGTGCATGGCCCATGTAACATATGAAAGCGATGCAAAGGGCGGTGCGCAGCCCATGCATCATATGAAAGGCGGTGCCCAGCCTTATGCAGAAATTACAAAGGGCGGTGCATGGCCCATGTAACATATGAAAGTGATGCAAAGGGCGGTGCGCAGCCCGTGCATCGTATGAAAGGCGGTGCTCAGCCTTATGCAGAAATATTAAAGGGCGGTGCACAGCCCATGCAACATGTGAAAGGCGGTGCTCAGCCTTATGCCAAAATTACAAAAGGCGGTGCACAGCCCATGCAACATATGAAGGCGGTGCTCAGCCTTATGCAGATGCAGTACAATGCAGCTGCGAGCATACGCAGGGGCATTTGAAAAATAAATAAAGCAATGCAGGTGTGGAAGATAACGCCTTTGCTTCGGCGCGAACGAAGTGCAGAAGGTAAGGTCCTTGGGCCATGAAATGGTGCCTTTAGGCGATGAGAATGATGCCTTTAGACTATGACGCCCTCGGTGTCCTATTGTGGGGCTGGACGAGCCAATGCAGTGTCCTACTGTGGGGCTGGCCGAGCCCGTGCCTTTTCTCTCGAAATGCGCCATTGGTGGAATTTTTGAGGGCCCCCTTAAAAATTCTGTCCCAGTGTAGAAAACAAACAAAAATTTGCATACTTTCCGCGAAATGCGATGTGCACTTGCGGGTTTTTTTTTTTTTTTTTTAAGGCACAAAAATGTTCTCCCAATTTCATGCTTCAGCGAAAAAATACGAGGATCTTTCATGGTAAGACCAGATGTCGATACCTCGCAGATTTAGTAACAACACAACAACATTGAACTATATTTACTGTGCAACGATAAAAAACAAAATTAAGAAAAATAGCAAAATCATGGGAGCAAAATCTAGCAAAATGATTTTTTTTTAATAACAATGATTTATATAACATGCCTCAACTTCAATTGGTACGAACAATTAGTATTGTGCATAAGAATTCGCCATTATTTATCGTCCAACAAACCAAGATCGACTTATTGGCAATTTCTACAGCTTCAAGTGGTACCTCAAACATACCTAAGGATCGACAAGATTGGTTTATTTTGCTTCAAACAAGGATTATGAACTATACCTATCCTCATGTTTCAAGTGCCCTCACTAGAAAGAAAGTCACTTTTCACACATATTCAGTATTTTTGAACTTTGGGACATCTAGAGAAGTACACTCAAACTGAGAAAGATGTTCAATGCTTGCAATTGTGATACCATAAGCTTGGCCGTCATGTAAGTATCCACTAATGAGAGAAACCTTAGCATAGAATCACGTAGGGCTTGTTATGGGGTTGTAATGTAGGCTTGGGAAAAGGGTACGATATTATTTAGGTAAGGAGTGACTAATCCTTCCCTAAGCGTTGCGCTATGTCTGTGCTTAGTATTTGTGTGCTCTGACGCTGATCTACTTTGTTTTATTGTCCTTTTCTTTTGTACTTGTGCGACCTCTTTTGCAAGTTAAAACCCCTTTTTTTTTGAGTTTAGGGTTGCAAGCCCCCCCCCCCCCCCCCCTTTTTTGTTTTTTTGAGTTTAGGGTTGCATGCCCGAGACTCTGTGGGGATTAAGAGAATTGACCTGGGTTGCACGCCCGAGGTCTTGATAGTAATTCCAGATTGTATGCCTGAGTGTAAAAAATAAAAATAAATAACGGGTTAGATGTCCGAGATCCCTAATGACTGAGTTTTTTTTTATTTTTTTTATTTTTTTTATGTGTGGTCTCCTTCTTGCTTTGGAGGTCATTCTTAGCCTTTTTTTTGCTGGGACGGTCGAATCCCTTTTTTTTTTTTTTTTTTTTGAAGCTTCAGCTCAGATCTCTATCCGTAGTTGCACGTTTTTTTAGTACGCTCAGGGAGGTTGGGCCAAGAGAGAGATAGTGCATGTAAGCACTCATAAATGGTATAGGCTTATGATGTGGTGGTCAAATAAAAGGCTTTAGGCTCAAAGGGCGAATGCTAGGGATAATGTCATTTGGTAGGCTAGAAAGGCTCAAACGGGTCAAAGAAGGCCTACGATCCTTTTCTATGCTGAGTGTTACTCATAATTTCGCCTCAACAGACATTCAGGCCAAGTTCTAGATCACAATGCAATGCAATTGAACGCTATCTAAAGCTCACCACACAATGCCCAGGAAACATTGAGGTTGGTTTTGTTCTTGTCTTACAAGCATGCAATAGAATTTTTCAAGTGTCACTTAAGGTGTGAATGAGAGGTACCAAAAGAATCTATGGTTTACCACAAAGTCAGTCCTCTATATCATATTGATTATCACTTGTTTATTTCATATGCACATTCTAACTGTGTTAGTACCAACCAAGTCAAAGATACGAAACTAAAAAATATTTTTGTATTTTTCTTTAAATTTTTGAATAAGGAGTACCGAACCCGAGAAGGGTTGCCTACGTATCTCATCTTAGATGAGAATCAGGTGCGCGTAGTTCGTTCAGATAGGATAGAAAGAAATAAAATAGTTTTGTGATTTTTCAAAATAAAGGTTTTTTTTTGTGATTTTTTAAATAATGATTTTTTTTGTGATTTTTTGAATAATGAATTTTTTTGTGATTTTTTGAATAATGAATACCGAACCCAAAAGGGCTGTCTACGTATCTCATCAAAGAAGAGAATCAGGTGTGCGTAGTTCTTGCAGATAGGGTATAAAATGCATGATTGAAGAAAAAATATTTTACAAAATGCAGGGTTCAACACAAGTCAACTAAAAATAGTTAGATAAAGTGCTAAGATAGTGCAAAGCAAATAACACAATATTTATTTAAAAACAAAACATGTAACAAATAAAGAGTACGTGAAAAATGAAAAGAATGTTCGAAATAAAGGATAAAATTCAACCTAGCTAAAAACAACTGCAAAATGGAATGTACAGTAACCTAAGAATTCTAAGAGTTGGTTTTCCTATGACACAAGGCTCCCCCAAGCGGACAACTTGAGAGTGGAAAGTCCGTGGCCGTCGACTGCACCGCCGATCGACTAAATCCACAAGATCGATCCAACTAAAAGGGTAATTTAGTAGTGCATGGCCGCGAACCGCGAAACCGCTTTAAGTGTGTGAATTTGTGTGAATTTTCCAGGAGTGGAGGAAATATGAACGGAATGTCATTTTATATAAACCGATAACACATATGAATATTAATATAAAACCCCAAAAAGATAGCAATTAAAGAGAAACAGTAAAAGCAAGATGCATAATTTACAATAAAATAAAAATTGGATATGGTAAATAAAACTTGTTAGTAAAATAAAGGCAATAATACAATGTATGAAATTAAAAGCAGATATGTACGTAAACAAATAAGCGAACAAGGGGAAGGATATACATGGCGAATAAATACAGGCAAATAAAATAATAAACAAAGACTCAAATAAAAATAACATACCTCGAATAACAAATTGAGTCCATATGGTTAGAACCTATGTGTCCCGAGCAGAGTCGCCATGTTGTTGCACCCTATTTTTACCAAGGCTAAACAAAGCACAACTTATGGAGCTCTGAAATAATTAATTATGTACAGAGTCGCCACCTAGCATTTAAGGTATACTAGGGTACCTATAAATTATTAATATATGCAGCTTAACATGGTCTACGAAAATAAGTGAGATTCTAGGTAAGAGTTCAAATTATTCCGAAGGGAAGGTGTTAGGCATCCTTCAGAATCCACAAATGTGGTTCCCGGCTGGACCAATTTAACTATACGAGGGATGTGTAAAAAAGCTTGATTATTATTTACAAAAATTAATAAAATTTAGACTAAAGAATAACTAATATGACTATTCACATAAATAATCATGCAATACGTATTTTATACATATGTGATATAATAATTATTTTAAAAAAAAAAAGTTATGTGCAACTTAGAAGTTTAGGTATGTGAAAAGAGTATAAGGAATGAACATGAAATTACTCAAGGTAAGTTAACTAATTTAACTAGCCTAAGTATGTACGCCTAATCAATTAATTATGAGAATATATTCTAAAGCCTAAATATTGAGGCAAATCACCCTATTTATTTACTTAAGTGTGCTAAGCTATTGAATTAAAACTCTAGCAAAACATGATAACTATAAGAATATTAGCTACGAAAAATAATAACTGCCTAATATTAATTTGTCTAAAACACATAAAATTTAAATCACCTAAGCAGATCATAAATAAATACCACCAACCTGCACCCTAAAAAGTAAAGTTTCACTATATTTTATGCTTGCATAATTTAAGAATGTAAAAAAAAATATATAAATAAAGAATTTAAGAAGCTATTTGAACTTCTTTTGAGTGTCATCTTCAAAAAGTAACTCCAGATACCTGTATGAGACTTAATAAAATGTTAGTAAGAGAATAAATAATTATCGGATGAATTAAAAAAAACAATGAATAAACTTAAAATAAAAATTCGTCTTTGTACACGGAAGGCCTTGGAAATCGACGGAAATTTCTTCATCGGCCACGTGGGCTACGAACATTGGAAAGACGACAAATCATCATATATCTTGATTTGCAATTGAATTGCTCAAACAATCTATAATCAGAATAGCTGTGCTCAAATTTTTGTGCCAATACTTGATGGAATTTCTAGCTTAATCCTCAAAAAGCCTTGTGATATTGCAGATTCCAAAGAACCCCACCAATAAAAACTTGTTTTTTTTTTTCTGTAATTAAACTTCAAACGATCAAAAATTCTGAAATTGGCAGAGAAAAGATAAAAAAATAAAAAATAAAAAAAATGGAGCAGATTTATATGAAAGCTGATGCATCTATCATTTGATCCACCAAAATATTGAAAACCCAAAAGCCTAATAAGGCTCAAACATAAGAGATGAAGAAAAATAGAATAAACAGTGATCAAACCAGATCTCAAAAAGTAACAGAATTATTTATTAATCAGCCCAGAAATAGCAATGTCATCACTGCCCTTTTGAAAAAAAAAATGGAATCTTTATAGCAATATCATCACTGCTCCTTAGAAAGACAGCATCTTTTGCATAGCCATTTAGTGGCCACGTGAAATGGAACAGGGGGGTTATTACAACTGTTATTGTTGTTATCAACACTACATCAATGGCAACAACTTTTATTTATTTATTATTTCTTTGGGGGATATTTCAGAAGTACTACCAAAAGGAGGCTGGTCGGTGGGAGATGGAAAAATGGAAGATGTGGGGTGTGTGAATTGGTGGAGATGGGCAGCTGTTGGATTGGAGAAATAAGGACGTGGAGATGGGCGGCTGTTTGAGAGAAAGGGAGGCGAAGTGGGGAGAGAAGTGGCGGGGAAGAGGGCTGGCGGCGGTTTGTGGGGGGAAAGGGAGAAAATGTTTAGGGTTTAGGGGAGAGAGAGGGATGGGCCAAATCTGAAAATTAGCCCCCTTTTCCTTATAACGTGAACAAATTCTACTTTGTGTCCAAAAAAGAATAATGAAGCCATACTCCTTTGTCCCCAACCCATCACCTCAATCAACTTTTTTCTTTAAAAAAAGGTGACGAGAGCTTGACTTGATCGAATTTTACTCTGCGTTTAAAAATTGATTGCTCCGATTTTCTCTGAACTGTCGGGCTGCACTAAAAATATAATTAATTAATACATGTATAAATAATAGCGTAAGTATAAAATATAAATATTAATGTGCAAGATATAAAAAATGTATTGCTATAAAATTAAGAAACAATTATTAATTGCACGAAAATGGTAGTATTGCGCTATACATGTGAAAAATAATAATTCTTAAAAAATGACAATAAATTGATAAAATTTCCAAAATAAGGACAATATCAATAAATATATATAAAAATTTAAAAAATGTGTAAAAATGTATTTCGTGCTCTTTAACGAATCAGGGCCCCCAAAACGTTAATTTTAAGCACGTCGAGCCAAAATTAGGTGTCAACATCCGGTAGACCCTCGGCTCAGGGGCGGAGCCAGTAAGGGCCAAGGGAGTTCATCCGAACCCCGAGCCCCTTCGGCGAAAAATTACATTGTATATACAAGGTGAAAATTATTATTTTTATATATATAGTAGATGTTGAACCCCCTTGACTTCTTCATTTGTCTACTTCTTTATATCTTTGAACCCCCTTAATTAAAATCCTGGCCCCGGCACTGCTTCGGCTCAAGGAAAAACATTTTGTAAAGCAGGTTGGAAAAGGAAATATAACTTAAGTGAACAAAATTATATTATCCCTCCGTCTCAAATTATCTGTCATAATTTCTAAAAAATAGTTGTCTCAAATTATTTATTTTTTAGAAGTTCAAGAGAAAATTAATTATTTTTTTTTCATTTCACCCTTAGTAATTACTGTTCTTGAAGACTACAAGCACCTCAATTATGGGTTGATATTATGATTGGACAAATAGCAATGAAGGGTAAGTTAGTTAAAAAACCCTCCTAATTAATATTTCCTAAGAGGGTGAAAAAAGAGAACCACGACAGATAATTTGACATGGAAGGAGTATAATATACCCTGGACTACATGATTTAGAGCATCTCATTTTTACCCTCGTCGATATCAAAATGGCTCACTTTTGCCCTTCTGGGCTAACGACAATAGTATAAAGGATAAATTTAGATCATTTGTAAGTTCAAGGGAAAATGTGGATCATCCGCAAAGTTTAAAGACAAACTATTTACTTCTCTCCTACCTAGCTAGAAGCAAAGAATATTTGGTTGTTTTAACTAAAAGATTTCCTACAATTTTACATAGCAACTATTTCGAATTTAGTTTGGATAAATCAAATAAAGAACGTCGAAAGACAACAAAAAATCATAATTAAGTTAGGATTAAATCCAAAAATGATCAACGTTGCAGTTCCAGCTAACATGATTTGCAGCTTACAGGAGACGAAATTTGAAGCATGCTAAAAAATGTTTATTCTGTATACGGTAAAAACCGGATGTATGCAAGACCGATGAGATCGGGGACCGGGGATAAGAAGAGACATGCATGAGTACCGAGTCTTCCCTTCGGACTGGTGGAATTGCACCAGTTGCGGCTGATCTGAGAAAAGTGAAACAAATCTGTTTAGTCCGATATCCTCGGACCAAACTCCGCATCACAGCTAGTCCGGTTTCAGCATGACCGAGTTGATCGTGGCCGTTAGTCCTGTTAATCAGTTACAAAATTGTCACGCGTCAACATCGTTCTGTCACATTGTACCGACAACCGTACGGGTGTCAGACCGTACGACTCAACCTTATCCTTTTAGGGTTTTCTTTATTCTAAAAAGTTTTATGTTGTATGCAAGGCCCATAAGGCAAAACTACAAATAGGGGGCATTTCCCTACTTTTAAGGGTTAGCTTTTTGAGGTCTAGAGCATTGTAATAGCAAATCAAAATATCTTTTCTCTCTTTGTCCCGAATCAGTGGAATATTATTGTCTTTAGCTTACTCTTCTAATACCATTAACTTAATCATCCGTAGCAACGTATTTATTCAAGTTATTAACGCATATATTCGTATACACATATCATTGCACACGAGTCCATATATATATATATATATATATATATATATATTCCATATAAACCAAAAATAGATTAAAGTTTATCCACATATCCTATACCTCACTTACAAATTCAATTGATTACCTAAATTCGGGGTAAACAATTTGGCGCCTACCGTGTGGCTAGGATAATAGTGGTCTTTTAATCTCGACTTCTATCTCTTACCCTTTAAGATTAAAAAATCTTTTGTTCATCTCTGTGAAAACGGACCTAATGGCAAGTAGTGGACAATCTGGTCACGTCAACAACAACGAGATTGTGGCCAAAAATTAGAACAGTGGGCTACGGGGCTTACCAGCAGATCCCATCAACCCAAATTCTGTTGATTCGAGGGAGGGCCTCAACCGGCAACCAGGAGAATGCCGCCCAGCCGTCCAATGATCCCTTAAATACTTTCAATTCAATTACTTTGTCCCGGGCGCAAGGTTGGAAAGTACCGGATACCCCGGATGAGATTAACTTACGTTTAATTTTTGAAATGTTGCAGGAACAAAGAGCTGCTATTGCCGAACAAGGAGTCGCAATAGCCCAGTTACAAAGCAAAAATGATGAAACGGCCCCGGAGAGGACGAAAGGTGTTGCCGAACCCAGGAGGGACGAAGTACGGATGGTCGAGAGTAATGGGTCCGGAGCTGGTTCATCCACCGAAGTTCTGAGAATGCTCGAAACATTGGCGAAGCGTGTCGACTCAACTGAGAAGAGGGTGGAAATATAAAACTCTCGGGTGGACCGAATCCCGAGGGCTCCCGCCTATTCTGAAAGGACCGGATTCGAAGAGGTACATTCAAAGGCCTTTCCCTCCGAGTGCGGCTCCGAAATTTATCCCGAAGAGGTTCAAAATGCCGGATATCCAGAAATATGACGGCACAACGGACCCGCAGGAACACGTGACTTCATACACCTGTGCCATAAAAGGCAATGACATCAAAGAGGATGAAATTAAGTCGGTGTTGTTGAAAAAGTTCGGAGAAACCCTATCAAAGGGAGCTTTAACTTGGTACGACCAACTGCCCGAGCATTCAAAATGTGTGGAGAACTAATAAGTCCAGTAGGAGATGGTGGAGGAGAATCTGAAGGCAGGGCAGCATCGGTCAATAATAATGGAGAAGAAGACATCATAAACAAGGGTATGGAAGGCAAATAGTTTACTACAGAATTCCTTAAGCGTCAAAGTTTTCAAAATGTGTGGAGAATTAATAAGTCCCTGGCTTTATACAATGAGAAAGTTGTATTTGGAAAGGTCTCTAGTAACGTTAAAGTTGGAATACGAAAGGCCAAAGGATTATGACAGTACACGTTTCCAAGGTAGAAACGACGACACAACATTAATTAGTCCCGGACTCAGGTCAGTCAATTGCTCGATCAGAAATAAAGCACGGTCTTACGGTAGCACGACACCTTTTCAATCTATTTCCCGACTCCATTTCTTTATTCCGAAAAATGGAAGGACTCTCTGTGTATGGGGTAAGCCTGTGAGTTCACCTCGGTTCGATGAAGGGTTATACGGGGTGACTAGTGAGGATCAGTCCAAGTAGACGGAGGGAACAAACCAACCCTGTTCAAAGGGAGTTCGAGAAGATAAGTCTGAATCTGGGCTAGTTTATCCTTCACTGATTTATCTCCGAAAATCACGCCCTCAACAGACGTGTCCGATATCCTCGGAACCATTTACCCACGTTGAAGCTTGTGTCATTTAGTTAGTATAGGACACTAGCACTATAAATACATATCTAATGTACAGCCCCATTAGAGGGCGTCTTCATCCTTCTGAGTTAGCAATTAACACTTCTGAAAACATCATAGCAAAGACTCGATATCATTAAAGCTTTGTTACTTCCTAGTTTATTTTTAGTCCAAGCAAGGGGATATATCCTTCTCCTACTCGGACCTGTCGTCGACACTCGTTATACAAGCTATCCTTTTAATTTTCCACGTTGTTCTTTACTTTTCGATTATCCGTTTATCTTGCTAACAAGCCTAATCTTGTATCCTTTAAACCGCGTACAAATTCAATTGTTACTCTCTTTTGAGGGTTAAACAATGACAAATAATTTGAAACGGAAGGAATATAATATACTCTGGACTACATGAGTTAGAGCATCTCATTTTTACCACGCCGATATCAAAATGGCTCAATTTGCCCTTCTGGGCTAACGACAACAGTAATAAGGTTAAATTTAGATCATTTGTAAGTTCAAGGGCAAATGTGGATCATCCGCAAAGTCCAAAAGCAAGCTATTTACTTCTCTCCTACCTAGCTAGGAGCAAAGAATATTTGGTGCTTTAATTAAAAGATTTCCTATAATTTGACATAGCAATTATTTCAAATTTAGTTTGGATAAATCAAATAACGAACGTCGAAAGACAATGAAAAATCATAATTAAGGTAGGGTTAGATCCAAAAATGATGAACGTTGCAGTTCCAGCTAGCATGATTTGCAGCTTACCGGAGACGAAATTTGAAACATGCTAAAAAATGTTTGATTCTATAATCATTTCATGTCGCTGCGAATGTAAATGGGAAGGGTATAGACGTTTGAAGTGAAATAATGGTTAGCTGGAAAAGTGGAATAACATATACCAATATTGTTTCAAGAAGCTATGTAGTTTTAATTGATAAGAATCTTGAATATAGGTGATAAGACAAGTCAATGAATCTTGAATATATGTATGGAACTTGATTTGTGACATTGCTGATGCCTGATTTGCATAATGAAAGTGAAATTTATCAACAAAAAAAACAGAGGTAGTTAGGATTAAAAGAAAAAAAAAAAAAGGGTTTACATGTTTATATTGATATCCTCTGACGACATGCATTTATTCTCTTTGAAAGGTTATTCATAGTTAGTGACACTTAATTATCTTTAGTTGAATTTAAATAAACAGTCTAGCAATTAGGGTTTAAATGAATTTGCCGTTAAACTTTGAGAATGATTTATCTTTGCCCTAAAACTTACAAATGGTCTAAATTTATCCTTTATATATATGTTGCCGCCGTTAGCCCAAAAGAATGAAATTGGGCCATTTTGATAACAACAAGGACAAAAACGAGATAGTTTTTTAATTGACGGTAAATTTGTACTAAATCTTATAGTCTAGGAGCAAATTTTGGACCTTTCCCTATTGTTAAATTTGGTAAAGCATGTACGGTTGAGTGGGTAGATAATGCTAAATCTTTTCTCATTAAATTAAATAGAATATTTACCTTCTCTTCAGTTCTAATTTTTCTTTCCTCTATGTACAATTTTTTTTCTTTCATGTTTATGACTATTTTACTTTGTAATTCAACTCAACTTCTCTATATTAGTTCTTTCATTTTGTCATATTTGATTGATCCATACATCAGAAAGCAAGTTCTTTTGTGTCTCATTTTGTTTAGTTTAGAAAGAAAAATAGTCATAAACATGAAGAAAAAGGCTTGATACTTTTTAAATGGACATGAAGAAAAATAGTCTTTTTCTAGCTGACAAGTGGGTAACTGACAAAATTTTGTATGTACTTCTAGCTGCGATTTGATGTCAAAGTCATGAGATTAAATTAGCGCTTGAATATGTAATTTTATCTCAATTTATGAGATAAAATCTCAAATCATTTAAAAAAAGATTAAAATTTTAAATATAAAATTTAACACATAAAAATTCAGGGGCAGTCCTACGTGGTTTCATATGAACCCATTTTGTTGAAAAATAACATTGTATATACATATATATTTAATTTATTTTTTAAATATATATATATATATATATATATATATATATATATATATAGTGTTATTTATATATTTCTTATATATTGAATTCACTTGATAAAAATTTTAGGTCCGCCACCGTAAAAACTTCACCATTTAATTTCATGTGTGTCATTTCCAGCCTATGGTCCATTATTGTGAAAGTGACTTCTACTCTACACCACCCCAACCCCCCAAATCTAAAAACAATCAACACATGACAAGACATAATTGGTTGTTACGTCTTGTAAAAATCAGTGTACTACCGATTATGTTACCCTTTCTTTTAGCGATGGCACATGTCACAAGAAAACACGAAGGATGAAAATAATTGTTACGTGAATTAGGACGAGAAAATTACAGATGAGTTAAACTGGTCTTTCGACATTGCAATTATTCTCCCGATATGTCCCTTTCAAATGTTTCCGTTCATTTTGGTATTTGATCATGTGATTTTTTCGATTGGCCATTGTTCGTGTAATAGTAAAATTGTTCTATTAATGAATTGTAGGGTACAGATTCAAGACAAGAAAATTATTTTCTATAACGACATAGCTAGTATGGAAAGTATGGGTTCGACAGAACTCATTAATTTTGATTCAAACCTTATATATTTGTTGAGAACTGGATATAAATAGATAATAAACTTCAAACTTTAATCTGCCTCCGAATAAAGTATAAACCATCTTTCCTTTACTTTAAAACAAGTCGGTGGAACAATTTGTCTCCGAGCTAAGAAATATCCAATTGTATATTTAAGGATTTATTTTTTGTGAACATTCATAAAATCTATCCCTTGCTTCTAATAAGTAAAGATTAAAACCAATTCTTTTATCATGATGAAACCAATCTTTTACACATTACGGTATTATTTGTGCACGGAATTTAAATTTATTGTAATGTGAATATTATATGTTAATTAAGAAAACGAAATATATTTTTCACCCCAAATTAAATGAAGCTAGTAACTCGGGGAGTTGGCCAAAAGGCCATTTTGAAAACTTATGTTTGCCAAAAGGCCATAAGTGTTCAGAAATTGGTGCTTTGGCCACCATTTATGACGTCAGCACGTCAGAGAACTGCTGTGTCAAATTTCAGCCCCAGAGTTTTGAAAACTACACTTTGGCCCCCTCAGCCCCAACATTTTTATTACCTGGAATAGAAATAAAAAACAAAATATTTTTCTCTAAAAGCTCCCGTTTTCTGCTTTTTTCTGACCATTTTTCCGGCGAAAATTCTGGCTTTTCACCGGATAATTGGTCCCCAACAACGGCAAGCTTCCATAGTTCAGCCATTGTAAATAAAATCTGGTAGAAATCGTTGAGAATGAGCTTTCCTCATTGTTGTAAAAGCTCACTTTTCCGGCAAAAATTCTGGCCTCATTCCGATATTCCGTCACTTCTCCATTCAAATACCTCAGTTCGCAACTGGTAAGAGCTTTATCCCTGCTCTTTTTGATCCTGCATCTGGTACAGCTCTCCGGTCAGTAATAGACCACAATAATCAACAAGTCATCGCCCAGGCATAGACCAAAGTCATAGTATATTATATATTTTATTATGGCGTCAATTGCAGAATATATTATAGTAGGCGGTGATTACATGGGTGAATGGAAGGAGAACCCAAAATGTTGGATTTGGAATATTGTGAGCAAGGTGATAATGTCGATTGCCGTGCATCGCAATGGTACGTGTAATGACTTGGTCACGAGTGTAATGGAAAGCGCAGAGTTAAATTGTGAGCCTAGCTACTTGCACATTAGTTATATGATTAATGTTTTGCCCACTAGGGGAAAAATCCATCCTTCTTTCATAACGAATGATAGGTAGGTGGTATTGTACATGCTTGATGTTGTTGCTGATGGTTCTAGGCCTATTTTAAGAATAAATATTGTTGAGAGGTCTCAAGTTGGTTCTACATCAGCAGCACCACCCCCACCCACAGACCCACCACTGCCACAGCCGCCAGCCAATGAACCTTCAATGCAACATGTGGGCATGGGTGATCATTTTATGGATATGGATGATCCTGATAGTGATGATGAAGAGTGTGATGGAAATGATGGGGGTGATGGGTAGCCACTGAGTGGTTCACAAAGCAACCACAACTTCAGTGATGGAATCGGTTTTTACTGTGGGCAAACATTTGAGAACAAAGAGTATTTAAAGGTTTTATTGAAGAAAATTGCAATAAAGACCTCGTTTTGTTTTAAACCAAACAAGAGTAACAACAAATATTATAAGGTGGAATGCACCTCTCCTAATTGTGGTTGGATGTTGCGGGGCAATAAGTACGACAACTCGGATAGGTTTCACATTTACAAGTTGTTGGTGATCACACTTGCAGGGTTGAACACGTTACGAGCACTCATAAGCATGCCTCGGCAGCTGTCCTTATGTCAGTCTTGATGAATGACTATATTGACAACAAAGGGCCAACAACAAAGGAAATCCAGAAGACGGTTTTTAGGGAGTTCCATTGTAAACCAAGCTATTGGCGGTGTTAGAAGGCAGGTGTAACGGCTAAGAACATGGTTAGGAGGACACCGGAGCACGGATATGCTTACTTACCGGCTTATTCGTACATGATTGAAAATCCAAATCCAGGTTTCAGAATTTGCATCAGTCTTGATGATGCGGACCGGTTCAAATATTACTTCATAGCTTACGGAGCTTGCATTCGAGGATATACACACATGCGAAAGGTTATCGCCGTTGACGGCACACATTTATACGGCAAGTATGAGGGTGTGTTGTTGTCCGCCGTCGCATAGGATACTGAGAACCATATCTATCCAATTGATTTTTGTGTGGCGGACAAGGAGTGTGATGAATCCTGGACCTACTTCTTTGAGAAGCTGAGGCACATAATCGCCGATGAACCAGACATGTGCATCATCTCTGATAGGCACAAGAGCATAGCCAACGGTCTTTCCAGAATTTTTGAGCATGCTCATCATGGACTATGCATGAAGAATCTTGGTGATAACCTTCGAAAAAATTTCCAATGTGGAGATTCTCTTCATGTGTACTATGATGCAGCAAAGGCATATGGTTACCAGGAGTTCAATGAACATTTTCAGCAATTAAGGGATAAATGCCCCGAAGCTGCCAATTGCCTCAAGTTTGATATTGGATTTGACAAGTGGAGCAGGGCATATTTTCCAGCAAATAGGTACGATGTGCTGACCACAAACATTGCGGAGTCGCTAAACTCAATGTTGAGGGATGAAAGAGAGTACCCCATGACTGCCTTATTCACTTCCATTTCCAGGAGGTTTGCTGAAAATTTCAGGCAGCGACGTGCGGATATTAGCAGTTCAATCAATTTATTTGTGCCTTCGGCTGAAAAAACGCTAAGGAAAAAGATGAATGAGGGCGACTCCTTGTCTGTCAATAATATAAACGGGGATGCCAAGGAGTTCACAGTAGTCGGCAGTAGCCTAACTGCCAAAGCCAATCTACTGAACAAAACATGTACTTGTACAGAGTACGACTTGGGGAAATTATCGTGCGCTCACGCGATGGAAACCTTGAGAATGAAGTACTGACCTGATTATGGTTCAAGCCCATGTATAAAGTTCAGTCTTACATTCTTGAATTTGGTGAAACTATTAATGTAGTCCCTGCAGAGTTAGAATGGGAAGTCCCAAAGAAGTACGCAAACATGTATATTCCTCCATCCCCTTACTACCCCAAACTTGGAAGGAAGAGAGTGAAGCGTATTCCTGGCGTCGCGGAATCTTTCAAGTCCAAGGGAAGTAACAAAGGGACGAGAAACAAGTGCACAATTTGCAAGGGGGCTGGTCACAAGAAAACAACGTGTCGATGTCTAAGGGAGCATACCACTTGATTTTTTTTAATTTGAATGTATATTTATTGTATTAGTTCAATATTAATCAACTTTGTTTTAGTCTATCATAGATTCTATGCGTGTTTATAATAAACCAATTAGTTGGTCTATAATGGTTCATAGTTAGGAAATTAATCTTTCTTTAGGAGATCTATACTCCCCAATTAAAACCCTTATCATGCGGAACTGAGTAGTGTAATTATTACATTTTCAGAATATTGGTGTTTAATATCTAATCACAATGATAAAATACAAATTTAAATGACACCTCCATGCCCATAGCCACGTGTTTCTTAGCCATTGGGTGACGGTTCACTTAACCAATGCAAACAGTCTTTATATCTTCCCCATTCCTTATTTCCTCCATTTCAAATAAACTCAAGCCCATAGAAATTTCAAATCATTCATCTCCAAAATGCCCAGAAGACTCCGCCTTCCTAGGCACCCAAGGCTACAAACTCCATCACCAGACGTTCTTCTACTATAAATGACTTCGAACGGCTCTTTAGGGGGCTGGGAGATGACAGGGAGAGATTGACAAGGTCTCTTCGCAGGATTGAGCGATTTCTGTGGTCCTCTTGCGGGAGAAGGATATCGACCCAGATGCCCTCATAACCCCCCCACCCCCCCACCCCCCGCAAATCCCTAGACTAGTTTAGTTATGTAGTTTTAGTTTTTATGTATATTTTCATTTTGTTGTAAGTTTTTTGCAAAGCTTTCATTGGTGAAAGTTGTAGATGGAAGCAACTTTTGGGCTTTCATGTATGAAAGCTTTCAGATGTTTTTGTTGTTATGGTTGGGGGTTTCAATTAAATGAATTATATGGTTAATGTTCATATTTCTTGTGTTGTGTTTTATTTATGTCCTTTTCTGTTTGTTGCATTTGTTTTCTAACCGTCGAAATAAAGCTAAGTGTGTTGGGTCTATTAATAAATATAACTATAGTAAACGACTATAATCTATAATTACTCATTGAGACGGTCTATGATGGACCTTCAGGATTGATTGTAAACCACGGGAATAAAGGTTTTTATTGGAACTAAAAGCATGCTAAATTTGCACAAGTCCAATACACCCAAAAAAAAAAAATGAAACCCCAAACCCTAAATCTAAAAAAGCCAAAAATAAATAAAATGACTTGATACTATTTAAATATTATAATAACACTTTAATACATCATATGAGATTCCCCATCCATTAGACACATAATCAAAATAGTTTTAGGACACCTAATGGTCCTTAAATCACTAATATTAGTCTAAAAAGGCCAAAAATAAATAAAATAAAATAAAATAAATAAAAAGACTTGATATTTTTTAAACATTATAATAACACTTTAATACATCATATGAGAGTCCCCATCCATTATACACATGATCAAAATAGTTTTAGGACACCCAATGGTCCTTAAATCACTAATATTACTCTAAAAAAGCCAAAAATAAATAAAATAAAATAAATAAAAAGAATTGATACTATTTAAACATTATAATAACACTTTAATACATCATATGAGATTTCCCACCAATTAGACACATGATCAAAAGACCTGAAGCACAAGTAATGTTATCCTTAGAACAAAGTTGTGCTTTGAGAACAAAAACTTATTGTCAGACTAATTGGATAGTAGTGATATGATTACCATTACTTGTGCTTAAGCTATTTTGATCATGTGTCTAATTGGTGGGGACTCTCACATGATGTATTAAAGTGTTATTATAATGTTTAAATAGTATCAATTCTTTTTACTTATTTTATTTTATTTATTTTTGGCTTTTTTAGACTAATATTAGTGATTTAAGGACCATTAGGTGTCCTAAAACTATTTTGATCATGTGTATAATGGATGGGGAATCTCATATGATGCATTAAAGTGTTATTATAATGTTTAAAAAGTATCAAGTCTTTTTATTTATTTTTTGCTCTTTTAGACTAATATTAGTGATTTAACGACCATTAGGTGTTCTAAAACTATTTTGATCATGTGTCTAATGGATGGGGAATGTATTAAAGTGTTATTATAATGTTTAAATAGTATCAAGTCGTTTTATTTATTTTATTTTATTTAGTTTTGGCTTTTTTAGATCTGGGGTTTCAGGTTCATTTTTTTTTCCTTTGTTGGACTTGTGCAAATTTAGCAGGCTTCTCATTCCAATAAAAACCTTTATTCCCGTGGTTTATAATAAACCTTGAAGGTCCATCATAGACCGTCTCAATGAGTAATTATAGATCATAGTCGTTTATTATAGTTATGTTTATTAATAGACACAACACACTTAGCTTTATTTCGACGGTTAAAATACGTATTTATTACAACGGTAATAAAATAAAATATTCTTAAATTTACAACGACAACAATACACCCTTCCCTATATAAAACCGACTCAAAATTTAAACACTTCCATTGTCTCTTTTGTTGATCAAACACCTCCATAGTCTCTTTTCTTAATCAAACTCCACCATTATCTTGTTTCTTGATCAAAATACCCAAAATGTCTCAGCTATCCGAAACATCTCAACCACAAGATCCCAACATTTGTTTCTGCGATGAATACATTTTCTTGAAGACATCACGCACCCCAAAGAACCCAGGTCATAGATTCTTTAATTGTGCAATTGGAACTGTAAGTTTCTAATTCAAAATGTATGCGTTTTCGATATGGTTTCAAGACAAAAAGCTCTAATTAATTGTTGTTTGTTTCAGGATTATGGTGGCTGCGACTATTTCAGGTTTACTGATCTACACCCCAACAAAACACCAAAAAAATCTCAAATGAGCACAAGACCTAGCAGGAGCCCAGGACCTACCAGGAGCCCAGGTGGACCTGAGACACCAACATCAAAAGGCTTAACCAAATCTGAACTGCAAAATAGGCTCGGAGAATCTTTAGAGAACGAGGAATTACTTCAGTCGTTGTGTAGAGAATCTGAAGAAAAGAAGAATCACTTGAAAGTTATGTTGGGAGAAGCCGAAATTGAGAGAGATGAAGTAAAACAAAGGTTGATGGTGGCTGAAGAGAAAAAGAATAGACTAACGATGCTTTTGTATGGTTTATTAGTGGTGTTTGCTATATGGCAATATGTAATAGGGCTGTAGTGGGACTGGGTATTTCATTTTGGCGTATGAAGAATTTTGGACAATATGAAGCGGGTTTTATTTATATGAAAAATATATGTGTTTGTCCTCAAGCGTTATAATGTCTCTATTGAGTTTGTGTATAAACGTTATTCATAGTCTATAATAGTATATATAAACTCATCGTTGACGATCAACAATCATCGTAGTTGATAATAAGGTTTTATGTCACTGATAGATAATTATATTAAGAAGTGACCACTACTTGTAAAAACAGTAATATTTGGAGACATCCAAGTTCACAATGAAACAACACACTTATATACAAAGGTTTCAATGATCCAACCTGCGCATAAATTAATCCAAAACAGTCAAAATTAATTGTTTGTTAAAACTGTCAGACATTAGTACTGATTGTTTGTCATCATCCACCACACATTCAACAAAAACTTAATTGTTTGTTACTACCCAAATAACCTAATTATTTGTCTGGAGAACCATTAATCTGGGCGAGGACCCCCGACACAACTTTTTGAGAGTCAAACTCAACATCGGCTTGACTCGCCTTACTAACATTCTTCTCATTAACCTTAATAGGGACATCTGTTGCCTTCTCAGCTTGAGCAGCTGGCATAGGGAGCTCAACCTTCTCGACCTCAACCTTCTCAAGTTTCTCAACTTCAGAAGCTAGTCTAGGGACCTCAACCTTCTCAAGATCAGCACTAGCATTTTTCTCATTAACCTGGGCAGTTGGCACAGAAACATCCGCTGCCTTCTCAGCTTGAGCAACTAGCATAGGGAGCTCAACCTTCTCGACCTCAACCCTCTCAAGTTTCTCAACTTCAGAAGCAGTTCTAGGGACTTCAACCTTCTCATGAGCAGTTGGTTTAGGGATTTGAGCAGTTGGCTCAGCACCTACATTCAACTTGTTGATAGCAGATGGTTCCACAGGTGCTTATGCTGTATTTTTTGGATATAATTAAAAAGAATGCAAATCGTATACAACACAATTACAACAAAAAAAATTAAAATGTTCACCTTTCTCTTTGACACTCTCCTGATTCTTCTTCTTCGCCTTCTCGCTCCTTCTAAATTTTTCTGCCTCCACATAAACGAAAAGAACATTCAGAGACTCCTCCATCTTATCCACACATTGTTGCAGTTCCACATGCTCTATCGGCGCTGATGGGCCCCTACTTGGTGCGGCACGACCCCTAGAAGTCCCAATGCCAACATTACCACCAAAATCTTCTGATTGAATATCTTCCACATCATATGAGGGCTCCTTGGATCGTTTTAAAACTTACTACGACGCTTCGAGGCATAATAAGTATCCTCATCAGAATTTTGCTTGACCTCCAATCCTTATGGAACCTTCTTGACACTTATCTAACACCTCATTACCAATCTAAGGGACATTATAACTCTTCTCCAAAACATCATTAAGCCATCATTAATTCGATACTCGTAAATCTTGCCCGACACACAACATATACCTTGCTTTCCTTAACAACTTCCGTCTCCTACCTCGAATGTCTTTGAAATCACATTTAGAATCATCAAATGTTATTTCTTACTTACCAAGACATCATATACTTCATGTCCTTCATTAGTCTATTCACTGTACGTTAACGGGAAATTTTCTGAGGTGTAACAGTGGCGTAGGGAGAATCATTAACACTCCCAAACGTAGAGAGTTAGCCTCACATACCTTAATTCCGGCCTTTGAGCGTAATACAACAAACCTTTCAACTTTAATCTATAGAAACACAAGTCAAAAGGGTTCCATATTAGGAATAATATCCATACTTTGGTCACCTAAGCATTTTATCAAACACTTGGTGGGCATAAAGCTCCACAACCTTCATTAATGATGTTTTCTTCACCCAATTCCCATTTTATTACTTCTAGGTGATTCAACAATCTCAATTTGATGAAAATAACATCATTCTTCATCACCCATATGATTACAACAATTCTAAGTTAATAATCCAAAACCCTAGCATAGTTCATATGACACTCTCTATCAAACCCAATTAATATTCTCCCAAGAACTCATCACTTCACAACTATAAGTGATTAGAGAGTAGAAGTATTACCTTTTTGAAGTTCAATCCTCTTGAATTCGGATTGCAGGGTTCTTTTGTCCAAGACGAAGATTCAATCAATAATCTATGGAATAGATGAGGATTCTAGAGTTAATCATTGTTAGATTGATGTATTAATCAATGGGGTTTAAATAGAAACTCACCTTGGATATTTTTTGGAAGCCCTAGGGTGCTTTCTCCCCAAAAATACGGTTTAGAATGAAGTGGGAAATTTTTTTTGGAGTTAGGTATATACAAAATTGGAAAAAAGATTGTTTCAGGCATAACTGACCGGGCGCGTTGCCTCGGGCATCTTAGGGGGAAACGCACTAGGCCTATATTACAGGACCTAATGAAGTTTCACTAGCTGATTCAAAGAATTAGTTCATTCATCAAATGGATGTTTTTAATGCTTTTTAAAAGGGGATCTTCATGATGAGATTTATATGAGATTACCTTAGGGATTTTCCAGTCAGGGGGATAAATTTGTAACACCTCGTGTATTCGGATTAAGATTTGACTCGTAAAACGGTAGAATGAACCCAATATGAGTAGTGTAAAAAGGGTGTTTGAAACCCAATCAAGCCATAAGAACTGCCCTTGGGCAAAGTAAAGTCGAAACCAAGATAGGAGGTGTAGGAAGTGTTTTGAAATACCTTTCCATCCATATAAGGATCAGATTAATCAGAGCTATGTACAAAAAGTTTTGCACGTTTTACTAAAGAGCTATCAGTGGTGCTCGTCCATGGGCATGCAACGCGTGCAGACTTACGTCCCAAGGACATGTCTCACGCAGCGGGTAGTAAAGCGAGATCCATTGCTTACGCGCGCAGGTAGCACACGCTGCTCGGCACGCAAAACATCCTTCTTGACGTGTGATCCCTACAACCTTTTTAAGTGCGTTTTTCCTGATTTTTCATTCCATTCTTCACTTCTTCAAACCTTAGAACGAATTTTATCTCTTATCCTCATCCTCATACATTAAGGTAAGTCCCTCCCATGTATTCCCAAGTGAATTTTAATGACTATACATGAATTCTAAGCAAAATCCTATGTTAACAACCTAGAGTTTTCAAGAAAACCCATCTCAAGGTTCAAGATTCAAGATTTTGGAATTCTTCTTCAAAGATTCAGAATTTTCTCAAGTTTTTTGAGCGATTAAGGTATGTAGGATTTCTATCCACACGTGGGAACATCATTGTTCTTTCCCACGCCATGTTCTTCCATGATTATACGAAATTTCACCAAAACTAGGGTTCTAGACATGTTTATGATAACCCTAAGCTCATATACCAAGATATACCATGTTTGTATTCTTGATATTTCATTTTGGTTATTGAGAATCTGTCTGTAATCCATGAAAACCCATACTTTGCATTCCATGGGCTCTTACATGCAAATTATGAACTATTATGCTTATTTTCATGAAAATCCTACATGTCTCCATGTTTTCATACAAGTATATTATGTAATATATATTCATGTTATATTATTCTTAGAATTCATGTCTACAAATTGTGTTTACGAAAACCATGGGCGCAGATGCCGCCTATTTTTATGTTCATATTTTTGGGAGTTGCACAGACTACCGAAAAGGCTCAGATAGCCTGAAACTACGGTTGCCACTGTAGGATAAGGATTGCTCCACTCAGTTAGGATGATTCCTTCATGTTTATTAATTGGATCCTTTCCTGTCATGTTTATGTGTCATACTCCTGGCAAGTATGAGATTGCTCTGCTGGTCGGGCCAGGTACCAAACTCCACGTACCCATGTGGTGATTCATGTTGTCGGTTATACAGATACAGTTTCAGTTTCAGTTTCAGTTCTATTATTTTCATGTGTCATGCTTATTTCATTCAGTTGTTTTACATACCAAAACAATTCGAATGAACTAACGTCCCCTTTTATTTGCCTGAGGGCCTGCATTTCACGATGCAAATTTACAGTACGACGGATCAGCTCGTTAGGACACTGCTCGTATCAAATTTTTGGTGAGTCCCATCTCATTCGAGGTGTAGTCAGTATTTATATTTCATGTTAGTTCTGCAGTTAAGGTATGCGGGGGGGCTTATCCTGGTAAATAATTTAGCAGTCAAACTCATGTCAGAGGTTTCATAGACTAATCAGTTATGTAATGTCAGATGTTCAGAGTCATATAGCCAGTATTGGCTCAGCATTTATTATATTTCAGATTATTTCCGCATCATGTTTAAACAGTATTTTCATTAGTATTATGATAACTCATGTTATTTAGACTATCTATGTTTTAAAGTTATATTCGGCATTCAGTTCATGCCCCATGTTGATTCAGTGAGCCATGTAGTTCGCTCAGTCACATGCAGTCAGGCACTGAGTGTCGTGTTACTCCCAGGCAATGGTTCGGGGCATGACAAAACTATGCAGACTTGTCACGTCCCTCTATGGCCTTAAACAAGCTCCTATAGAGTGGAATGCCAAGCTCACTGAAGCACTGCTTCTAATGCTGTTTACTCAAAGTCAGCATGATTATTCTTTGTTTACTAGAAAAACTTCTAAGGGAATCGTTACAGTACTCGTGTATGTAGATGACATGCTGATTACTAGAAGTTCACTAAAATTGATTGAAGAGACTAAGAAGACATTGCAAAAGGGTTTCGAGATAAAGGATCTAGGGGAACTAAAGTACTTCTTAGGAATAGAGTTTGCAAGATCAAAGGATGAAATTATGATGCATCGGAGAAAATATTACCTTGAACTAATATCAAAAGCAGGAATTGCAGCAGCTAAACCAGCAATAACACCAGTTGATGTCAGTGTCAAACTTACTTCTATGCAGTGTGGAGGTGTTGAGTAAAACTGAACTAATTACAAAAGATCCACCTGGTGATCATGCTAGTTATCAGAGATTGATAGGGAAACTTCTCTATCTCACTATGACAAGACCAGATATTTCATTTGGTGTTCAAACACTAAGTCGGTTCTTGCAATAGCCTAAGGAATCACACATGACTGTAGCACTCAGAATTGTAAGGTACATAAAGAACCAGCCTGGACAAGGAATCTTATTATCTAGTGATTCATACATTACTCTCAAAGCATGTTATGATGCTGACTGGGTTGCCTGCCTGCCCACTCACCAGAAAATCAGTAACAGGATTTATCATCTAGATGGGAAATTCTCTTATTTCATGGAAGGCAAAGAAGGAATCTACTGTGTCAAGAAGATCAGCAGAAGTTGAGTATAGACGCCTAGCCACAATTGTTTTAGAACTAACTTGGTTGATTGGATTACTTAAAGAGCTAAATGCCGAAGTTAAGCCGCCTATTAACATTTACAGTGACAGCAATGCAACATTACAAATTGCAGCCAATCCAGTTTACCATAAGAGGACCAAACACATAGAGATCGACTGTCACTTCGTTAGAGAAGAACTACAGCAGGGGATCATCTCAACTATCTACATTTCGACTAAAGAACAGCCTGCAAATGTTCTTACAAAAGGGTTAAGCAAGGTGTAACACGAGTACCTACTGTTCAAGCTAGGATTGTTAAACATTTTCCCTCCACCTAGCTTGAGGGGGGGGGGGGGGGGGTTAAGTAGCTAAGTATAAGCCCAGAAGGGCATTTATGTAAATTCCCAAGTAGTTAGTTAATTAACAGTCAAGTTAGTTAGAAAAGAAGTTATAACAGTCTGTGTATATCCAGCTGTATATTGTGTGTATATATACACTTGTAAGCTACTGGATTGATCAGATTATTGAATCACAAAGTGAGATATCTCACATACAATTTCTTCTCTTTGGGATTCATCTTCTTGCTTCAATTCCCTTATATATAATGGTGATAGATAAATATACCTTTTGGGAACTAAATATCACTTTGTAAACCACTTTACTTCCGTTATCCCCAAAACATGAAGAACTTGAAGAGTTATAATTAATAAAATGATATGAACCATATTCATTTTTCAATGCAAATTGTATCTCAATGGCCATTCTTGATTGATATACTTAATGGTGCATAAAAGAAAAGATAAAGGGTCATAAAAATGTTATATAAAGTGAATGCCACTTATTACTGATTCTGTACAACAAATTTTTACCATAACCCCTTCGTGCAGTTCAAAAAAGAATCATCTTGTACGGTTGTACCATTCATGAACTAATTATTGCTTGAGCTAAGATAATTGATTGGCCATGAAAGAGACAGTCGATGATATTGATAGCTCCGGATGAAAAGGATCTGATACGTCTGGTTATATTCTACAGTCTCTGAGACAATTAATTCAACAGAAGATGATTTGATTAAGACTTTAATTCTTCTACTTTTCTTCTTCCTGGATCTTGCCGATCATTTTAAACCTTAACTTTTTTAGTTCAACTAATTACGAAAGAGCAGAACAAAAAGAAAATGACTACCACATTCACATATAGACAATTAATTCAACAGAAGATTTATTTGATGAAGCAACTATGTACACTGCATTTGCTTTTCGTGTGCATATCCAAAATCCAAAATCAGAATAAAACAATGAAAATAACCTTTTTTTTCCTCCTATACCAGCCCCCGGCCCCGCCCCAAGTGATAATAATACAAAGTAAAAAGATATGAACATGTAAATTCATTCCAAGATTGAGCCCCTAATGTCCTAATTAAGAAAAGATTAAAAAGAGAACCCCAAAAAATAAGAATGAACAAGAATATTGGGTTATTGACAGCAAATTTAATTTACAAAAGAAAATATTATTATTTTTAGTTCCCTGGGAAACTGGTGGTGGTGTTATTATTTCTCGAGTGAGCAGAAATGAGGCTGTTTCTTGGAAGAGGGTGAAGGTAGCTTACATGCTAAAAGCTAACAGTTAACAGCCATAAGTTGGAATATTAATTTTTAACTTATTTTAATAGTATTTTTTTTACCTAAAAATAAGTGTTGGACTTTTTATTCGAAACATCATAAAAAAAAATGGTCTAAAAGCCAATAAACACTTAAAATAAGTCAATTCAAAATAGGAATCTAGTAGCTCAGTTAGTTGACTACCTAAATTTCCATCTTATTGGTGAGGAGTTCAAATTCTCTCATTATAATCCCCTCCCATTTTTCCTTCTGCTTTCCCCTATAAAATAAAAAAAATAAAAAAAAAATCAATTCAAACACCCTCCAAAGTGGTAGATAGAGGAAAAGTGGGCCAAAGGGAGTTGGGTGGGTGCTGTTGAGTGTAGGAGAGGTAATCTAAAATAAAGCCGATCAAGTGCATGAAGCCACATATTAAATAATGAGATATTTTTAATAGAGTGTAGCCGTTTGGTTTTAACAGTAGAAAAGAACTCTAAAATTAACGGGTGCCTTTAACTTTTTTTTTTCTTAGGAATGGAAGTTTAGCGTAACAAAAAGAATTTCACAGCAAGACAACTTGTGAGGATAAGTGAACATGCAGAGAAGGGAAAAAGACACGGGTAGTAGTATTTATCAATCATGAAGATGGAAAAATGAAGGGCAGCTCAATAAGATCGGGGACCTAAAGTAAACTTCTATATGAGGTCTTATATGATTTTTTAAATAAATATAATCATTATAATTTTTATTTAAAGTCTACTTTTCTAGCTTATAGTTCTTTTTCAATTGATAACTTAATTAATCCATTTAAATATGTCTCTTGAGACATTGTTAATCTCAGGTAAGAAATTATCAATTTTAATTTTGAAAACTTCTTTTTGTTGAGACAATTGTCATAGGATTTGCTAACATTATTCAATAAACTATATAGGTACATATTTGAAAAAGAATCAAGATTTTTATCTGATTGAGTATATCAAGTAGAGTATAATCTCTACTTGTACTACTTCTCTTAACACTTTATCCGTCGAAAATAAATCTAAACAATCAATATCAGTGGCCATTATGTTTTTACACATCAAAGTTAATGAAATATCATGCCAAATAGTCATACCCAATAAAAACTCAAAATTATCAAACTCATATATATGTTGTGAAATAAGTAGCTTCACTTTTAGTTTTTTGATTATCACTAACTTCTATTAATAACAATAAAGCATTTTTTATTTGTGGAGCTTGAAATATTATTGCTTTTATGCTTTCAATATAACTTTTCCAATGTATTTGTGATAATAATTTAAAAATTAGGTTGAGTACACTATCTTTTAAAACCTTCTACTACTTATTAGAAGAAAAAAACAGCGAATATATGCGTTGTATCACTCCAAAAATTTATATAACATTCACACAAGAACTAATCATGTCAGGAAGTACCAAATTTAAATTATGACGATATTAACAAGACTATATATTTTATTAGAAAAAAATTGGGGCCCTCAAAATTTTGGGGCCTAAAGCACTTGTTTGAGTTGCTTTATGGTTCAGCCGGCCATGTCACAGGGGAGTAAACAGGTGCTTACATTTACCATGATAAGTTGTATTGACTTACACTTAACCATAATAAGTTGTACTTAATTAATTAGTGTAAACAGGTGCCAGGGGCGGAGCCAGCCCTTCGGATGTGGATTCGGCTGAACTCAGTAGCTTTTGTCCGAATCATATATTTGTATTAAAATTTTTGTCAAATATGTACAAATTATTAATTAAGAACCCAATAACTTTAAAGAATTAGAACCCCGAACTCACAAGTTTCGAATCCTGACTCTGGCTCTGACAGGTGCTCACATTTACCAGTTCGATAGTATGAGTCTACTCATTTGCAACATATAAAACAAAATTTATAATATGTATCCAATGTCCTCTGAAATCTTTGATCTCCTTTTGTATTCTCAGCCAAACTCATGGAATTTTCATTTGATTAGGATAATTGTTTACAAAGTTCTCAGTCCGAGAATTGCAGAACAAGCTAATTTGTTTTACTTCCGCATAACTTTATAAGGCCCTAGCAGTTGCTTCAGGTTCCAGCCATAAAGATAACAGTCACAATGCCAAGCCAAGGACTGGACTCATTGCAACATCTAAGTTTTGTCCACTAGGTTAGTTATTGCTCTCTTTATGGAGCATCTAACAAAATTACCTTTAAAATTCTTTTTTTGAGATGATTTTTTTTAGATGAATACCTTTAAAATTCTGATTAACTTTTTATATGAGATTCATCAGGATTGATACAAAAAAAATTATATGTTGTTGGTCAAAACAATCTCAAATCATGTTATAATCTGTTAGAAAAGTTTTTGTAAGAATAGTTGTATAAGTGAAGAGCGGTTAGAATAAATGTGTTTTGTAAAAAAGAAGTGCAGCGCATGCTTATTTCTTCTCCATTTTCATCTGAATATATCGATGATGACCCTGCTTGCATGCATCTATTGTTTTGGTTGCAGATGCCCAATATCATTTACACTTAACAAGATCAACGATATAATATCTTTTGATTTATTTCCCACTGATAATTCTTTTCAGAAAAATAATCGGAAAAAAAGATGCATACGCCTAAATTAAAATTCTTGTTATTTCTTTATGGTTCTGTTTATTTTTTGAAAAAAAAAATCTCAAAAGCTGATAAGTACAAATACAATCCAAAATACATAAGTAGCCAGTAAGTCAAAGAAGATATTTTGTTGGTGCATCGATCCATGACCATATCATGCAGCTTTACTCATTCGTTTTTTTTTTTTTTTTCCTTTTCTTGTTAAAATTTTGTAGTAGATAGGTTATAAACCATAATTGATGAGATGAAAATGCTCTAGATAGAATACTCTGAGATAGTGAGATGGCCTCTCCTAATTATGTCTAGGAGGTGTTTTTATAGACCAATAAAAGTATTAAGCTGATTGGAACAAACAATATTAGACAGAGAATATAATATAGTATTGAGCAAAGTAGAATTCTTGATAAATTACACCCAAAAAGAATCTTGATACAATAAGCCAAACTGATGGAATCTCAAGGATCTTACTTAAATCTCCAAAGATAAATATTAAGAATTATTAAAACAAAAGAAAACACAGCAATCAAAGCCGATCATTTTGGGAAGCATACATAAAAATTTTGCAAAGGTAATGGAAATACTCCAAAGTAGGATAAAAAGGAGTTAATAAGTTGTGGAGATGGAGGGAAATGATTGAAGAGAAGGATTTGGATATTAATAGTAGGTTGGTGGGGGGGATGGTGACGGGGGTGGAGGTGAAGCATTGGTGGCAGATTGCTCATACTTAGTAGGTGGTGGAGAAGATGGTGACGGGGGTGGAGGTGAAGCATAGGTGACAGATTGCTCATACTTTGCAGGTGGTGGAGGAGATGCTAACGGGGGTGGAGGTGAAGCATAGGTGGAAGATTGCACATACTTTGAAGGTGGTGGAGGAGATGCTGACGGGGGTGGAGGTGAAGCATAGGTGGCAGATTGCTCATACTTTGCAGGTGGTGGAGGAGACGCTGACGGGGGTGGAGGTGAAGCATAGGTGGCAGATTGCTCATACTTCGCAGGTGGTGGAGGAGATGCTGACGGGGGTGGAGGTGAAGCATAGGTGGTAGATTGCTGATACTTCTTAGGCGGTGGAGGTGAGGCATAGGTGGGTGTTTGCTTATAGTACGGTGGTGGTGGAGGTGAGTAGTATGATGGTGATTGTTCATAGGTCTTTGGAGGAGGTGGTGGTGATTTGTAGGTTATAGGTGATTGCTCATAGGATTTTGGAGGAGGTGGAGGAGATTTATAGGACGGTGTAGATTCTTGGTAGTATGGTGGAGGTGGCAACTTATAATTTGTTGGTGATTGCTCGTAGTATTTGGATGGTGGTGGTGGTGGAGATTTGTAAGAAGATGGTGATTGCTCATAGTATTTTGGTGGAGGTAGAGATGACTCGTAATAAGAAGGAGACTGCTCATAGTATTTTGGAGGAGGTGGAGGAGATTTGTAAGAAGATGGTGATTGCTCATAGTATTTTGGTGGAGGTGGTGGTGACTTGTAGTATGAAGGTGATTTCACATAATATTTTGGAGGGGCTGGAGGTGAATTGTAGTACGTTTGTGATTTCTTATAATAAGGTGGTGGTGGTGGAGACTTGTAGTAAACTGGTGACTTGTGATATTTTGTTGGTGCAGGCGACTTGTAGTATTTAGATGGAGCGGGTGATTTGTAATATTTTGTTGGTGAAGGCGACTTGTAGTACTTTGATGGAGCGGGTGATTTGTAATATTTTATTGGTGTAGGCGACTTGTAGTATTTAGAAGGAGGGGTTGATTTGTAATATTTTGTTGGCGAAGGCGACTTGTAGTACTTAGATGGAGCGGGTGATTTGTAATATTTTGTTGGCGAAGGCGAATTGTAGTATTTAGATGGAGCGGGTGATTTGTAATATTTTGTTAGGGATGGTGACCTGTAGTACTTTGTTGGCGATGGAGACTTGTAGTATTTCTTTGAAGGAGTAGGTGACTTGTAATAATGCTTTGAGGGAGAAGGTGACTTGTAATACTTTGTTGCAACTAGTGACTTATAGTAATGCTTTGAGGGACTAGGTGACTTGTAATACTTTGTTGCAACCGGTGACTTATAGGAGTGTTTTGAAGGAGACGGCGACTTGTAGTAATTCTTTGAAAGAACAGGCGCTTTGTAGTAATGTTTTGAAGGAACATGCGACTTATGATACTTCGTTACAACGGGTGACTTGTTGTAATGCTTTGAAGGAGCAGGCGACTTGTAATATTTTGCTGGTGATGGCGACTTGTAATAGGCATGCTTTGAAGGAGCTGGTGATTTGTAATAGTAGTGTGATGGAGAAGGTTTCTTGTAATAAGGAGTGGGCACATGATACTTAGATGGAGATGGTGATTTGTAGTAATTCTTAGAGCTGAGAGAAGGTGAGGGAGAATTATACCCATAAGAGTAATCAGCAACAACAGTGCTAGCTATTAAGCAAATTGCCAAAGCAGCTGTTAGTAAGGGCCATTGACCCAACTTCCCTGAGCTTTTCATTTGGATTTGGTAACACTTAGAGAAGGAAAAGATAGAACTAAGACTTGTGTTCCATAGTTGATTAGGGAGCTCTGGTTTTTATAGAGCCTTCTCAAAATTAATGTAATAGCTTCTTAGTTGCCCACTTGCCCACTAAGCTGAGAGCAAGGTCCTAATAAAGACCTGATCAGTACACTAAGTGGGAGGCATTATCTGGTTAACAGATGATAATTGAAGTAAAATTATTAAAACTAAAAACAAAGAGGATATATATATCAAAAGTAGTTAAAGATTGACTATATCTTGACAATAAACAGAACATAGAAATGGGGGCATTTTCTTTGTTTCTTAATGCCAGAATCAGTAACTTATGATCTAGAGTTTGACATTACCCCTATCTCCAAAGAAATGCAAAAGAAGAACAAAAATGCAACGGCTATCAGCAATGGGTTCCTCCCTCCTATACAAACAAAGCCTATTATTAAGTCAAAGCCACCTGAAAACACAGAAATTTCAAAACTTTTAAACAAAATGTTTTGTTATGAATGTTCTCTGTGTTAAAATTTAAGAATTGCTATATATATTGTCAGTTTGGTTTGGTTTCAGACCAATTTTTTTTTTCTTTTTTTGATTAACACCAAGAAACGTAGTTGGATAATGTGCCACGTTGAGTACAACTGTACAAGAGATCTCAGTAGATTAAAAAAGCAGGAAAAAAACTTCGACCAAAATAGATACCGACTTATTTTACTGTTATCTGATAAGGTTTGAGTGACTTTGATTGCAGAACTTATTTGGGTAACCAACAAGCTTTATTTTTTCCGATTCTGACTCTGTATAAAATTTTACCATTTCTTGCTCAGATGTATTTAAAATTAACGAATGAGGCAGTAACATATGGTACATGAGAAGTAGAGCATAGCCGCATAGGGCAACGCCAAACATCTTCCTGAAAAATCAGTCATTAGACAACATATGGTACATGAAGTAGACGGTGTTCTTTACAGAACTTCTTCAATGGTGCTCCCTATGATCCTCCTCCAATTCCCTAGTTGCTGTGATTTCCAAAATTTGGTTTTTCTCATTACTTTCTTCAATCCTTGTCTAACCTTTTTGTCATGCCTTATCTTGAACCGATGGTCTTTCGGAAACAGCCTCCCTACCTCCCAAGATAGGGGTAAGGTCTGCGTACACTCTACCCTCCTCAGACCTCACTTGTGGGATTTATGTTGTTGTTGGTGGTGGTTTTTCTCACTACATAATACAAGCTGGGGTATACAAAATACAACAGCAAAATGAATGGGCAAATCATATGGTTTCGTTTTGTACTTCTCTACATGATTACGGATACATGTTTTATAGCACTATGCCCATCGCCACATACTAGAATGTTCAGTGATTTGCAAATATATGAGTGATATAATTTCTTTAGATGAATTACCTTTAGAATTCTGATTAACTTATTATATGAAATTCAGGGTTGATATAAAAATAATTATATGTTGTTCGTCAAAATAAGCTCAGGTCATGTTGTAATCTGTACGAAAAGTTTTTGTTATGGATTGGTTGTATACATAAATAGCGGGTAGAATAAATGTCGGTAAAAGAAGGTGCAGAGCATGCTTATTTCTTCTCCATTTTCATCTTAATGACCCTGCTTGCATGCATCTATATTGTTTTGGTTGCAGATGTCCAATATCATCTACACTCGCAATAAGATCAACAACATTAATACATTATATCTTTTGATTTATCTCCCACTGATAATTCTTTTAAGAAAAACAATTGGAAAAAAAAGATGCATACGCCTAAACTAAAGTTCTAATTTTTTTGTTGTTCTGTTTATTTTATACTATAATTTATTTCTTAAAAGTTGATAAGTACAATTACAATCCTAAAAATACAGCAGCTGCCAGTAAGTCGAAGAAATCTCGTTGATGCATCGATCCATGACCATATCTTTCACCTTCCCTCATTCTGTATACGGTAAAAACCGGATATGTGTTAAAACGGTAAGACCAGAGACCGAAGGAAGAAAGGGAAGGACATTATTTGGTCCGGGTTTTCCCATAGCCGAGTTGATCGTGGCCGTTCCTCTGTTTGATCAAGGCCGTTAGTCCGTTTGATCAAGGCCGTTAGTCCGTTTGATCGTGGCCGTTGGTCCGGGAGATCCGTTGCGCGGCTGCCACGCGTCGATAAGGTCCTGCCATGTTCAACTGTCAATCGTACGGGTGTCAGACCGTACGGCCAACCTAACCCAACCTAATCCACTGCAGAGTTTTTCTTTATTTTTTAGTTTTCTCATATTGTATGAAGCCCATGAGGCAACACTATAAATAAGGGTCATTGCCCACTTTTGAGGGGTTGGCTCCTTGATATCAAAAACTCTTGTAATAGCAAAAAATATATAAACTCTCTCTCTCTCTCCCAAATATCTGATTTTCGGTCCAAATTCATTGTGTTCATCTCTTAAATTTATTCAATCAAGTGATACTCATATTAGTAGACATATAAATCTATAGCAAACCTCTGATTATCAGTTGCTTCTCCTACCATATTTATATATTTCCCTTTTCTATCAAATAGATTTAAGGCACAACCACATATCCTATACCTCACTCACAAATTTAATTGATTATCCAAATTCGGGATAAACAGTTTGGCGCCCACCGTGGGGCTAGGATAATAGTGGTCTTTGATTTTGATCCCTATCTTGCCCATAAAACCAAAAATATCCTCTATTCGTCTCTGAAAAAATTGACCAAATGGCTGACAGTGGGCAATCTGGTCACGTCAACAACAACGAGATCGTGGCCGAAAATGAAGGCAGCGGGCCACGGGGATTACCAAACCCCGCTGACCCTAACCCCGTTAATTTGAAGGAGGGCCTCAACCGTCAAAACACCGTGGACCAGGAGAATGCCGCCCAGCCGGCCACTTACCCTTTAAATACACACAATTTGATTACTTTGTCCCGGACTCAGGGCCAGAAAGAACCGGATACCCCGAATGATAATATTGACTTACGTTTAATTTTTGAAATGTTGCAGGAACAGAGAGCGGCGATTGCCGAACAGGGAATCGCAATAGCCCGGTTGCAGAACGGAAGGGATAAAACGACCTCGGAGGAGGCGAAGGGTGTTGCTGAACCCAGAAGAGATGAGGCACGGATGGTTGAGAGCGATGGGTCCGGAGCTGGTTCTTCCACTGAGGTTCTGAGAATGCTCGAAACTTTGGCAAAGCGGGTAGACTCAACCGAGAAGAGGGTGGAAACATACAACTCTCGGGTGGACCAAATCCCGGGGGCTCCGCCTTTACTAAAAGGGCCGGATTCGAAGAGGTACATCCAAAGGCCTTTTCCTCCGAGTGCAGCTCCGAAACTAATCCCGAAGAGGTTCAAAATGCCGGATATCCAGAAATATGATGGCACAACGAACCCACACGAACACGTGACCTCATACACCTGCGTTATAAAAGGCAATGATATGGAGGGAGACGAAATTGAATCGGTATTGCTGAAAACGTTCGGGGAAACCTTGTCAAAAGGAGTATTGACATGGTACGACCATCTGCCCGAGCATTCAATCACTTCTTTCGAAATGCTCGCCGATGCCTTCATAAAAGCTCACGCCAGTGCCAAGAAGGTGCAGGCCCGTAAGGTAGATATTTTCCGTATAACCCAGAGAGACGATGAATTACTGCGTGAATTTGTCAACCGATTCCAAAGGGAACGAATGGAGCTATCCCCGGTTCCAGAGGAATGGGCTGCGCAAGCTTTCACAAAGGGGCTCAACGTTCAGAGCTCAACGGCTTCGTTCAAATTAAAGGAAAGCTTGCTGGAGTACGAGGCTGTGACCTGGGCTGATGTCCATAACCGATACGAGTTGAAGATTCGGGTGGAGGATGATCAACTCGAGCTTCCGCCGAGGCCTATAAGTGTGAACAAAAGTTTTGAGAGACCAAGGAAAGGTTACGAAACGAAGGCCGGCCCGTCGAGAGAAAGGTATCGGCCATACTCCCATTCGGAGAAGCCAAGCTTTAGGTCGGAGAAATCCAGGGTTAGCCCGAGCCATTTCTCCGGTCGGGGTGATAAACGGGTCGAGCGCTCGTCGAACAGTCGGGGTCTCTCATTCAGGAGCGATGCCGGAAGCCCTGCCGGCAATAAGGATTTGCCGAAGATATCGGAGTACAACTTCAACGTCAGCACCTCGGGCCTCGTCTCGGCTATTGGCCGTGTCCCGGATGTAAGATGGCGAAGACCTCTAAGGTCGGATCCGGGCCAACGGGACCCGAACATGGTGTGTGAATACCATGGAACCCATGGTCACAGAACCGAGGATTATCGCCAGCTAAGAGAGGAGGTAGCCCGGTTACTGAAGAATAGTCATCTCCGAGAGTTTCTGAGTGAACGAGCCAAAATTCATTACAAGGAAAGGGATACTCATAAAAGGGCCGAGCCAGTAGAACCCTAGCATATAATCAACATGATAGTTGGGGGTACCGATGCCCCTCGAGAGCCGGTGATGAAACGGGCTAAGGTTTTTGTTGTTCACGAAAAACGCAGCCGGGATTATTTACCCGAGGGTTCTATCTCTTTTAGCAATGAGGATGCAGAAGGCATCATTCAACCGCATAATGATGCATTGGTAATTTCTGTACTTATCTTTAAAACTCAGGTTAAACGTATTTTGATTGACCCAGGTAGCTCGGCCAACATCATCCGGTGGAGAATGGTCGAACAGCTAGAACTGCTCGAACAGATCGTATCGGTAGCCCGGGTACTTGGTGGGTTCAACATGGCGAGCGAAACCACAAAGGGGGAGATCTCATTGTCGGTGAACATCGATGGCACTATCCAGCAAACGGTGTTCTATGTGATCGATGGGGACATGAAGTATAATGCACTGCTGGGTAGACCTTGGATACATAGCATGAGGGCCGTGCCCTCAACATTACATCAGCTGCTGAAATTCCCAACCCCGGAAGGGATAAAAACCATCCGAGGTGAACAACCCGCCGCAAGGGAGATGTTCGCAGTCGAGGAGGCGATACCTCAGCCCAAAAAATCAGATCACAAGGAAGAAGATCCAACCGGGGGACCGGACGCCAAATAGCAATCAAAGCACACGAGGTTGGATCCGGGGGATGAAGAGGATGATTTCGATGTACCTAGGTCGTTCGTCATGCCAGATGACTCGGATACGACCAAGTCAACAGTAGAGGAGCTGGAGCAGATCATCTTGTTCGAATACCTACCGGACAGAAAGGTATACCTGGGCACGGGGTCAACCTCGGAGCTCAGGAACAAGTTAATTGAATTTCTTCGAGCTAATGCAGATTGCTTCGCATAGTTCCATATAGATATGACAGGTATACCACCGGAAGTAACAACTCACAAGCTCAGCTTAGACGGGAAGTTTCCCCCGATGAAGCAGAAGAGAAGGCCCATGGCGGAAGCAAAACACGCCTTCGTAAAAGACGAGGTAACTAAGCTTTTGAAAATAGGCTCTATCCGGGAGGTAAAGTACCCGGACTGGCTAGCTAACGTGGTGGTGGTTCCTAAGAAAGGTAATAAATTTCGAATGTGTGTTGATTACAAGGATTTAAACAAAGTATGCCCGAAGGATTCATTTCCGTTGCCTCACATCGATAGAATGATCGATGCGACGGCCGGGCATGAGATGTTAAGTTTTCTCGATGCCTACTCCGCGTATAAACAAATTCGGATGCACCCGGAGAATCAAGAGAAAACATCATTCATTACCCGATATGGGACTTACTGTTATAATGTCATGCCTTTTGGATTAAAAAATGCCGGTGCAACTTACCAACGCCTAGTTAATGGAATGTTCGAAGAATAAATAGGGAAAATAATATAAGTTTACATTAACGACATGGTGGTCATGTCCCTGGAAACAAAGGACCATTTAAAACATTTGCAGGAAACCTTCGACGTGCTCCGTAAGTATAACATGAAGCTCAACCCGGAAAAATGTGCCTTCGGGGTCCGGTCCGGCAAATTTTTGGGTTTCATGGTGTCGAACCGGGGGATCGAAATCAACCCGGACAAGATCAAGGCCATCGAGGATATCGAGGTGGTGAATAACGTTGAAGGAGTACAGAGGCTCACCGGAAGGATAGCGGCGTTAAATCGCTTCATATCGAGGTCCTCGGACAAGAGTGATCGTTTCTTCTCCTTACTGAGGAAGAAGAACGACTTCATTTGGACACCAGAGTGCCAAAGAGCTTTACAAGAATTAAAGAGATACTTGTCCAGCCCACCGCTGTTGCACACACCAAAGGCGGACGAGCAGCTTTTTCTCTACCTTGCTGTTTTCGAGATAGCGGTGAGCGGCGTTTTGGTCCGAGAAGAATCAGGTACGCAATTTCCTATCTATTATGTAAACAGAACTTTGGGGGATGCGGAGACCCGCTATCCCCACTTGGAAAAATTGGCATTGGCGTTTGTAAGTGCTTCTAGAAAGCTCAAGCCTTACTTTCAATGCCATCCGATATGTGTAGTAACTACTTACCCCCTAAAAACATCATGCATAAACCAGAATTATCGGGTAGACTAACTAAATGGGCCGTAGAAGTTAGCGGATATGATATCGAATACAAACCTCGAACGGCCATCAAGTCCCAGATCTTGGCCGATTTTGTAGCAGATTTCACCCCAGCTATGGTCCTCGAGGTCGAGAAAGAACTTCTGCCAACCTCGGGAAAAGCCCCGGGTATTTGGCCGCTACATACGGACGGGGCCACGAACCTTAAAGGTTCCGGGCTAGGAATCGTCCTTAGAACCTTAGAACTGTTAAATTGACTAACAATGAAGCCGAGTATGAGGCTATGATTTCAGGTTTGGAGTTAGCCCGGAGTATGGGTGCCGAAATAATCGAGGCAAAGTGCGATTCACTCTTGGACGTAAACCAGGTGAACGGCGTCTTCGAGGTCAAAGACGAACGGATGCAGAGGTATCTGGAAAAAATCCAAGTGATACTACACGGTTTAAAGAATAGACCGTACAGCATATACCGAGGGAGCAGAACAGCGAAGCCGATGCATTGGCGAATTTGGGAACTTCGGTCGAAGGGGAAGAAATCAACCCCGAGACTATGGTGCACTTATTGAACATGGCAGGACGTGCCAAAATAAACACAATGGGTTTAAATTGGGATTGGCGCAAAAGTACATCGACTACTTGCGTGATGGAAAGCTCCCGAATGACCCAAAAGAATCACGGTCATTAAGGACCAAAGCTGCGCGTTTCTGCTTCGTAGACGGCCAATTGTATCGACGGTCTTTCCTCGGACCCCTGGCCAAGTGTTTGGGTCCCGGAGAAACGGAGTATGTGATGAGAGAGGTGCACGAAGGAACCTGCGGCAATCACTCCGGTGCTAATGCTCTGGTCCGAAAGATTATCAAGGTTGGCTATTATTGGAACCGGATGGAGGAAGACTCAAAGAATTTTGTCCGAAAATGTGACAGGTGCCAGAGACATGCTCCGATGATTCATCAGCCCGGCGAGTTGCTGCATTCGGTGGTGTCACCTTGGCCTTTCATGAAGTGGGGAATGGACATTGTCGGTCCATTACCATGGGCACCAGGTAAAGCCCGTTTTATTTTATTTATGACTGACTATTTCTCCAAATGGGTTGAAGCGCGAGCCTTTGAAAAAATCAGAGAAAAGGAAGTCATTGACTTCATATGGGATCACATCATCTGTCGTTTCGGCATCCCTGCCGAGATAACTTGTGATAATGGTCCTCAGTTCGTGGGCGGCAAAGTCAACGATTTTCTCGAAGGGTTGAAGATCAAGAAAATTGTATCAACTTCGTATCACCCGTGCGCGAACGGACAGGCGGAATCCACGAACAAGACAATAATCCAAATCTAAGGAAAAGACTTGAAGCGTCAAAACATCACTGGAGGGAAATATTACTGGAGGTGTTGTGGGCTTACAGAACCATATCGAAATCGAGCACGGGAGAAACTCCTTTCTCGTTGGTCTACGGGGCTGAAGCCCTTATCCCCGTAGAAGTTGGCGAACCGACCCTCCGATTCAGATATACGACCGAGGAGTCAAACGAGGAGGCCATGGCCGTAAAACACGACCTCACAGATGAGCTTCGCGAAAACGCGTTGGTCCGTATTGCAGCCCAGAAACAGATAGTGGAAAGGTACTACAATCGGAGAGCCAATTTTCGTCATTTCCAAATTGGGGACTTGGTGCTTCGAAAAGTTGCCTTGAACACCAAGAATCCCAACGAAGGAAAACTGGGTCCGACCGTACAAGATAATCAAGGTAACGGGTAAAGGATCGTACCAGTTGGAATCCATGGAAGGGCAACGGTTGCGCAATAACTGGAATGTGGCTCATCTGAAGAGATACTACTGCTAAGGTATGGACTCCTCGTGTTTTTCTATTTTGACCTCTCCTTTTTGCAGGAAGTCGTGTACCGGGTAAAGAAAAGAATCTAGATCTGAAAACACGTGTTGCACTCTTTCCTTAGTACGATTTTGTCCCAAAATGGGTTTTCCGACAAGGTTTTTAATGAGGCAACAAGTACAGCGTGTTACCCGACGAAGATAAAGGACAAATGTCCGGATACTCGGGGTCACACCCTACGAGTGGGGACTTAATAGCACTCACCCGATCTTGCAGCTTGGATAAGCGCTAGGGGACTATAATACCCACTTCAGAGTTTACCCCGGTTAGCGAAAATTGGAGGAGCTTAACAAAACAAAACCGGACCTAAAATATCAGGTTCCGATGTAAGGACCAAACGATCAGAATGAATCGTGTCCACGCAATATTTGTTGTTGACACCCAATTTTGTCCCGCCTCTCCTCCGAAATACCTATTTACGCTTCTAATATTTTTTGAAAATTTAAAAATATATATTTATATTTTTTACTATAATTATTAGCCTCTTATCAATACCGGCGTTTCATTATTCTATTACAGTTACTAGCCATCATTATCATCAGCATCATCATCATCATTATTATTATTATTATTATTATTATTATTATTATTATTATTATTATTATTATTATTATTATTATAATTCACAATTTTTTATCATTTCGGCATTTTACCAGCTTACGCACACGCATCGCATTTATCTTTGCATAATTAAATAATAGTGTTTATCGCACAGCTATTACAACGCCATTTTTATTATCTGAGCACTAATGATTGCATATTTTATATTGAGTAATATTTTAACACAAGTTATTTTAATAGGTCTTTTATTTAAATGTAGTAGCCCAATCAACTCATACTATTTTCGGACCAATTCACAAAACCAGTCCACATTTTAATTTACCAGCCCATTTTAATTCACCCCAACCCATTTTAATTCCCAATCCACATTTCAAATACCAGCCCAATATTTCAAAACGGACCAGTCCAACCCAATACACTACCCGACCCGACCGCCCCTTTCACTTAACAAAGGAAACCCATTGGGGTTTCCTTCATTTTCTCCTCAGCCACGCCGCCACCCCCCATCGCCTCTCTCTCTCTCTCCCTCGTCTTCCTCCACGTTGCCACTGCCGCCCCCACACCTTCCTGTTCCCCACAGCACTGTCACCCTCACTTCGACCTTGTCCCCCCACTCCTCTCTCTCCTCCTTTCGAACGAAAACCCTAATCCACCCTATAAATAATCCGATCTTGAATCGGTTAAAAACAAAAAGGGGACCAAGGAAAGAATCCCCTTACAAGAAAGAAAACGAGTTCTTGAACCCCCAAGAAATCCCCTGCAAAGTATTTTTTTTAGCTGTCACAATATCATAAAATATCGAATCAAAAAAATACTCAAACAATTTTTTTCGTCTGTTCTGTGGTTGTTGTGAATCCGAGTTTCGCAACCTCGAATTTGAAGTGTTTCGAGTGTATATCGAAGGCTTCATACCCACTTCGCTGCACCCGAAGAAGGTGCGTTAATCCTCTTCTGTTTATTTTCATCTTTTGCACTTTTTGGCTTCTTAGTTGTTATGTCTCAGCATTAGTTTATCGGCTTCATGATTTAGCACATTATTAGGTTAATTCAGTTTAGGGTTTGCGAAGAATGTTATATGCTGGTCGGATTGGATAAAATGCCTATGTCTTAATCTTGCTTAGTAGTTAACAATGTCTGTATGCTTATGTCTTGACGTGATTTAGTTTCATTTCAGTCTTTTTTTTTTCTGCAGCTGATTTTCCTGCTGTTTGATCCTCACTCGCGTTTAATTGATATATGTGATCAAATGAGCTAGCTATGGTTTCATTATGTTTTAATGTTTGGTGCGTAGTTTTCAGCTCCTGTTTCTGTTTGTTCAAAATTAGTATCAACAAACACGACAACAACCACATCAATATACCTAGTTGAATGTTTAAATTAGTATGGGATCGGTTAATTAAATTTCATAGATATTTAAGCTTTACATTGGCTATGGTGTGGGTATGAAATATGGAAACAGTCTTTTGGTCCTCTGTTTCGTTTAGCTGTTATATGAGTTCATCAGCTGCTTACAGATGAGTTTCACCTTCTCTACTTTAATGTGTCTGAATGAGATTGTGAATATTTGAGCCTAAATACAGGCACTGCATTTTGTTTATACCCTTAGTTGAGTTTATGTACCAGTTTGAACTGCTAGGACCATTTTAGTTTTGTTGTGGTTGCAAAACATGACCTTAGGAATTCGACATTAGTAAGTTAACTAGTAAATGTTTTGTCAGGTTGTTTTAACGTACAAAGAGGATCTTGTGTTTGCTCCTGTTTATTCCTATACCCATGTTGTTTGTTTACCAAACTGCTATTCTCCTTGATCTGCTGGTCTAAGCCCAGCCATGAAAATGTTGTGTTGGGCTACTAAAGTGAAGTATGCCTAGCTAAGTTTTCAGGATATCATCAGACTTGCTCGACATGTTGTTTGCTTCTGTTTCAAATGTCGTTGTATGAGGTCCTTGTCCCATCTGTGTCAGAGGTGCCTGTATGTCCCATGTTGTGTCGGTCTCTTTGTTTATCTTTCGCTTAAAGCCTGAACCTTTTGTCGTTAAACCTGCGAAACTGCCATGTGGTCTAGAATGAGTCTCATAGTGCATGTCCTTACTCGTCTCCTCCCCTGAAATATCATATTCCTCTTACGAAAGGTAGCTTGCATTGCTTTGAGAGATAAGAGTACAGTATGATAATTGAATTTGAGGTTTACTTGTTTGTATTGTTCTTTTAGTGCTTTATGTCTAATTATAGAATGATATACTCAGATATACCTGAAGTATACAGTCTTGTGGTGCCCTTCGGTATAATGGGACTTGTATATTTAAGGTATACCGAGGTATACTATTTCTAGGAATGTTGATTCAAATTCTTTGTATGACCTTACATGTTTCGATTTAGGTAAGATTTGTCATTGCACAAGATTGATGAAATTTGGGAAGTTGGTGATTGTTTAACTAAGTTTGAGTCTTGTGTTTTTCGCTTGTCTGTTTGAAGTGTATATTTTATTTTATTTTTCTCTCTTGTCTGTTGAAGTTTGGGGAAGTTCTTTAAGACATTAAGGCATAACCAAACGACGGACAGGCCTTTATTAATTTGGAAAGAAGCAGAGATCGATAAGATATTGCCCTGGTCATTACATGTATTTGATCATGCTCAGTCTGTGCCATTGCTGTCCACTTTTCTTAAGATTATTGGTTGTTAAACATTTGAGAGTCGGGTAATGAAATGAAAATCCAGTAGAGGATCACGGACGTTTAGTGTACTCTTTTAAAATACTTCAAAACGTGAGCTGAAATTTGTGTGATTACGTATACATGGTGTTTATTCAAATATACATAGTATGTACACAAGACGTTGATTCGCTTGTTTTGAATTTTACATTATATATGGCCTTATGTATTGATTATACACTAATCCTTTTCTTCTGTTTTGTGCATGACTATCGCGCACGAGTCCAAAGGACTCGTCTCCCTCCGCATTTGGTGTTGGGTTAAAGCCCAACGAGATAATCTTCTCGAGTCATCCCTCATTCAATCCATCCGCAGCAAATAAGAATTCTGGGCCGAGGCCCATATAGCAAAAACAGAACTGCAGTCCATTTGAGGCTGTGTTAAAAGTTTCTGGGCCAAAGCCCAGAGGCAGAAAAGGATTGCAACAGTGGCCCAAATGGGCCAGATCCATTTAACAGCAGCCCTTCTTAAAAAATGGGCTGAGCCCATTTTAAATTATCTCCTCCTTTATTTATTTTGTGCATTTAATTTATATTATGCAACTAACTCTTTGTTTGTTTTTATTTTATTAGTTTATATAAATCCTAATTAATTAGTAGGTTTAGTTTTAATAATGGGTAGTTAGTTCAGGGAAGACTAACAACTAATTCCATAAGCTTTATTCTCTCCTTTCCATGTTTTATTTTATTTGGAATAGTTGATTTGCAAATAGCATGATTATATATTTCGAGTTAAGAGAATCATATTTTATTCTTACTATCCTAGAAATTTCAAAACATTACAAATATGTAAATATAATTTCAATTATATTTTATAAATGGTTCCTCAAGTTTAAATCAATCACGCATATTTTAGCTAAACGTAGTTAATAAGAAATAATAAAAAGGAAAAAGAAAACTCACTTCCTCTTGAATCATATTCATAAGTCTAGATTTTTCTACATTGCTATATTCATATAACATAATTTATTCAAAGTTCAAAATTGCTAAATCTCTTCTCAAAAGCTATTATTTACGGGCAAATCATTATATTTCCTACAAGTTTTATCTTAAATAGCATTTACTATATTTCATATAAGGTCTTAGCAACATTTTAAGCTCTATTTAAATAGCATTTAAAATTCTCTTTTATTCAAACTATCTTTTATAAGTTTTATTTCTAAACAACACTTTATCTAAAGCCTTAGTAATATTTACAAGTTTTATTTAAAATGGCATTCAAAGTCCTCTTTTATACAAATTCTCACCTTCATTAGTTAACCTAAGTTTGGCCGGATAACCGTAGTTAGCGGATTCTAAAGGATGCCTAACCCCTTCCCTTTAGGATAATATTGAGCCCTTACCTAGAATCACATTAGTTAAGCAGACTATTAACAGGGGTTTAGTTTTAACTTTACCTTAGTTAAAATTTGGGTGTCCTAATTCACCGTTAAATTAATTAGGTGGCGACTCCTTAAATAAAACCAATAGGAATCTCCAATATGTTGTACTCCTAAATTAACCCTGGTTAAAATGGGGTATAACATTTGCTACGGCAAAACTAAGAACCGGACCTTCTGCATTAGGTTCCGATGTAAGGACAAAACGATCAGAATGAATCGTGTCCATTTAGTATTTGCTACGGAAAAGGCAGGAGGGAAAAGTTCATTCTCATGTATACAAACACTTGTAATGCAAAAATTATTAAAAGTTTGGATAACGATATCTCGGATGTCTTCCTGTTAAAGCTCTTTACCCCGATGATTACCGCCACGATTCGGCACTAAATCATTCATATACCCGATACCGGGCATTACGGTCGAAATTCGACAAAGGCAGCAAGGTCATAGTGATCCGATCCAAAATCATTAATCCCACGAACGGGGACTTTTTCATCAAAATTCAGCTAAGGCTTAGATTCAGGTAGCCGAAAAATAATGGCCCTAAAAATGCCCGTCATGATTCAGAGACATCCGAATTCACAAAACATAAGATAAGTCCCATGGGAAAAAGCTCCATAAAATTCCCGGACAAAACGTACCGGACGAAGAGAAAAGCCGACATTCAGGCACAGTCAGAAATAATGACCCCTTAAAAGGGACCGGCAATTCGGGCGGAAGTCATAACAAACATTCAAGCAAAGAATCAAGGAAAATACATGTTCTGTTTATACAATGGATTTTACATCGAAAACTCCTACAAAGGCAAAAAATAAAAAAGCGAAGTACAGGCCCTAGTCTATCCGGTATGGCTGCATCCGGAGTGTTCGGACACTGTCCGCTCAGAGTCATCGGAGTCATCCCCGAGGGCACCCTTAGCCTCTTCCTCGACTCTTTTAGCCTCGAGAAATAGGGTCGGAAGATCAGTAAAGCCGTGCTCGGCTTGCTCGAGGGTGATCCTCCGAGACTTCCATTTCTCATATTCAGCAGCAATAGTAGCATGAGCCTCGGCGGCCTCCATGCTCTTCAAAGCCTCTTCCAAATCGGCCTCGGCCTGGGCTAACTTTGCCGCCAGAACATCCCGAGCCTCTCCGAGGACATTTTGCATTTGGGTGGCCGACTCGAGCTCGGCCTTAAGAGTGTCATTAGCATCAGCTGTCTCTTCGAGTTCAGCCCTTAGATCAGCGCATATTTGGGCCCTCTTCTCCGGTTTCTCCTCAAACACCCTCATATGCTTTTTATACCGAGCACTTTCAGATTCGAGCAGTCGATACCTCTCGGCCATGCTCGTAGCATCGAACTTGACAGAGTCCGGCTCCTCCCGGAGTTGAGTGACGGTGGTTTCGAGCTCACCGAGCCTTGAGGATAAATCAGTGCTGTCTCGGCTAAGGCCGATCTTGTCCACTTCGAGACGCCGGTTATATTCAACCATCTCGGCCAGCTCACCCTTCAATTGACGATTCTCGGCCTTTGTTGCATCGAGCTCGGGTCGGAGGTTGGAAAGAATAACTGTTTGGTTCAGCTCGTCCTCCTTCACCCGCAGAAGGTGCTGATATTTCTCCGTCTCTCGGCTTTGAGCGCCCAACTGGCCCTTGAGATCGTCCACCTCTAACTGGGCACGAACGAAAGCCTCGTTGACGAGCACCACACTCTGCAAATGAAGCAAGTTAAAAGCTTGAACAAATGAGACTAAAATTCTCAATGAAATTATGCAAAGATGGCTGACAGGTTTACCCGATTGCCCGCGTGCATACCCTCGTTAATGAGGCACTGCCAAGGGACCCCGTTCATCTTTCGCTTGTCCGAGTCCGAGACCAGGGGCCTTAGGTAGCTTGCCACACCCACCGGTCGAGAAAGAAAGCTGCAATCCTCGGGAACGGTGATCATAGCCGACCTCGTCCTTCTCGGTTCCACACTTGGGGCTGGAAAGGTGCGCACCAGGCAGTCTCTGGCACCGGACTCGGTGGTTCTACTAGCCGCCCTCGTGGCTCGAGGGATCGGAAGATGTCCGAAACCTGCAGCTTCACCGGTTACAGGAGGAGTGTTCGAGAACAAATCTTCGAATTCATCCGACCTTGGGGGCTGAATTGGGGAATCCGGATGGACTTCAGCAGCTTCGGCAAAAGCAGGGATCTCCGAAGTTGTGGCAGTCTCATGGTCCGGTAGCGGACCAACATCCCTGGGGACTTCCGTCTCGGGGACCGGCTCAGTCCTTTGATCGGCCTCAGCAGGAGCCCTCTCGGATCTCCTCATCCTTTGCAAAGGGGTTTCTTCGGGCGAGGCATCACCTGAAATATTGATGAATTCAACCGACCTTATAGGAAGCGGGCAATGAATTTCTTCCAAACCTGTGTATAACGCCGGAGCTGAAGGCGCTTCCCCGGTGGATGGAGGAGGTGAAACGGTGACAGCCTCCTCCGGGATCGAAGCCACGGAGGGGACAGCACCGACTCTCCGAATAATAATATCGGGCTCTATTTCGTCCCGTAAGGTCCGAGTAACGCTCCTCGCCCTTTTCTTCGACTTCTGCCCTTTGTCGGAGGGCCTTTTTCTCTTGGCAGCGGCAGCAAGGATACGAGAGGCACCCGCCGAGTCTAACTCGAGTGCTGACGTTGCTGGTTCTGCTGCTGACTTCGGCTTTGGATCCACTGAGCCCTTAGGTAAGCCTGAAAATCGAAGGGGTTACAAAAAGGAAGAAGATGCAATAGGTACGAATAGAAGCGAGGTATTACCGTGGTTCTGGGCGATCCATCGGCCACGGGACAGATGACCCCTCCTCCGATCGTCGTGAACATGTTGGCTGAGGAGAGCAGTAACCCATTCGTTGAGATTCCGGACGATCGGAGGAATCCAACCCACGGCTAATGGGAATAAGAAGACTAAGTGATGAGAAAGTGGAACTGAAGTTCGGCAAAGCGTACAAAAGCAATTATTAAAAGAATTTAGACTTACGCTTGTTGTTCCACCTTTCCGGAAAAGGCATGTAGTCGTCCGGGACAATGTCCGAGATCCGCACCCGGACATATCGTTCCAACCAGCCCCTGTCTCTATCTTCGTCCATTTTTGAGAAAAATGGATTTCGGCTACGCTTAGCGAGTTTTATTACGCCACCCCGGAACAACCTCGGGGAATATAAGCATATCAAGTGGGCCAACGTGAGCTCCTTCCCAGCATTGTTGGCCAACAGTCGGAGGCAAGCCACGACCCTCCAAATGATCGAGCCAATTTGTGCCAAGGTTACGTTATAGGTCCGGCACATGTCTAAGATGACCGGATCAACCGGGGAGTCGAGATTGAGAGTGAAAGGGTAAGTATAAACGTATAAGAAACCTTCCCGATGGTCGGTAACTGATTCGCTTGGCCCGGGGGAAAAAACTTGAACTGAACGGGTGTCCCACCCGCAATCAGCCTGGACTAAGTCGAGTATTCCCTCGGTAATTGATGAGGGATATCGTCTCACATCAAGCCCTCTATCGGATACCGGAGAAGGCTTTTCAACCTCGAAATCTTTGTTGAAGTTCGGTTTAGCCGGTATAATGTCCGAGGAAGTGGGCTCGAAGGTGGTTTTTGCCTTAGGTGGAGAAGTTGGGTCGGTTCCTTGAGATGAAACCGAGGGAATATCATGGGAAGTGGATTCAGTGTTAGCAGACATTTGGAGGTTACGAAGAAAGATTAGGCAAGATTCGAAAGAGAAGATAAAAAGTGAAGGTGACAGTAGAAGAATTCAAAAATGGCAAAGAACGAAAGGAGGAAGCAGCAACACGCAAGAACGACAAGTAGAGAAATTGGCAGTGTCGTTTCTTTTTCACGTAGTGCAAACAGCAGATCAACAAGAAATGTGAGTTTTCAGATGATTATGAGTAAAGAGATGAAATGGGTAAGAGGCAAAACACTTGAAATAGAGAGGTGAAGAGGTGAAGATGTAAAAATGTTGAAGTGAAGAGGTAAGGGACGTTTTATAGGCATGGGATCGGGCGGTTACAAGAGCCCAGCCAACCGGGGAAGGCCGCGTGTCCCATAATTATTTGAGAACCGACTCTCCCAAATATCTGATTTTCGGTCCAAATTCATTGTGTTCATCTCTTAAATTTATTCAATCAAGTGATACTCATATTAGTAGACATATAAATCTATAGCAAACTCTGATTATCAGTTGCTTCTCCATAGCATATTTATATATTTCCCTTTTCTGTCAAATAGATTTAAGGCACAACCACATATCCTATACCTCACTCAAAAATTTAATTGATTATCCAAATTCGGGGTAAACACATTCCTTTTTTTTTCTTGTTAATTTTCTTTATTAGATAGGTTATAAACCATAATTGAGAAGATACACTAAGATGGCCTCTCAGAAATATGTCCAGGAGAGGTACTTACGGAACAATAAAAGAATTTAGCATATTGAGCAAAATAGAATTCTTGATAAATTACACCAGAAAAGAATCTTGATACAATAAGCCAAACTGATGGAGATCTCAAGGATCTTACTTAAATCTCCAATGATAAATATTTCGAATTATTAAAACAACAGAACACACAGCATGCAAAGCCAGTTATTTTGGGGAACATACGTGTATTGGCAAAGGAAATGGAAATACTCCAAGGGAGGATGAAAAGCAGGTTAATAAGTCATTCAGATGGTGGAAAGTGATTGAAGAGAATGGATTTGAATATTAGTAGTAGGTTGGTAGGGGAGATGCTGACGGGGGTGGAGGTGAAGTGTTATAACCCAAAATGTAATGAAGGGTTATTAAGTAATTTGATCAAAAAAAAATGTAAAGGTTTTAAAAGAAAGGTGGGCCCATCCCAAAAAGGAATATAAAAAAAAAAGGATTAAGTAAGATGGGAAGCCATCAGACGTGAAATTTCATGAAGCAAGTAGAAGACCAGAACACATGAAAAAAAAGAATAAATAAACACAAAAGAGAAAAAGAAAAGAAAGGGGAGAAAAAGAGAGGAAAAGAGAAGAGAAAAATAGGAATTTTTCAACCAAATCATCAAGGTAATGACTCTAATCTTTTATTTAAGTTTATTACATAATTATGGGTGAATCTTTATGGTGAAAAAACATGGGGATATTTTGAGGAATTGAGAAAGTTTAGCTCTAGGGTTATTCAATCAAAATCATTGATTTGAAGGGGAAAATAGTATCGGATTTTAGACTTCTATATATCGTTGGAATCCTCTCGTTAAAGCCTTTCTAAAAACATATGTCTTGTCGGGTTTTGAACACGTTGACCAAAGGGCGTTTTCGTCCTTTAAAATTTGACTTTACTGTTTAAGCCTCTAAAAATATAGAAGTGGTTTACCCTAAGGGTTTTGACCATTCTAAATCCGTTTTTGTGTAGTTTGAGGCAATACGGAAACTCGAGAATGCAGTTTTGATTTATTGGGAAGTGTGCTTGAATTGTGAATTTGAGGTAAGTGAGACTTTAAGCTTTGGGTACTTGCTTTTCAAAACCCGTTTCAAAAATATCTTTTGTCTACCTAGTCCATGTGTTGGGACGAGCATGTGCTTGGCAGAATCGGTGGTCCTTCAGGCCAGGCGCATATACTTTATTTTCAAATAATCCAAAACTCTCTTTATAAATTATTTTGTGATGTGATATAGCTGTGAGCCATGATATTGGGGCATTGTGTATGCTTCTTGATGATATTGGGGCATTGTGTATGCTTCCCTTAGCATTGTGTATGCTTCCTGACATATTTGGCATATTGTGTATATTGTCGTGGATTCATAGTGTTGACTAATTCTTTAACTACCACTTATGACGGTTCGTAGTGTAAATTGTGTTGAGATATATAATATATTTGATAAACAGTGGTTTGGACCTTGGTTGCTATTATATAATGATATATTCATGTGCATAATATTTTTGTGCTTGTTATGAGTTTGTATTTTCTAACACTTGTTCCAAAGGTATTCGAAGTGGCGGGTCGAGGATCTTACTGGGTTATATTTATGTATAACTCACTCCTTACCTACATGTCCATGCAGATACTGTCGTTGAGAACGAGACTGGTAATTGAAGACTTCGTGAGTGGATTCTGTTGCTGAGGTGAGCCACCGCATTGTTCGTGGAGGCAGCTATTTCAGCTTTATCTAGTTTATTTCTAGTTATTTCTTTTATTTTGGGTTTACATGCCCGACACTCAAACTCATGTAACTCTGTTAGATGCTCCATGGTCTTAGCGTGGGATGTGGGCTAGAGATTCTTTTTATCTTAGCGTTGATTGGTTTTCATAAATCGATTATGGATTTGGTTGGCGACTATTTCGCATTTTTATCATTAATAATGTTGTTGGACCTGCACTTATTTTCTTTTAGTGCTTTTGTAAATGATTAAGAGTATGATATATGGGTCGCCTGGCAGGTGGTGTTTGCTGGGTGCCAATCACGTCTAGCGGGTATTTTGGGACGTGACAAAGTTGGTATCAAAGCCAGGTTTTAAGTCCGGGGTCATGGAGCAGTGTTTAGTAGAGTCTTGTTCATCGGTATGTAGGCGCCCATACTTATGAACTTGAGACTATTGAACATCTAGGATGTTGTCCCTTCTTTCACTCATTATTCATGCGTTAAGCCGAACCGAGTTTAAACTTGGAATGTCCCTTTCGCAGACGGCTAGGACACGAATATCCTCCTCGGCTAGATTAGACAGTTGATTTGGAGCTTTTCAATAATATATATGCAGTTGAGAGTGACATTTAATACACGAAATATTGTATGCAGCGGTTGTAGTTGAGATTGAACATGTTGTAAATTTTTTGATAGCTCTATTTACATAGAAACCTCTAGCAAAAAAAAATATATAAATGTAAGAAGTTCAGGGGTTAGAGAAATGTTTTAATGTGAAGAATTCATGTGAATGGAAAAGCATCCAAAAGATATGGTTTTGTGTAAGAGTGACTTATTGAAATTCGAGGTTGTGTATAACTCTCTATAATGAATCTAATCAGTAAAGGAAAGAAGTGTAGCATGAATGTAAGAAGTGTAATAGGTTACACATGTCTAAGTTATTGGGCTTTGTGGTGACAGACATTTTGAGGATAATGCTTATATGGTTCTAAGCTTAGTGCCTCTTAGAAGCGATTCACTATTATTAGTAATGTTGTGACGGTGATGTCATCAATGTGACTGTGGCATGGAAATACATAACGTGAGCGTTTTGAGTATGAGCATGATGGTGGCGCTAAGAGATTACAACATATTTGTGGAGTAGGTCTGCGGGTGAATTCTAGGTTGTGAGCGAGAATAGACTTAAGTATAAGAAATTATGAATGAGCATGGTAAGAGGTTGAGTATGAAACTCAGCATATATGGACTCGATTTGTTGTTGAAGGGAAAGATGTGGAATATTAAGACTATCGCGCACCAAAAAAGGGGGATCAGAAAGAATTTTGAATAAATGAAAAATGGCACGACTTGCCATAGAGAAAATAACGAGTTCACACAATTTTGTTAGCATATGTTGTGTTCGATAAAGCACAAGCTTGAGGAAGATGATCAGCATATTAATGAGATGATTAGATGAAGATAAAGAGAGAACTTGAGTACTTGAATGTTCCATTTGTGGTTTCGACTTAAGTGGAAGAGTCTATGACTATTGACCGGTCTATTGAACAAGTGTAAACATAGATCAATGTCATGATATACCTACAGACCATTATAACTTGACACAGTTTATCTTGACATTATCTTGGGCTTGAATGGGATGATTTTGTGTCGCCTTATGTTTGCTTGCCATGAAAGGATGTCAGATTTTCTATTTTGGTTGAACCTAGCACTGGAAATTTAGTATTCACTTAGTATGTGTACAGGCAATCTACCTTGTCAGTAAAAGTTTTAGATACAATAATTGAAGGGTATATGTCATATCTTACTATATATGGGGGCACCAAAGTTGAGTAACTGACTATTGAGCTAATCTTAGTGGTTAATGGTTTTTCGAATGTAACTTCAGAGAACTTACCAAGTGTACCACTTGATAGGGGGGATAGACTTGGATACCGATATACAACTAGAAACTTAGTCTATTTTTATTTGATATTATAAAATAGCTTTGTGGAGTCAAAGAAACTAAAATATCAAGTTACAAAACTATCGTGACTAAGAAATAAATATACAAAGTAAAACGCCTTGAGGTGCTTAATTTCTATTTGGTGAGAAGCACGGTGAATCTATGCAAATGTTTATTGATGATAGACAAAGGCTTAGGGCGCTAGGAAGGCAAGTATTTTTTTTATCTTCTTTTCCAAAATTACACGATTTGTGCCTTCAGCGTGTTACCTGTTATTCTAAGACAGACTTGTGATCGAGACACCATGAGTAGAAGGAGAAAGGGTTGGTTAATCTGAAGACATGTACCAAGACTTATAATGGTTAGTATGAATTTTACGTGATAACTTTTTGATAGCCTAGGGCATTAGTAATTTCCATGCATTAGTGATTAGAATATTCAAAACGTCCCTTAGACTTTTGCTAATATGTTTATTAATGACATATGGAAATACTCTTATTGCAGAAAGAAGAATATCTAGCGATAGAGATGATCTTATGACCGTTGAGATAATGCTGATTAAATACCGGAGGCCATAAGTGTGAGTTTTGATTTTTATACCATGCTGCATTAAGCCTTGTGTTGACCAGTAAAAGGGTGATAAATTGATGGTATTATGCACACTAACGCACTAGCATGTGTGACATTAGAATTGTGATAGTTTAAGTAAGCGAAGTTGATCAATACGAGAGTCCTGGCATTACTGGGGGTTATGACAGTTTTTAGAGGAGAGCCTATGTGATAGTGAGCAAAAAGGGAACATTATAGCTAAAGAATTGAATATGTGTACACCTGTTGTGGTTGAATTAAGGAGATTTGTGGTTGAATTAAGGAGATTTGTACTTGAAGAGATGTAACGTTTATGATATTCAATACTTTCGAGATTCACAAATATGTATTGGGAACAGCGAAAGAGAGCTAACGTTGGCAAATAGTGATATGAAATATTTCAAACGTTGTTCTTCAGTGTTTGAACTATTCATATGATTAAACCTGAGTGTTCGAGAATCAACATAAAAAAAACAACTCCAGGCAAGTAAAGGCTCTTTTCATACTAGAGAAGTCCATAACATAGAATTATGGCAGGTAGTTATGTACTTCTAGAGGCTTCTCTTACCATTAGCAATATCATGAAGACTTAGTAGAAAGATTAGTTAAGAATGAGGCGTCTTTGCCTGTACATGTTTGACAATATTTTGTTGTTGCGGTTAAGAGGTTGTTATAGTTATGAAGGTATGTGATTTATCTAGTGATTACGTTCAAAATAATGTTTATGACTTGATGAAGATTATACATAGTGGGACAGTGCATATGAACAGAATAAGATCCTTAAGCGAATTCTGGGGATCAATGATGGGAATTCAAGCTTGCAAGCTAAGGTTGAGTGAGTTGTCTGCGGTTAAAGTGTTTCAGAGGTATTATGTGTATAGAGTTGACATGAGATCGTTGTGGATATATTTATGGGGAGTTTGTATAGCTGTTCGGTAGTTCGATTATGATTCAAGAGACTTGTTATGGTACCAGAGGTACATATTACATTATGCGAATACGTTCCGAGAATACATTTATGATCCGACCAATGTTATTGAGACTGAGATAAGGTAGGTAAATGAGAATCGCGCTTTTGAGTAAATCATTATTGCATATTTGAATATATGACTTTGTTAGCTAAGGACAAAGAAGCGTTCTACGGTCAAGATATTACAGTAGCAGTATCTGCTATGAAAGGCTACTTGAGAGAACAAGCGAGACATGCATAGTAAGAAGTGTTCATCTTCTGACACTTCGAAAAAAGAAAAAAAACTGGCCACATTCGGGGACGAACGTTATTTTAAGTGGGAGAGAATGTTATAACCCAAAATGTAATAAGGGGTTATTAAGTAATTTGACCTAAAAAAATGTAAAAGTTTTAAAAGAAAGGTGGGCCCAGCCCAAAAAGGAATATAAAAAAAAAGATTAAGTAAGATGGGAAGCCATCAGACGTGAAATTTCATGAAGCAAGTAGAAGACCAGAACACATGAAAAAGAAGAAGAAATAAACACAAAAGAGAAAGAGAAAAAGAAAAGAAGGGGAGAAAAAAAGAGGAAAAGAGGAGAAAAATAGGAATTTTTCAACCAAATCATCAAGGCAATGACTCTAATCTTTTATTTAAGTTTATTACATAATTATGGGTGAATCTTTATGGTGAAAACATGGGGATATTTTGAGGAATTGAGAAAGTTTAGCTCTAGGGTTATTCAATCAAAATCATTGATTTGAAAGGGCAAATAGTATCGAATTTTAGACTTCTATATCATTGGAATCCTCTCGTTAAAGCCTTCCCGAAAACATATGTCTTGTCGGGTTTTGAACACGTTGACCAAAGGGTGTTTTCGTCCTTTAAAATTTGACTTTAACCGTTTAAGCCTCTAAAAATATAGAAGTGATTTACCCTAAGGGTTTTGACCATTCTAAATCCGTTTTTGTGTAGTTTGAGGCAATACGGAGACTCGAGAACGCGATTTTTATTTATTGGGAAGTGTGCTTGAATTGTGAATTTGAGGTAAGTGAGACTTTAAGCTTTGGGCACTTGCTTTTCAAAACTCATTTTAAAAATATCTTTTGTCTGTCTGGTCCATGTGTTGGGACGAGCTTGTGCTTGGCAAAATCGGTGGTCCTTCAGGCCAGCCGCATATACTTTATTTTCAAATAATCCAAAACTCTTTTTATAAATTGTTTTGTGATGTGATATAGCTGTGAGCCATGATATTGGGGCATTGTGTATGCTTCCCTTAGCATTGTGTATGCTTCTTGATTATATTGGGGCATGGTGTATGCTTCCCTTAGCATTGTGTATGCTTCTTGATGATATTGGGGCATTGTGTATGCTTCCCTTAGCATTGTGTATGCTTCCTGACATATTTGGCACAATGTGTATGTTGTCGTGGATTCATAGTGTTGACTAATTCTTTAACTGCCACTTATGACGGTTCGTAGTGTAAATTGTGTTGAGATATATAATATATTTGGTAAACAGTGGTTTGGACCTTGGTTGCTATTATATAATGATATATTCATGTGCATAATACTTTTATGCTTGTTGTGTGTTAGTATTTTCTAACACTTGTTCCAGGGGTATTCGAAGTGGCGGGTCGAGAATCTTACTGGGTTATATTTATGTATAACTCACTCCTTACCTGCATGTCCATGCAGATACTGTCATTGAGAACGAGACTGGTAATTGAAGACTTCGTGAGTGGATTCTGTTGCTGAGGTGAGCCACCGCATTGTTCGTGGAGGCAGCTATTTCAGCTTTATCTAGTTTATTTCTAGTTATTTCTTTTATTTTGGGTTTACATGCCCGACACTCAAACTCATGTAACTCTGTTAGATGCTCCATGGTCTTAGCGTGGGATGTGGGCTAGAGATTCTTTTTATCTTAGCGTTGATTGGTTTTCATAAATCGATTATGGATTTGGTTGGCGACTATTTCGCATTTTTATCATTAATAATGTTGTTGGACCTGCACTTATTTTCTTTTAGTGCTTTTGTAAATGATTAAGAGTATGATATATGGTTCGCCTGGCAGGTGGTGTTTGCTGGGTGCCAATCACGTCTAGCGGGTATTTTGGGACGTGGCATGAAGCATGGGTAGCAGATTGCTCGTACTTCTCAGGTGGTGGCGGTGAGGCATAGGTGGGTGTTTGCTTGACGTACGGTGGTGGAGGAGGTGAGTAGTATGATGGTGATTGTTCATAGGTCTTTGGAGGAGGTGGAAGAGATTTATAGAAAGGTGTAGATTCTTGGTAGTATGGTGGAGGTGGAGACTTGTAATAAGCTGGTGATTGCTCGTAGTGCTTTGGTGGAAGTGGTGGAGATGTATAAGATGATGGTGATTGTTCATAGTATTTTGGTGGGGGTGGAGGTGACTTGTAGTACTTAGATGATTGCTCATAGTATTTTGGTGGAGGAGGAGGTGACTTGTAATAGGAAGGTGATTTCTCATAATAAGTTGGTGGTGGTGGAGACTTGTAGTAAACTGGTGACTTATAATATTTTGTTGGTGGAGGCGATTTGTAATATTTAGATGGAGCGGGTGATTTGTAATATTTTGTTGGGGATGGTGATTTGTAGTAATGTGTTGATGGAGTAGACGACTTGTAGTACTTTGCTGGGGATGGGGACTTGTAGTACTTTGCGGGAGATGGGAACTTGTTATACTTTGTCGGTGATGGGGACTTGTAGTACTTTGCTGGTGATGGGGACTTGTAGTACTTTGCTGGCGATGGGAATTGTAGTAGTTCTTTGAAGGAGTTGGGGACTTGTAATAATGGTTTGAAGGAGCAGGTGACTTGTAATAATGCTTTGAAGGAGTAGGCGGCTTGTAATACTTTGTTGCGACCTGTGACTTATAGTTGTGCTTTGAAGGAGATGGAGACTTGTAGTAATGCTTTGAAGGAACAGGTGACTTGTCATACTCCATCACAATGGACGACTTATAGTAGTGCTATGAAGGAGCAGGCGACTTGTAATATTTTACTGGTGATGGCGACTTGTAATAGGCATGCTTTGAAGAAGCTGGTGATTTGTAATAGTAGTGTGATGGAGAAGGTTTCTTGTAATAAGGAGTAGATACATGATACTTGGATGGAGATGGTGATTTGTAGTACTTCTTAGAGTTGTGAGAAGGTGAGGGAGAAGTATACGAATAAGAGTAATCAGCAACAACAGTGCTGGCTAATAAGCAAATTGCCAAAGCAGCTGTTAAAAAGGGCCATTGGCCCAACTTCCCTAAGCTTTTCATTTTAATTTGGAAACGCTATACTTAGAGAAGGAAAAGATAGATCTAAGACTTGTTAGAGAAGGAAAAGATAGAACTAAGACTTGTGTTGCATAGTTGAATAGAGAGCTCTAGTTTTTATACAGGAATGTGACATCCCACTGGAGATTAAATGTAATAGCTAGTTGGCCACTAAGCTGAGAGCAAAGTCCAAATAAAGACCTGATCAGTACTAAGTGAGAGGCATTATCTGGTGACAAATAGTAATAATTCAAAAAAAAATACTAAAAATAGAAACAAAGAGGATACCACAAAGTAGATAAAGAAATGGGGGCATTTTCTGTAAGTTGACTTATGACCTAGAGTTCGACATTGCCCCTATCTCCAAAGAAAAGCAAAAGACGAACAAAAATGCAACGGCTATCAGCAATGGGAGTTGGGCTCCTATACAAACAAAGCCTATCTAAGGTCATGTGAAAGCCACCAGAAAACACAGAAATTTTGTAAATTTTTACAAAATGTTAATGTAATAAATGTTCTATTTGTTAAAAATTGAGAAATGCTATGCATATTGTCAATTTGGTTCAGTTTCAGATCATTTTTTTCTAAATTAGTACCAAAGAAACTTAGTTAAATAATATGTCACTTTGAATACAAGAGATCTTAGGAAATTAAACAAAAGGACGAACAAAACTTCCAACCTAAATAGATACTGACTTATTTTACTGTGAATTGGTAAGGTTTGAGTGACTTCGATTGAAGAATTTATTTGGGTAACCAACAAGCTTGATCTTTTTTGCTTCTGACTAGTATAAAATTTTCACATTTCTTGATCAGATGTGTTTAAAATTAACAAATGAGGCTGTAACTCTCCTCTCTCACTCAACTAGTTATAAACCAGATAGAAGAAGTAGAACATAGTGCAATGCCAAACATCTAGCTGAAAAATCACATTCATCAGACAAACTTATGGTACATGAAGTAGACAGTGTTCTTTTCAGAAGTTCTTCAATGGTGCTCCCTATGATCATCCTCCAATTCCCTGATTGCTGAAATTTCCAAAAATTGGATTTTCTCATTACATAATACAAGCTGGGGTAAAAATATACAACAGAAAAATGAATGTGCAAATCATATGGTTTCGTTCTGTACTTCTCTACATGATTACAGATTCATGCTTTATAGCATTAGCCCATGCAACATACTAGAATGATCTGTAGTATTCTTCTAGTCATGTTTGCTACTTTGGTCTGGACTTGCCAATAAGACCATAGTTGACAATAAGATTTTCACCAATAGTCATTGCAGGAACAGAGTCCATCTTTAATATGGTGAAAACGATTAGAATCTCTAATGATTATCTCTCTTCCCTCCGCTACTGATATAAACTTCATAGCGTTATGGCAATCTCCACATACTCTAAGATTTTTGAATATTCTGATGGGCTTTTGTTTGGATGTGCTAATAAGACCGAAGGCCACAGCAATTTTCTCACTGTGCTGGAAAAGATATTGCTCCTTTTGCTCATCCTCCACCTCGTGAAGCACTAAGTCAGTGTTAGGAACATAGCCAATCTCCTTTATTTTAAGTGCTACTGTATCTAACTTTTCATATATCTCCTTTGCTTTGGGATGCTTTGTGTCGCCTACATAAAACTTGTGAACACTATTTTCAGCTTCTATCCAACTACATCCAGCTTCCTTCACCAATCTCCTCTCTTTCATGTCTTTTCTGATCTTTGCTACGTCCTCCCATTGACCCCTCGAAGCATACAAGTTAGATAATAAGACGTGTGCTGCTGGATCGTTTGGCTCCTGTTCAAGAATCATTTCTGCAGCGTACTTCCCCAGTTGTAAATTACCATGTACCCTGCAGGCCCCGAGCAAGGTGCGCCAAACAAGAGCATCAACATTCAAGGGCAGTGATTTGATAAACTGAACAGCCTTTTCAAGAGAGCCTGATCGGCCTAACAAATCAACCATGCATGCATAATGTTCCATTCTAGGAGTTATCCCGTGATCTTTGGACATTGAGTCAAAATACTTCCATCCGTCGTCAACTAAACCAACATGGCTACAAGCTGATAAAACAGCAATGTAGGTGACTTCGTTTGGTTTTATACCAGCCCCAAGCATTTGATTGAACAACTCTACAGCTCTGTGGGCAAATCCATGTTTTGCAAAACCTGTTATAATTGAGGTCCAAGATATTACATTTCTATCTTCCATTCCTTCAAAAACTTGAAAAGCAGCCTCTATATTACCGCATCTGGAATACATAGATATCAAAGCATTCGAGACAGATTGGTTGGACTGGATCCCTGCTTTCAAGACCCGAGCATGAATCTGCTCTCCCTTTCCAACTGCACCCACACTTGCAGCTCCACTCAACAAACTAGCAAACGTAAAAGCATCAATCCCAACTTCAGAGTCTATCTGGCTGAAAAGTTCAAAAGCTTCTGCAGAATCCAAATTCGTTGAATATCCATCAACCATTATGTTGTAAGAAACCAAATTCTTCTCAAACAGAAGTTCAAAAGCTTTCCGGGCTTCTTCCATCCTACCAGACCTGCCATACATGCTAATTACAGCATTGACTACACAGTTCACAGATGCAAGACCTAATTTCACTGCATGATTATAAATCTGTTCACCTATAGCAGGATTCGAAAGATTTCCGCATGCCTTTAAAAGACCAGAAAATGTAAAATGGTTTGGTTTAACTGGACCATCTATCATCCTACAATACAACTTAACAGCTTCCATATCATAGCCTCCCCTTTGCACGTATCCTGTTATAATAGCAGTCCAAGACATGACATTATGATCACCCATCCGATCAAAAACCTTTCTTGAATCATCCATAGATCCGTCCATCGTACTTTTTGCATACATATCCACCAAACTACACCCAACACAAACATCTGAAGACAACCTAGACTTAATCACCCAACCATGCAACTGCCTCCCAAGCAAAGACAACCCCGGCTCAGCACAAGCCGATAAAACACCACTAAACGTAAACCTATCAGGAACAAATCCTTCAGAAACCATTTCCAAAAACAATCCAACAGCACCCCTTCCACCACCAAGCTGCGAAAACCTAGTAATCATCAAAGTCCACGTAACAAGATTTCTCTCAGGCATTCTATCAAACACCTTCTTAGCTGACCTCAAATCACTAAACCCTTTCGCAAACAAATCAATCAATGCACACCCAACACAAATATCACTCTCAAAATACCCAGTTTTAATCACAAACCCATAAATCACCAACCCAATCCACCCCAATTCTCCACTACAACACGCTTGAATCACCGCAGAAAAACAAAACTGATTCGGGTATTCTCCAAACTCAACCATTTCAAAGAAAGTAAACACAGCTTCTAACTCCATACCACAATGTGCAAAACAAGAAATCATTGCACTCCAAGAAACCAAATCCCTTTTCTCACCCATACCCTCAAATATCTTTTTAGCAGTTTCCCAACTACCCATTTTAGCATACAAACTTATCAACGAGTTAAGAACAATGGTGTCCGGTTCGAGTGGCGATTCGTTGATTTTAGAGTGTAGAAGTTTCCCAAATTGGAAATTTCGAGTTCTGATGCAAGATTTGAGGAGAACAGTATAGGAAGTGAGGTCAGGGGTAAGACCCATTTGGGAAATGTGATCAAGGGTTGAGATTGCTTGCTTAAGATTTCCAACATTGGCTTGTCGAATTAAACGATCCTTTAGAGCTTCGAAATCGGGATTTCTTCTAAGGGATGTGAGTTTGGCGGGAGAGGGAAGAGAGAGTGTTATCATTATCTATAACGGCTTTCTTCCTTCTATCCTTCCCATATTATCGCTTATTTATTTACTCCCTCCATCTAAATTTGTTGATTTCCTTTTACCAAAAAGAATCATATTTTTCTCTATTTAGTAGTAATATTTATTTTTAATGAAGTGATTTGTAACACATAAATTTCTATGGTTTGTTTTAAGGAAAAATTTCACTTATAAATAATTTATGGGTCAAAATTACATATTCATAGCCCATATTTTAAATTACAAACTTACAGCCCAACACTTCATGGCCCAACTTGAATATTCACCTTTATACAACAGTATACAACTTTATACACCTACCGTAGACAATGTATACACCTTGTATAAAAGTGTATAATAATGTATAAGACTAGTATACAATATTATACAACAATATATAACTTTATACATCTATTGTAGACAATGTATAAATCTTGTATAAAAGTGTATAATAATGTATAGGACTAGTAAAAAACTGAAGAGGACAAAATGGCTATGGCTGGTAATTAAAAAAAGATGGGCTAAAACAGGTAAATATTTTTCCATAATTGACATACAGTGTAAAATTCCCTTGTTTTAGATCACAAGTTTCAAAAATTTCTTGAAATGTTATTTGCTTTTTCAATTGAGATGGAACGATTCATGATCGAGAATATCAAGATATATTATCTCCTACTTCGTGTGATAAATCCAACCAAAATCAGTATATCATCAATTCAAAGGGGAGAAATAAGTTTGAAAATAATGCTGATTTAGGCGAATTTAACTCTTCCACAATTAATGAAAAGGGGATATTGATTATAGAACTTATTCGGTTGTCTGTAAAAAAAAAAAAAAAAAAAACGGGACAATTTATTATGTATCAAATTATAGGTATTTCATTGATTCATATTCCTTTAACTTAATTTCGTGTCTAGTTAAACACCCTCATATAAAATGCGACGAAGGGAGTAGCTAATTTTTTTTGGAAAAAACAAAGATGATTTCTTCTTCTCTTTCCTTCTTTAACGAAAGTGCTAAGAGCTTTTTTATTTATAACAAGCAGCTCTACATCAGGGTAAGAACTTATCCGGATAAAAAAATTGCACCAAATTAATAAATGCATGACGTATACATTTCACTTTCATCACTTAATCATGATTAATTGAGATACGGGCACAAAATTTAAGAAATAAAAAAAGATTTTTGAATCTTGCAGTCCTAACACTTTAATTGGGACGGATGAAGTATTACTTATTTGATCATTTCACCATGACAAACTGTGTACAACAGACAATGCGGTGAGTATTTACTTCTACCAGTATGGTACTATGGTTGTCTGTGATGATACTTTATCTAATCACTTAACCATGACAAACTATGTATAAAACACAATGCGGTAAGTATTTACTCCTATCAGTATGGTTGTCTGTTTTCATCACAGGTCAGTTCATTCGAGGTTCATTTAGGTTTCAGTTAAAACTGATACTCCCTTGGTTTTATTTTAAGTATGATTGCATGAAAAATTAAGAAAGATTGATTCGTGATGTATATCATTTGCACTTTTAGGACATCTAATTTTAGACATGTCATGAGATTTTTATAACTATAAGAACTTGTCATTAAGGGTCAATGAAAAGTACAAAACTAAAAAGACTTCAAATAGAAAAAGCCGAAAAGGGAGAAAATGACATGGAGTAGATGAAGTAACAAATACGAAGTATCACATTAATCCAATGGAACTGAATATTTGAATTCTAGGTGTCCAGCCGTGCCAATGAGTTCGAGTAATATTAGCAACATACATAGACTTGCACTATTTTAGTTATATGTGAAACATTCATCTTTAGTTTCAAATGAGACGTGTACATTTAGAATTCCTTTTTTAATATTGTAGAATAGCAAACAGTTCTCCATCTACATAAGGAGAAGCCAATAAACAAAAGCACTAAACTGCCACTACACAAACATTGAAGATGAGAGAATAGAAACAACAGAATAAGTAAGCACTGCATTGCATATTCATGCCACTATTACATCTTGTATAGAATTACAATGATATATTATCACTTCCCTAAACTACAAAAATTTGGCCAATATTTCCATTTTCAGAATGTATCTACCATGGCACACCGCGAGGCTGAGGTCCAAGGCTAACAAAAGATCCAGTGGTTGCCAAACACGTTAAAGTCTCACTTTGTTGCTAGCTGATGACAACACTTCGTCTCTGATGCTGCAGATTTATATGATATGGAGCCAAGTTTGGCAGTCAACCAAGCTTTCAGCTCTTCCAGCAAGATTGACCCGATTATCTGGGTGGACAAACTGTTTCAGGCATTGCCTATGAAGAACTAAGACCCAGTTATTCCCTGCGGATTTTCTTCTTCATTTTATCCTGCACGCGGTACCTTTCTCGTCTCTCTTCTCTCTGTCGCTTCTTTGAGAGTTGCTCTTCCTTGGTCCTTTCTGCTTCAAGTGCTTTCTTCTTCTCGTCATCTTTGAGCTTGCGCTTTTTGATCTGCAAAATGCATACGATGGGGAACGTAAAATTCATATCCAAACAGATGTAAGCTTCGACAATCAGTAAAACTGACATAGCAGAGAGGCTAAGAGAACTGTGTCACTTAAGGGTGAATTGTCCAAATAACTCTTTAAGAGCTCGCAGTTAACAGGTCCTAATGGACAAGGGACCAGAAGCTACAGCCACGAAAGTACTATACTAGTAGTAAAACCGAGTCTTAACTGCTTCAGTTGGAGAAACCATACCTTCTCATGCTGAATAAGTCTAAGATGTTGAATATTAGCAAGCACTTTACGCTCATGAGGTTCCATCACCACAGCCCTCTTATCTTCCAGAAGTGGTCGCTTTCGAGCTGGAGTATCCTTGGGCTTAGATTTGAAGGGGAGACCTTTCTGTAGTTGCTTGGGAATTACCAAGGGGTTGAACTTTTTCAGCTTTCGTTCAATTGGCTGCGTCATCAAACAACATAGCAAGCAGAGAGGCGTGTGTCAGCAGGGGAAAAAACGCACACAGAAACTGAGAATGTAAATATGAAAGTTATTAACAAATGTGTGAAATAATTTATTTCACCTTATATAATGAATCCTTGTTGACGGGCACTGGCAGATTATGTTCTCTTCTTAATTCAGCAACTGTTTTCATTCCTTGCCAAGTTTTGTCACGTGGCTGTAATGCTGTTGTCAACGGATTGTAGAAGCTGGGAACTTCAACTTGAGTCCAAGCACGCAAGAAAACAATGTCACTCATAAGGATCTTATCCTCAAACGTGCATCTAGCAATGCCTTCTTTGGCACTCCCACCCTTCTTCTTGGGAAGGTTACCGATCTCTTCTTTAGCAGCCTAAGATTAACACCAACAACACAAGTAGGGAAATGAATCAAAAACAGGAGTAAAAACCATCCCTAAAACATGTAGAACTGCTTCAACTACATCTTCACAACTTTCTGTGGTGGATAACTTTGCAACATGTGCAACTTTTGAGATGGCACCCTAAATCATCATCCTCGAAACAACATGACAAATACTATTAAGAAAATGCCAAGTCTATGCTAGAACTTACAAGAACCACAAACTAATGCTCCATGGAGAGCCCATGGGTATGGAGAGAGGAGAGTCCACAAGAAACCTCGAATAACAAGCAAAAACAGGCAACCACGGATGAAGTCCCCACCCCCCGGTCCATGTGCAGCTTTTTCTTTTCAAAGAATTCATCTTTGTGGTGTGTGTAAGTCCATGCTTTGTTAGAACATTAAAATACTAAATATCTTATGCCTCAACAAATCGACGTGTATTTATTCTATTCTTTCAATCAGGGGTAGTCAGAATCTCCAAAAGTAACATCTCATATTGTTTATTCCTCTGATCAAACGTTGTGGAATACCATCAGGATACAATTTATTTAAATTTGTTGATCCCAAAAAATTAGTACGTATAATTTTTTAATCTTGGATTGCTTGATGGTGGTTTAATATTTTGATGGTGGGAGTGAAAATGAGAAGTTGGTATCTAGACAAAGTGACAAGAAAATATCTTCTAAAGATCTCAAAATGGAAGAACGAGCTCTTTTGCTCGCCCCTATCTCTAAAGGGGCGTAAGCACTTCACTCGCTAGGGGATGGGATTCATTCCGACTTGATTATATTGTCTAAATAAGTCCTGTCACTTAACAGTCAAGCACAAGTATCCATAGCTAGAAAACCAGGAAACAAAGTGAGACAGCACTCAGATGATATCCAAAGTGGTAAACTACCTTTTTCACTTGCCCGCGAATTCCACTAACAGTTCGAACAGCTGCACCTTCAAACCTAGCTATTTCAAGATCTGAAGTGAACATGTCCTTGATAAGTGCTGTCTTCTTGAATATCTTACATGGGTGACCAACTAACTTGATCTTTTTGACTATTCGGGCTGCATGGTTGAACTCTAGCACAGTTGCAGTGGCAGTGATTCTAAAGGATGCCTGAAAAGATATAAAGACAGACAAAGGTAAAACAATCAGTACAGAGGAAGGATCAACCTGTATTTGCATAAAAATATTGACTGCAGATCTCCCACACCCTCACTCTGCTCCCCATCCAACAAAAAGTAAGCAAAAGTTAAAAAGGAAAGAAAAGGAATTTGTTCTTTGACATAAGACTGTTTACTGATAAAGCGTCTCTCAGTCATTAATTATGAAACTTTTTTTTATAAACAAGAAATCCCCGAGCCAATAGCGCAAGGATCGAAAATCGGTGAATAACGGGCCCGCTCCCTCTACCCTTCTCAACTTAAATACCAGGCTTTTGTCTACAGCAAAGGTTCGAACCCGTGACGTGCGCCTAACTCACACATCACGTGTTGTGCTCTTACCACTAAACCAAAGCCCTAGGGGCGCTTGCATTGCTAAACTGGTAAAGTTAAAACTTCCATCAAGGCAAGAATGGGAAATGGTTCCAGCCAACTTTCCATTAACGAGGCCAAGGCACCTAAATATGACACCTTACCTAATTGTTTCACAAGTACTTAAAATAAATCATAGGGAACTATAAGTGACACCTTACCTGATTGTTTGACAAGTTCTGGACAGCGATCATTCCCGTGTGTGGAGGCACAAGGGGACCCCAAAACATTGCCAGACAATGCATGTGTTCAGGAGTGTACTTGAGCATACGATGACGACCATTTTGATCCTCAATAGCATAAATAGGTACAGTTTGGTAGCGCCTCCAACCAATAGAAACAATAATTGGATCCCTAGTCTTCAGCACTTTCTTGTGCCACCTGTGCCGCTTCAACCGAACCTGAAAAAAAGACGGTTTCGTCCAGTAGTAATTAGGATGCAACTACACACTCATTCAAAAGATCGTAATTAAGATTTTTCATTCACTAAATTTAACTTTGTACAATTACATATCATAATTAAGCCTTAGCATTGATAAAAATAAATTCCACCACGATGCATTAACTTTCACAATCATGTCATTTATGCAAGAGAAACATCTTTTCTTTTTCTATTCATAAGTCATTCAAGCGTACTGCATAAATGCATGACAGGGCAGAACCTCTCACTGCTTTTCTTCAGTACTGCCTCTTGTACTTGCAGTTAGCTGTTGAGTAACAGGGACTACCAGTCAGGGTATTATAAACCTACTACTGTCACATGTTCAGAACTTTGCTAGTTAATGGGAAATTCGCTTAAACAAGGAAAGCTTTATACCTAGCTTAAACTCAATAAAACAGAATTTTGACAAAAAGAGTAAATATGTTATTTTCAGCAAAGATATCTTGTTAATCAAACAAACCTAATGGACATGCTAGTTCTTTCTGGGGCAAACTGATATCTTCCTTTCTGTAGACAAAGATGATAGGCTCTCAAAAAAAAAATTCAGGTTAAACTTCTCTCTTATGACCCTATCTGAGCAGTCTGTTGTGTCTTTTAGCGTTCATAATGCCATAACTATGTAATGGCCACTCTGACTGGATATTAATAATCCATCCATAAAACCTGTTCATAACTGAAAGCTTACAATAAAATGTTCAAGTTTTACTCATAGCTATATTGTTGAGGAGATACAAACTTCTAAAGAGGTGAATACTAGTTCTTTCATCTGTTCAGAGAAACAACAATTGGATGAGATTGAATAGCCATTTTATGGGGTAAATAAACGCTAAGAGGAAAAAAGAAACGAATGGACATAACCAAAGAGGAGCTTTTACCTGCATGTATCCAACATTTTCTTCTCCAAGTGCTAGACCTCCAACAAGAATCGGATGGCAAGGATCAAAATATTCAACCATTTCAGAAGGGACGCCATGAACTTCTAGTCTAACATAAGTTCCTGTTCTGAAACCTTCTATCTCTATCCGAGTGTCCTCATCAAGTTCATTTAGTGCTGCTAAATTAACTTGTTTCTGAAGCTCTACCTCTTCCTTCAACTGTGAAATAAGGCATGATTAGCTTTAAAGTAAATGCATCCCCACTTTGTGGTTGGCTGTAATTGACCAAAAGCTCACCTTATCATAGTACCCACTTCCATCAGCTTGACCCCGATGAGACTTTGTGTCTGGTTTGATAGCCTCATCCTCATTGGAGGAATCAGACCCACCATATGTACATAGAAGTTAAGGTCATAAACAAATTGCAAGGACAAAGCAGAAAATCACAGATCACAACTGTTCCTAAAACAGATCATAGTTAGAGAGCAGAAGTTATTTGATAAATGAATGAAAGATGAAGGGTGGAGTGGAAGGAAGAGGAAAGAAAAATGAGGTAATAAAAGGATATTGAGAATCAAATTTTGCTCGAAGTGCCAATTTCCTTAGCCTCCGCTCCTCAGCTGCTGATTCATCATCCTTGCGGATCATATCATCAGTTCCAGCATCACCTATCTCATGGCTCTCATATTTCTGACCTGATTCCAAGTCTTCAAAATCACCAAACAGATCTTCGCCCTCCTCCCCAACATCATCATTGCCATCGACATCTCTTGAGCCACCTCCACGAGCCGCTTTGGACCAGCCTTTGCTGACAAAACGGATACGGATACTTTCAATTGATTCTTGATTCTTCCAGTCAATTTGACTAGCAAAATTTACAAATTTGGAGCAGTCCTCGGCATCAATATTATCATCATCCATCCGCTCTTCTGGTTTCTGCATAAAGAAATGCAATAATTAGACAAGTCATTTCAACTCCTACCAAAATGGTAGTGATAAAATAAAAAATGACTACAGCAGCAGAAGAGCTATATTTAATTGCATTGAGAAGATTGCATCTTGTTTGGCCCTCAACTATTGATAAATATAGCTTTATTCTATTCAAATAACAACTTTCAACCTTTTGATATGCTTAGTTTGGTCCCTCCACATGACTACCACATCTTCTTCTACAATTAAGTCATTTTGATACTTCTAATGCATACACTTTAGGGTTACAAAGTAGGAATGACAAAATTTAAAGATATTACAGCATTTTCTAAATCAAGCTACCCTCAAAATACTGGATGAAAGACATGGTAGCCACGTGATTGAGTAATCCCTCTCCTTATCTTTTAGACTGTCGCTGATGGATACTCTGAAATCGTAATACTAATTATTATAGACAATGATTCCCATAACACATATAAATGGACACGCAATGTGCTTAGCTGGATATCACATGGGCCAAAAGCAAACCATCAAAAGGGTTATTTTTTGATGAGCTGTATAAGGACAAACCTTAGTTCCTTCCCCTTTTGGCACAAAGAACTCGGTATCACTTTCATCGTTTTCAGTGCCATGCTGCTGCAAGTCAGCTTTAGTAGTTGACTTGGATTCAGATTCCCCGTATACAAGCTGCATAAGATTAACATTTTGGCGCTCACGTGTCCTTTCTAACAGGAACTCTTTCCATCTTGAAGCATTGCCCGTATCCTCTCCTACTAAAAGAATAACAAAAAGGATCCAGTAAGAAATGAAAGATTTGGAGTAACTAGAAAGGGGTTGGAAAGAAAGCAAGCTACTTTACAGCAAGTTAGGAACTTCGTTTACTCCAACGCCAAGAGGATGATGAAATACTAAATGGAGATCAAAGTACCCAGAGGATGATGCCTGTACTAATAAAGATAAAAAACCTACCATCTGCATCGAAATCATTTTCCTCATCAGTGTCCTCAAAATCAGCATCTTGTGCTTCCTCATCCTGTGCATCCTCTTCGCCATCTTCTTCACTATAATCCTGGATCAAATGATATAGTATAAATACACCATATTACGCATTTCAAACTCCATTTCCACCACACGGTGAACCAGGTATACGAGAGAGTAACTTGCTTCAAAAATTAAGTTCAGAGCATATCAACAAGTGAAGACATACCAACTTAAAAAAATTAATCTGAATTAACACGTGAACAATAATATGCTCCTAAGGTTTATATCAATGATGGGAAAGGGTAATTAACGAGTTTTAGAAAACACTGTTCTTCACGAAAAGAACCTCTGTTCCCCAAAAAAACTGGCACACTTCTCAGGGCTCTTAAAGAGGTGGAAGGAAACAGGTTTATCAGGTTTCTCCAAACCAGAAAAAGGAGGCATAAGCTTTCCTCCTTAATATCTGGTACAGATAGCTGTCTACTTGTTTTTTATCCGCAATACAGAAACACCTCATAGACAAGATGAGGCACTAAGGGAAGATCATGAATGTCATACGCTTACCTTTTCATCAAAATCATTATCATTATCAAAGATAGCTTTTCTTCTCATCCTTCCATCATGGAAATCAACATGTTCCCTGAAACTATTACTAGATCCTGGGTGCTTCTTTGATCCAATAGTATCTTCTTCCTCAGAACTTTCATCAGAGGTGTTCTTCTTTGAATCCCTAGGATGAGTTCGGTCTAACTGTAGTGGTTCCGACTCATTCAAATCTTCAGCATCACTGTCTTTATCTGATCCATCGCTGTTGAGTTCTAACCCAGACTGTTCTCGCTCCGCAGGCTCCAAACCATAAGTTTGATCAGCTTTAGCAGGATTTGCTGAGGATGGATTATGTTTTTTCCCAAAAAGGGAAATAAAACTATTTTCTAACTTCTCATCAATTGAATATTTTGTGTTCTGAAGTGATTTAACTAAAGCCTCTCCAACATCATTGCCCTTCCCTGACCAAGGAGATAATACTGGTTAGTCGAAAATGACTTGCCAAAAGGTGTAACCCAAAAGATAAACAAAAACATATAGCATGTAGGAAAAAGTGATCTCAACATCCAATATTTTCCTTATTCCAGAATCATGAAGAAAACTAGCCGCAAATCCACGTGTGACACAGGTGAGAATTTTTTCATCTAAATGATAAAATGGATTTCTGTATCCAAGTGCATGCCAATAATTAAGACTTATTCGGCTTGATTAGGATTTTTGTGAGCTTTCTAAAATGGATGTACATATCCGAATATTTTAAAATCATCCAAGCGTATATTCTTCAAGGCAACAAGCGTATTGCATAGTATTTTTCTTTTCAAAAACTCCATTTTTCTCATTTTTCTGCATGTTTTTGAAAGGATCATAAGGTTATCAACAACCATTCCTGTCCTAACGATATCTAACCAATGGTAAAAAGGCGTATTTGGATTTTACTACATATAGGAATTCTCAACAACTTCTAACACGGTAACACCGTCTAAGAAAATAGGACACCCCTCCGCACGTTAACATTTGATCAGTGATGCAGCTTAGCTCTAGTCAAGAGTTCTTCATTGTCCATTGTGTGATCTGATATGATACACATGAGCAGGGGAGAATGAGAGAGACAGACAAAGAACGTGGAGGAAATGGACGACACAGACACACCACCACAAGAGTAGACTTTATAATCAAAATTTCTTCTTATTTGAGTCGCTTGACCAATAATGAGTAGAGTTCACCCGAAAATTATGATAACTGATTGGAACGGAAGGAATCCAGAGCAAGCAAAGGAAGGCAACGACATTCAAGGCCTATTAATTTGGTAATAGCAGAAAATCTAAAAGCTATATCAGTCAGTGCTGTTTATGAATAAAAACTTACTCAAACAACAAAAAAGCTATAACGAAATAGGTGTTCAGAAGAGCCAAGATTCATCAAGAAAACAGGCTAAAAACTGGGTTTCTATTTAAACCCCAACTTACACGATCTTACATGATGAGATCTGCTAAAAAAGAATAGTAATCAGCCAACCATAACTCTTTTCCCAAATGATATAGTATACACAAAGGTATCAATCAAACCACCAAGACACAAGTAAAACTTAAATTCCGGATACCAGAAGACAGCCAGTAGCATGTTGCTTATCTTGCTGAACTAACTAGGGAATGTGAATTCCCCATAAGCTAAGAAAATTTGGAATTCTTCGATTAAAAAAATTGGGATTCTTATAAACATAGTGGACATATTGTACCTTTGCGAGCCCTAACGGCAGCTGCTTCATCAACCTTAGAGAACTGGACAAAGTGATCATTTATGTTTATATACACAGCATCCTTATCGTAGAGCAGATCGCCCAATCCAGACATGGGGGCATAAAACAGCTTTTCCTTGTCCCTTAGTCCCTTCTTCTTGGCAGCAGATGGTAGAGGGCACGGATCAGGTAATGCTGTTATACCAGCCAAACTATGATCACCAACACCAGCAATATGCACCTATATTGTGAAGCGGCTTTAGAATATGGACAAGGGAGAAATAAACTGTTAAATCACTAGCTGAAACGACATATTAAAATAACTAGATATAAATAAAATGTCACTATCTTCACATGAGTCATTAACAACTCATTGAGTTTTTATCCCAAAGGCTTCCATTTTTTCCGGTCTTCTCTACTTTGTTATGAAAGGGCCATAGCTTTTTCCCTTTCACTAGTACATCTACCAATATAATTCACAAACTCTTTTTGTTGACAAGTGAATCAGATCTTATTCAAAAGAGAAATGCCAAGCACTAAGCTAGTGCTGGATGCTACAAAAGGTTCCTTGTACAAAATCTACAAAAGATTGATAGAGTCTCTCATTTTTTCCTCCTTATACATGATGTCAAGTTTACACCAAAAAGCCAAAGGTCCTAAGCATCTATACTTCAAAATCTGTACTAGTGTAATCTTGTCTTCAAGCACCTTCTACCCCTTCCATTCCAATATAATCCAGACTATACAGGCTGGGATGGTTCTTAAAAAAAAAAAAAAAAAAACTTGACAATGATAACATACAGGCTGGAATGGTTCTAAAAATTTCTAAAACTATAGCAAAAAAATTCTATATTATCCATTAGATACATAATATGCATTTGAACGTTAAGCTTGATGATTTTCCTCCAAGTCTTTGAACCAGCTCTGCGGTATTGTCACTCTTAAAGTTCATATATTTGTAGCCCGATACAGCCAACCAACATTCATAACACTTTAGGCATATTGCTATGCCATCTCTCAGAAACTATATTACTTGCAAATGACCTTAATGGGTGCATGAACCTTTGCTTCTATGCCTTTAAACGGCCAGTTCATAGTTAAATCACAATCTTATTTCACATGAAGTAGCACTAAAGGTTATTCACTGACAAATGAACGAAAAGTAAAAGAAACAAACCTTTGCTCCTTTCATCATATTACATCCACGAAGATAACCATACAAAATGACATTTCTGTCACATTTGTTGTCCATGCGCACTTTTTCAGGAGGAGTGACATCTTCAAAACGATCTACAACAATGTAAGGGTGGGACATGCGCCAGGATAAAGGAGGAAACTTCATGACAGAGATAAACCGCGCAAGATTATGCACTTCACGTTTAGAGTACCTACTCATTACCAAAATTTATTGATTTAGAAATTAAATAGAAATATTCCATTAAATCACCGCTGCATGCTATATGGAAAGCCAGGGACTTACTTCCCATGGATAAGACCAGACAAATAGAATAATTTAGCTCCATCATATATCTCAGTCCAAAATCTATGCTTTAACCGTTGCTTCGTCTTTCTAAGCTTCTTAACATCCTTGAACTGGTCAAGATGTGTAAGAACGCCCATAACTTTAGGGAATCCATGATTTTGCAATATATTAAGGAATTCAAAGGTCTCCTGCAAAAGCAATTAAATCAATCACAGGTCTACTTATAAAAAAAATTATCAGCTGAGAGAACTCATTTTTCCTAGAGGCAGTAAGTTGGCACCAATCACCAATCAGTAAATGTGAAAGGTACTGGAGAAAGAATATAACACCCTCGTAAACTACATTCCCTTGGTAACCAAGATGGAAGCATGCAACAAATGTCAATTTTAATATAACCAATTAAGTTTGTGCAAGGAATCAGACTGATACTCCCTCTGCTATTCTGTGAGACATTTTGATCAAACACACAATTAAATAATTAGCTTGACTTGCATATTAAAGTGATAGTGTTAGAAGATAACATTGAAAATAGATGTTGAAAGTGATTAGATATCATTGTGTATTGAGAATATCATGGTTTAGATTTAAATTCTTGAAGCTCATAAAGGATGCCTAGAGTAATAAAGTATTATGCTTTCTAGAAGTATTAATAATTTTTGCATGTCATGAGAGAAAATGTGTCGAATAAAATGGGACAAAGAGGATAATAAAATGGGACAGAGAGGATAAATTTGAAAGACGGAGGAATCAATTACTTACATTAATGATAAATAGTATCAGCATATAATCAATCTCACCTAACTCACTAGGAATAACCCATCCATAGACTAGAGGAGTTGCTACATATTCAATAAGAAATTACTAGAACAATGTTACGCTTATCGAGTCTTCTTTTTTTTTTTCCTTAAGAAACAAAAGCGCACCATTTCAAAGCCATAGCTACCGTCAATGAGAAGCAATGCCAAATCGGCAAACTTTGCCACATCAATCATTCCATTGATATCATTCGGACACTCTATAAACTGCAAACGTCTCCGCTTACCTACAGTGTCACAAATGAATTAACAATAATTTTTCAATACAACAGATCCACGTAAACACAATAGACTACGGCTATGGCAGTGCTGCATATATACTCTGCTAACTGATTAAGCTGACACCTTATTTTGGGACGTCAAAAGAAAAAAATAACATGATTGCCAATATTGTCCAAGCCGAAAAGCGTAGAAAAACACCAAAACCTGTTTTACGGTCTTTAAAAACAAGGCTCAACTAAAATACACACTTGGTGAAAAAAGATGCAAAATTGATGGAAATAAGACATATTCAAGACTAACCATAGATAGAGTAATTAAAACACTACATATTAAGTTAAACATATGGGAGGATAGAGACCATAGTAGTTCGTTCCAATCTATTTCGTTCAGTTTTGAGTTCGCAATTCAAATAGTAGTTCTCTTATAAGAAAAATCTAATTTCCAATTCCTAATGACTAGCACATCCATCTGTAAGAGTTTCCTTAACAGTTCACACTAAAATGATCCAGCCACCTTATGATTTAGAGTCGACGTCTAGGCAAAACTCATGAGTCTCACAACTTAACCTAGATTTTTTTTCAAATCGCCTCCTAGTGCTTCCACTGAAACGGCACATAAGCAAGGCAAAGCGTCCAGCCTGCAAAATGCCTTGCTCCCAGGCTTAAGTGCAGCTTTGACAACACTAGTTACTAAAATATTGCAATAAACAGTTTTTTTTATAACAGCAGAAACATAGTATCTCAGATGTGATTAGGTGCATCCATTCTTTCTTTCTAATATTTCCAATTATTCATGTCTGGACTAAGCTAATCAAAAAAGGAACAATGTCAGAAGCCAATCCATACCTGACACTATAGTGATGGGACCTCGAACTTCAGGTAAATTTTGCTTTGTATAGTGCTTTACAAGAGACTTAATTAGCAGAGACTTCCCAACCTAAATATAATAGCATAAACCATAAGAACATCAAATCTAAAACCCAACGAATGACGTCTAACCAAAGCTGTAAATGAAAAAACATGTGATATCAACCTTGGGAGGTCCTTGCACTACAATTACATATGGAGCTGGTTCTCCAGTAGACCGATCAATTGTCGGGACATGAAGCCTCTTCTGCTCCTTCTCTGTAGCTCGTGCTTGCAATTTCTTTGCTTTCACCGTGGAATTAAATGCAAATGCCTACACATTCACAGTATATAAGTAAGTCATTCGAAATTACTACTCCCTCCATTCCAATATAAATGAATTTCCGACACTTTTCTATGGTCCAAAATGAACGAAATTTTCAAAGTCCAAAGATGTATCAATTAATTTTTTCCAAAATTACCCTTGTCTTTAATGAGTTCTTCAACTATAATCAAATCCCAACATTGACCATCTTTAGTCTTAAGAAGAAATTGGGAGGAAGCAAAAGAGCAATATTGACAAATTATCCTTTGATTAACGTTCATAATTAGGTTTCTTATTTACAGCATTTAGAGCCTGTTTGGGTGGGCTTATGACTTTTGGCTTACTTTTGTTATTTGGACTTAAAAACAAGTGCTTAAAAGCACTTTTTTATCTAACCCCAAACACTACAAAATTGTTTAAAAACTAATTTGGCTTAAAAGCACCTAAAAATAAGCCAGTCCAAACAGGCTCATACACTATAAGTCACCAGCAATTACAGTTCATTTAGCAAGACTAAAACTTTTGAACTTGTACCAATCTACCTATGCAGTTAAATTAACACATAAATCTGTCAAAGCGTCAGTATAAACCAGTAGACAAACCAGACACATAACAATATAAGAACAAAAAAAAAAAAAAAAATAGGGTTACCTTAGGATTATGCTGCTTATTGTTTTCGTGGGAAAGACCTTTCTTTTTCTTATCAGACTTTGATTTTTTCTTGGCTGTAGGACCAGATTGACGGGACCTATGAGATTTGTGGGACTGTTCTCCATCCATAGCCATTGGCAGAACAGTAAAACTCAGTGAAAGAGGAATTAGGTTTATTGCGTTTCTAACTGGAAAACCAAAAAAGCACAGAGAAGCGGCGAAGAAGAAGGGGTTGAGAAAATACTAACAAAAGGGTTTAAAGAAGACACTGGTTATGGAAAGGGTTTAACAAGGCACTAGAGACTCTTGAAAATATATTTGCTAAACCTTTTTCTTTCATAGTGTAAAACTGTAAATGTAAAAAAATATTAAATTTTCAACGTTTGTAATGTAAGTTTAAGTCCTTGCAAATAATATTCGGTAATTTTGAATGTTGTGTCTCAATTCACTTAAGTATAAATTGATTAGATAAAATTGTTTTGAATTGATAATATTATTTATTTAAATAACTAATAATATGAACGACTTGGTCAACATTATAATTATTAAGAATTTCGGTTTTGCGTGGGGCAACAAACACAAAGGAGAATTAATATAATCAAATATTCTTGTCTTCAACAGGTAATTGTAGTCTTTAAATTTTGCCTCTCATATTTAAAATATTTAAATTTTGCTCTTTAGCTAAAACTCATACGTTTCAGTTTCAAACCCTACATAGTCAAAATTTAAAAAAAAAAAAAATTATAAGGCAGAGTTTAAATTTCGCTATGCCCCACCGGTATACAATTGTGAAGGAATTGCCAAAGTTATGTCGGACCCGACATATTTATGTCTTATGGGCAGACTTGACACAAGTATGTCGGGTCCGGCATAACTTTGGTAATTCCTTCACAAGTATTATACATTGGTCACTATATATCATTGATTTCCTTTGTTTATCACTAAATATGCGTGAATTAATTAGTTCACATCAATTCACTCTAATGATAACTCAATTTAGTGCATACTGACTTAGTATATCATATTTCCTGACTCAAAATACATCAATTTGATTAAATATATACACTGATCACTAAATATCGTTGATTTCATTTGTTTATGACTAAATATCAATGATTTCCTTTGTTTATCATTAACTATGGGTGAATCAAGTAGTTCACAGTCCATACTGACTTAGTAGATCATTTTTCCTGACTCAAAATACCATTAAATTGATTAAGTATTATATATTAATCACTAAATATCATTGATTTCATTTGTTTATCACTAAATATGGGTGAATCAAGTAGTTGATATCAATTCACTCTAATGATCATTGGATTCAGTGCATACTGACTTAGTAGATCATCTTTCCTGACTCAAAATACCATCAAATTGATTAAGTATTATAAACTGATCACTACATATCGTTGATTTCCTTTGTTTATGACTAAATATCATTGATTTCCCTTTGTTGATCACTAAATATGGGTGAATCAAGTAGTATCTGTTGCAACTACTGTAATATCTGTTGCAGCAAGTGTAGTATCTGTTGCAGCAAGTGTAGTATCTGTTGCAACAACTGTAGTATCTGTTGCAGCAAGTGACATAGTTGTTAAACAAGTCCTTACTCTTGTTGGATAGACACAACAAGTTACCCATTTTCTGAAACAAGTCACTCCACTTGTTGGAAAAACCCCAAAATGCAACTTAGTTGCTGCAATAAGGCCTGTCTGTTGTTGCAACAGATTGCTTACTTGTTAAAAATCTTTTAGCAGTTGAATAAAACCCAACAAGATACTAGTTGCTGCAATAAGTCTTATTACTTGTTGGATAAAACACAACAAGTTACACATCTGTTGCAACAGATTCATTAGTTGTTGGAAATTGTTCATCAATTTATTAACAAGAATACACACATTTGTGCTTGAACACGATCAACATATCATAGAAACCAAGTTCACAAACACCAAAAACAGAAATTGTCATTCTAAAAAAGAACGTCATAAAGTTCCAACAAATAACTATTATTACAACACAGTGCAATTAACAACTATGGAGCATTTCGGTTTGGACATGTTGTTTTTTGTGCCAACTATTTTGCATAAGGAGCATTTGTTTTTTCTCGTTCGCAATGATTCCCCGATTCCACGCCTTCTCTTTATCCACCTTTTTACAGGTTTACTAGGATCAACATATGGAGGAGGTATCTCTCTCTCTAATTCAAAACTTCTTTTCAAGATTTTATTTTTTGGTGGGGTGGTGCAAAAAAAATTCAAAACTTTTTTTTTAGAACAATATTTTTTGTAGGGTGGTGGAGTAAGAAACCACAGAAAAAAAAAAGTTCTTTTCAATTATTATTTTTTTGGGTGGGGTGGGGGTGGTGTAAAAAATCCAAAAACAAAAACTTTTCAAAACTTTTTTTAAAAGATAAAATTAATTTTTTTGGGAGGTAGGGGGAGGGGGATGGTGCCAAAAACCAAAAACAAAACTTTTCAAAACTTTTTTAAAAAAATAAAATTAATTTTTTTTTGGAGGGTGGGGGGTGGGTGGTGCAAAAAAAAAACTTTAAGAATATTAAAAAAAAAATATTTGGTACGGGTGGGAGTGGGGGCTAGGGAGGGGGGCGTGGTGGGGGCTAGGGAGGGGGCGTGGTGGAGGCTGGGGGCAGGGGGTGGGGTGGTGCAAAAAAATACTTTTAAAAAAAAATTGGTGGGGGTAGGGGTGGGGGCCATAGGGGGTGTGGTTGGGGGCTGGGGCAGGGGGTGGGGATTGTGCGAAAAGAAAAACTTTTAAAAATGTTTTTAAAAAAAATATTTTTTCTGGTGGGGCGTGGGGGTGGGGGGCTAGTGAGGGGGCGTGGTCGGGGGTTGGGGTTGGGGACAGGGGTGGGGGTGGGGGTGGTGCAAAAAAACAAAAAAAAAACATTTTTTTGGTGGGGGTGGAGGGCGAGAGAGGGGGCATGGTCGGGGGCTGGGGGCTGGGGTGGGGTTGGTGCAAAAAAATAAAAATAAAAACTTTTCAAAATCTTTTTCAAAAAAACATTTTTTTTAGTGGTAGGTGGGGGGCAGGGGTGGGGTGGGGGTGGGAGCAGGGAGGGGGTGGGGGCGAGGGACAAAGTGTTAAAAATAAAACTTGAGGGCAAAGTGTTAAAAATAAAGTTGAGGGTCAAAGTATCAAAAACAAAACTGTTGTGCAAGCTCAAAATCCCTTAATCACTAATAAAAATCATCACCTTTACTCAATAATTAAAACTTGAATCACTTCCCCTTAATTTTAAAATTTAAAGGTCACTTATACTTAAATGCCCCAACTTATTGGCTGGGACTCTAGCTCTAGACTATTGACTTTTTGTTTTATTTGTCTTATCTCTTAAAAAAAATACTCATTAAATCCTGTATAGTCACTTCTAATTTTTTAACTTCAAAATTTTCAAATAAGCTTTTCATACCAAATAGTCCCACACTTTTGTAGTGGATTGATCTTCCAAGACTATATCTTTTAATTTTAATAAATATTTCTTTTAATTTTCTTCATCTCCTATTAAGCCTGCCAAAAGGGTCGGGCCGACCATTTAAATGTGGGTCATATCGGGTCTGTTTTGGGCCGAGTTGGGGGCCGGGCTTGGGGAGGGGAAAGGGTGTCCGACCCAGTCCCCATCCAGATAGGGGGTATATTGCGGGCTAACTGGGCCGGATCAGGTTTTTATTTTTTATTTAAAAAAAAATCTAATACTAAAATAGACATTTACATTTACTAATAATAATAAAGTTAACATTTACATCTAATAATAAAATTGTCAAATCTTTAACAAATAGTCTTTGTCCAATTCAAAAAGCTAGCCGTTGTAAATTTTAAAAATTATAATTTTATTTGAACTCCTTAGTTTATGAATAAACTATAGTCAAATCTTTAACAAATAGTCGTTGTCCAATTCAAAAAGCTAGCCGTTGTAAATTTTAAAAATTATAATTTTATTTGAACTCCTTAGTTTATGAATAAACTATACTTTGGCCCTATTTCCAAACTATAAATACGCCTCCATTCTTCTTCATTTTCACACAATTCTTCCACAATTCTCTCTTTGTCTAGATTTGCTGTTCAACCAGTGTACATTTCTACTTTCAACTTCCTTGGATAATCCTTCACCTCAACTTTCTCCTCGAGTTCGAAGATCAACTTCAAGTGCGGTGTGAATGCATTTTGAGCGAGTAGACGAGGAATATGTTAAATGTCAACATTATGGTTGAATATATCTCCAATTCCTGCGCACCGTATAGTAAGGGGTACCGATTGGTTGCTTAGACACTTGGTAAAAAGGCACGAAGTTGAACTTTGAAGTTTCACAATGGCACGTCCCAAACAGACGTGAGTGGCACCCACACTAGTCCTATAGTGGGTGAACCAATCCCTTAACCCATTATCAAACAAATGTCAATTTCTTAAACCAATTAATAAACACTGCTAATAAATAATAACATAAAATGTCTGACAATAAAATAAACTAAATAGTAAGTGAAGTCTAGCTATTACTCCCAAAATCTGAAAGTCATCTTACAAGGACTCTAACCAACAATGTCTAAAGAAGAAGTACTGTATAAAAATAACATAATGTCTCGGATGAAAATAGACATATGAAATAAAAAAAAAAGATCTTCAGGCGGCATGGTACAGATAAGAGCTCACCTAGGATCTTGATACGAACAACCTTAACTAAATGCGACGTTTGGAAGACGTCTCCGACTCAAAATCTGCACTCACAAAGAAAGTACAACAAGTGTAGCTCAGTACAACAACACGTACTGGTAGGTATCACAGGCCGACTAAGATTAGGATCATGCATACATATATAAAATAAATGAAATAGGCAGACGGACACAAAAAACATGTAACACAAATAATTTCCTCAAATAATCCACTTTCAGAATAAGTCACCAATTATCAACGATGAAACACCAATGCTCAAGCCAACATAAATAAAATAAACAATGAAGTTCCAACTCCGTCACATGTCTGTATACACATGCTAAATGGTAATGTTTTCCCTAAATAGTCACGACCTGCAGGGGACCCATGGTGTTCATGTACTACTCATTTCGGAACGAACCTTGGACCATGAGCTTACACTAGGCTACATTGTCACCCGTGTCAAATATGCCTTACAAGATATATATGTTCCATCTCAATCATCATCAAAAACATCTCATAATCAAATCACAAGGAATGACTCAATAACACGTATCAAGTCCACATCAATGAAGTATAATCAACTAACACAAGTCACAATAAGACCCACAAATAGTCTGCTCAATGATAATATAATATGAAGCTATCTCAATCAGTCTTTGAATGGTATATATGAACGTCTTCCTTACACGGTCTCAAGAATACAATTCAATTTTATCAACCTCAACAATGGGGAAACACTTCACACAATTTAATCATACAACTAACAACAATCACCCAAACTCCATGTCTGAAGTCCTAGACATGCTTACTCCCATAGATTCTACGACATATACAATCAACTAACCAAAGCCTAACTCAAGTAAACCGTAACCTAGCTCGAAGCCGAACTGGAACAATGCACTCACTCCGCAATAACTTTTCCTTTCCTCTACGCTTCGAAACGTTCAAAGTCTAGAATTACAATTCTAAGTAAGTAAAGGATCGTCAACTTAACAATAACAAATTAGGGATGACAATCCTACCAATTCTACCCTTAATCAAATGGGTTAATTATCCTTAGGGTCATAATCATCCTAATGCTAGTCTCAAGCATCATATTTAATCAATTAATGGGTTCTCTAATCATTTCAACCCTACAGTTATGTTTTTAGCCAAAGTTTCCATTTTTATTGGAACCCTAGGTCTCAACAATCAATTTCCATCATTGAATAACAAGTTCTCATGCTATGAAGCGATAATATCTACTCTTAGATGATTAAACAATCAATAAACAACAATAAACAATACCCATTAATATTCTAGGGTTTCCTTGGTATTTGTGTTCTACCCTTCAATTCCCATTAAAGGTCTTTTAATTGAAACAAGAATCAACTATGAACATTACACGTCGAACGTTAATGATTAAGGATTACCTTTGATGGAGAATAGTGCCACAGCCTTAGAAAGTCGTCTCTATGCTCTTGGGAACTGCTTTTGGGATTATGTGAGGAGTGGAGTCGAAATAAGGTATTTAAATCGAGTTTCTAACTTACCAAGGTCCATTGAAGTAAGCATCCCCTTCGCTACAATGACCTTTTGGAAAACTAACCCTTCGCTGCAGCGGGACCTTTCCTCACTGCAGAGGTGGATTTTGGGCAGCAGAAATCCTTCCGCTGCAGCGATAGATTTTGGGCAGTGAGCACGAATTTTTTTCACTTTTTACACTTAATCTTTAAAAATTACTCTAAGGCCTTGTGCACACAAGCCAACAAACAACCAAGTTAAAAAACACTCCACAGAGTTACTTATAAGTCACAAAACATAATGTAAAATACACCCCAATTTATTTAGGTGCACTCATTCCTAACCTCGAGAAAGTACTAGCAAGGTAAGAATGATGAATGCACGCATAATGACCAAGCGGGTCGTTACACGACAATTCTTGCTTAACTAACCGTTGAGACACTTTATTCCAACAAGATATACACAAAGAGACAATCAAAATATACAAGATAACCACAAATATACAAACAACACACATTTATTTTAATATGTCTATATATGTTTAAGTAATATTTGCTAACATATTGTTAAATTATTGCAGTGTTTGAATTTTGGAACTAAAATTAAACTTTGTATGACATTCGAATTACTGTAGTCCCGCTTTTTCAGATTAAACGACGTAAGACCCTTGAAATGTCTGGATATGTTTAAAGTGATGTTTGCCTTTTCAATTTATTAAGTCCTGCAATTTTAGTCCATTCATTGTAGTCTCACGATTTTGGTGTCTTCTCTTGGATCTTGTGGTCTTCCTTTGTTTCTTCGCTTCGTTCCTTTATTTTCTTTAATGCGAAAAGGGTCAAATATACCTTGAACTTTGTGAAAATGTCTAGATATACCCCTCGCTAAAACTTTGGCTCACCTATAGCCCTACCGTCCAAGTTTTGACACAAAGATACCCTCATGGACTTTAAGTGTGTGACTGAATTTTATCTAATCATTTTATTTTTATTTTTATTTTTTAGTTGCACATGGCAATTAAAACCCAACCCATCTGGTAAACCCCTATTAACCCCTTCCCCTTTTAACTCATCGATGAAGCCCTAAACTTATAACTCCACCATTCCTTAAAACTCTTTTCCAGTGCCAAGCTTATCTTCTCTCTCCACCAAAATTACCCCCACTGATTTCCTTTTCAAGTGCTTATCATTTTCCACAATTCAGTTTTAAAAAAAAAATGAGCCAGAATTCGAGTGCGTCTAATGAATTGAGGATGAATTGTAACTGTGCTATTGTAGCCAGGATTTTCACGGCTTTCACTCATGTGAATGCTAGGAGATGCTTTTATAAGTGTGCTAGACCTAATGTATGTTATATTACACAATTCCATCAATTTCTAATATTTTGCCATTGCTGATTTTTTTATGCAGGATTTTAAACGTGGTTTTTGGAAATGGATTGATAAGCTGCTCCATCCTATAGTTGCTGATCTCGTCCACAATTTGAAGAAGGAAAATGATAGTCTTAAACGTGAAAAGAAAGCTTTGGAGACTGATCTTGAAAAGTTGTTGGCATCTGATAGTGAAGAATAATGTGGTGATGAGATGAAATTAGTGTCTCTAAGAGTGAGGAGTTTGGTGTCAATAATGAAGAGATTGTTGTCGATAATGAAGAGATTGTTGTCGATAATGAAGTTGTTAATAAGCCTTTGGCGGATGTCATGATAGGATGAAAAAATTGACGAAAAGAGTGCTGAAATTGTGGATTGTGATAGCTATGTCATGGTGTTGTTTTGTTAGATTCATCACATCTTGGGTGATCAAATTAGATATCGTTTTCCTTTTCAATTTCAACGTGGTAGTTGTAATCTCGTTAAAGATATGTTTGTGTTAGTAGTTGCTTTGAATGCAATTGTAAAAACCGTGTCAAATTGTAGTTGTTTGTGTTAGTAGTTTTGTTCAATTTGAATGCAGTTGTAATTGTAGTTGTTCAATTTGCTTCTATCATTTCATTTCTATATACAAACTAGAAACAAAGTAGTTCGTGTCAAATTAATGTTGTTAGACCAGTTCCGGTTAAAAGAAAACTACTTACAAATCCGACTTGAGTTGTCATTTCCTTAACGTTTTAGCATAACTAAAGGCTTCAAAAATCGGATTTGTTTTTAGAATCTCATCCTCTATTCCACTACCACCTCCAAGGGCAGCCAAGTATTTTTTTTGTTGTTTCAATTTTGTCAGCTCCACTCTCCCCATTGGGTATGAACAAAGTAAGAATTATTATAGAATACAGATTATCTAAGATGGTCTAATGCAATAAATTAATACTAACGATATTCTTAAAAGTCAAGATATACACACACGTACACAAAAAAAAAAAGACTCCATTTTTTTAACTAATGCTCAACTAGGCAAACTGTGTACATTCAAGAAAACACAAAATAACATACACTATTGATTCAAGTAACACTTTAGTCCAACACAACAAGATGGAAATTTCACAAACACGTAGAAAAAAGTTAACTTAACCAAGAATTCACTACCATTTTAAAGGGCATAAAGTTAACATCAACATACACTATTATTTAGGTGGATTTCATTAGAATTTCAAAAAATGCATAAACCCATTTAGGTATAATAAACATTCAACATTCAACATAACCATTTCAGCTCAAAATTTTAACAAAACACAAGAGACCATTCAGAGATATATTGAACCTTTTTCCCTTCTCTAATTATTACTTATGGTTGTATAGGTATCAGAGTTATACTAGGAGGGTAGAAACTGTAGAATGACTTTGGGTAATCTCACATAATTTTGTCACAGTTAAAAAATATATAGGAGATTTAAAAGATAAAGTCTAATAAAATAGCAGAATCGAAAATTCATTCCTTAGAAGAAATTTGTATTCCAGTAGATAACAAAGTAGTAACGTCATTTCCTTTTAAATTAGTTTTCTAAAATTCAGTTATTTTGAGAAGCATTGTTCTCAAAATAAATTATTAAAAAGTATTTTTGAAAAGTAATGCTTTGCATTTAGTTAACTCAATTGTGGAGCACTTTTGCAAGATATACGTTTATGAATAAATTAAATAATTTTTTACTTTTTAATTGATATTTTTTTAAATAAATAAATATTATAAATAATTACAAAACAACCAATTAACTTTTCGTTTTACTTAACCGATATAGGGTAAAAATACTATACTGACAATGTAACTTAAACTCTTTAATGTTTATTATAATTTTATGTTTTTTCTAAACTATATACGACCTGCTTAACAATATGAAACAATTTGTACCTTGTAAACAAACGTACCCCATGTCTTCACCCTCTCGACAAGGTACAAGTAGAAGACTGTTTACAATATATTGACAATGTATCCCAAGAGCCTATTTGGATGGGCTTAGAACTTATGGTTTATAAGCCAAAAGTCAGAAGTTAAAAATCCTAACTTACAACTTTCAACCTATTTTTGTTAATAAAAACACTTTTTTTTTATCTTATACAAATACTAAAAAAGTACTTATAGCTAGTGGCTTAAAAACACCTAAAATAAGCCACTCCAAACAGGCTCCAAAAACTTTTTTTTCCTCTTTAATTTTAGCCCCCGTTTGGCCATAAAAATTATTCATTTTATTTCGGAATTTTTTTCACTTTTTTCCGGGATCAGTGTTTCGCCATGAAAATTTCGAATACAACTTGAAGTTGTATTCTGAAATACCCAAAACTCAAAAAACTTGTTTTTAAAAAAAAAATCACTTTTTTCACCTTTTTACAATTACATTTCACTAAAAACTACAATTTCAAAAACTATGACCAAACACAACTTCAACTCTAACTCTAAAATTCAAAAAAAAAAAAGTGATTTTTTTTTATGGATAAACGGGGCCTTAATATTAATCTTTAATCTTTTGCAGACTTGGAGTGACCACTCATTAAGTTTTTGACTTTTGTCTCCACTTAGGTCTCTACTATCGTGAGAAAATGATCAAAATGGTCCTTAATGTATGAGGGTTGAATTGTTTTGGTCCTTGATATATTCACTTGATTGAAATAGTCCTTGATGTTTCGAGAAAATGATCAAAATGGTCCTTAATGTATGAGGGTTGGATTGTTTTGGTCCTTGATATATTCACTTGATTGAAATAGTCCTTGATGTATGCAAAATGTGGATGGTTTTGGTCCTAAATTCTAAATATAATGCCGTAACATTATTCAAATGTTTGACACAAAAAATCCATCAAGTGTAAGTGAAATATTTTTATTTTTTTTAATTTTTACTTTTTTATTATTTTTATTTTTAAAATGTATTATTCTTTTTATATTATTTATTTTTCATTTTCTTTCTTTTCATTCCCAACCTTTACTTCTTTTGATTCCATGTAATTGCTCGTATTTTTTATTTTATTCATTTAGCATAACCGTGTTAGCATAACCGTGTTATTATAAACTTATATTTTTCCTTTCTTTTGAATTATTTACTTAAGTTAAGTTGAAACTTACTTATGTAATGTTAGAATTTGACATATGAGTATTATTCATAACATTACATAAGTACGTTACGTTGAAACTTAAGTAAATAATTCAAAAGAAAGGAAAAATATAAGTTTATAACCCCATTCACAATGAAATTCTACTTTAATAACGTCACCCGTTATATGTCAAGCTTGTTAATAACTCATTCTTTTCAATATTAAGAGGTGTAGTTTCAAATATTAGAATAATAACACGGTTATGCTAAATAAATAAAATAAAAAAATACGAGCAATTACATGGAATCATAAGAAGTGAAGGTTGAGAATGAAAAGAAAGAAAATGAAAAATAAATAATATAAAAAGAATAATACATTTTAAAAATAAAAATAATAAAAAAGTAAAAATTAAAAAAATTAAAAATATTTCACTTACATTTGATGGATTTTTTGTGTCAAACATTTGAATAATGTTACGGCATTATATTTAGGATTTAGGACCAAAATCATCCATATTTTGCATACATAAGGACTATTTCAATCAAGTGAATATATCAAGGACCAAAACAATCCAACCCTCATACATTAAGGACCATTTTGATCATTTTCTCGAAATATCATGGACTATTTCAATCAAATGAATATATCAAGGACCAAAACAATCCAACCCCATACATTAAGGACCATTTTGATCATTTTCTCCTACTATCGTCGTACTAATGCTAAAAACCCTTTGTTCTAAACTGAGAAGTCATCAACAGAAACCCTGCAACAAGTTGTTGGTTCCCCCTCTAAGAATATTCTAAAACCCTATTACAACAGATTCTTTGATCACACCCTTTTTCCTGCTACTATGAAAACTATGGATGAATCTGATGTGGGTATTTCCTGCTACATTTCCAACCTCCCTGGCTTCCGTGGCATCCTCAAGCAAAGGTAGTTACACTCTATGTCTACTGGCCAAGAATATTTACTCACTTTAGCCCACTTTTTCCTTGATCACCCAGTTTAGCCCAGTTTTTACTTAAACACCTCTTATTATACACTTTTATGCAAGGTGGACACGTTGGTTACTATAAGTGTATAATATTTGTATATTGTTGTATACAAAGTGTATAAGCACTGTTGCGCAAAAAAATAAAAATAAAAAATTGGTCATGCGAATGTAAACTGAAAATATGGCTATGTAGGTGTAATATATTATGTTGGGTTGTATATTTTTGTAAAAAATCATCCTTCTTTGGAACTATTTGGTTGTTTGGTTATGTATTTGTATTTGTATTTGCATGTGTACTTCCATATGGTGTTATGTCATTAGTTGGAATTGGTAATAGAGGAATACCCATGTAAATGAAAATGCTTTGAAGAGGATATATAAGTTGGGAATTCTTTACTCTGATTTCTGTGAGCTATTTTATTCCAATTCTTGATTACAAAAAATGCGTTCTTTATTTTTAAAACGGTTCATCTTTATGGCCGTTTTGTTATGTTTCTAGGTACTCCGACTTCATTGTAAATGAAGTGGACTTAGATGAAAATGTTGTTCATTTGACTTCACTGGAGGCTCCAAAGGAGGTGGTAAGTTGACTTTAATTTCTTCCTGGTGACCTGTATGTTCATTTAAAATTGCTTTATGATATGCGCCAATATCTTCTTCCAGTGTTCGGAGGACAAGGATGTAAATGTATCTGATCAACCGAATACAAGTTATGTGACTGAGATAGAATCTTTCAGATCTCTCGCTGGCAATTCTGATGCTGACAAGCTTAAGGCTCTTATTGATAAACATAATTCTGGGGTCGATGTCATTGATGAATCCATCGTCCTTTCACCAAGTTCAGATAAATCCCATCGGACTGTTAGTCCTTATCACATGCTCGTTGGTTGTTTCTTTTGGCTTCATATGGTTCCTTTTGGAAGTATCCTATATCTGATAAGTTAATACATTTCAGGCAATTCATAACTTTTTCAAGGAAAGGTTAAAATTCCTTGTAACAGATACTATTGATGGAGTAGAGGACCAATCAAAGTGTGTTCGTGTGAGATTGAATAAGGGAGGGAATAATGGAAGGGGTAAATACTCTAGAAAAAGGAAAAACCGAGATGATAAACGTTATGACAGTAGAGGTTCAGACAGTTGGCCAGAACATCGTGGCAAGTTCCTCAGGTAAACTCTAGTTGTTGCATTTGTCTCTACTTTTTCATTCAGATCTTTTTTTGAAAAGGTACGTTTTCTACAAATTTACAGCATTACGTATCTTTTTCTTTGTTGTTCTGTGTAGATTTTTGCATCACATACAAAGTTAGGTTTTCTATTTATCAAAGAAATATTAATGGTCTCCATTTTCTTCATTCTAGAAGTCCGTACTGCGCATTTGTTGGGCTGATGAGTATATTCTGATGATATAGTCTAAAAATGGGACTAAATAGAAAAGTCAAATAATCTGGAAAAGAAGAATTGTGGAGTAATACATTTTTGGAGTGGTCAAAATACTTTTTTTGAGTGATAATTCAAACAGCTCTCCAAGGTGGAGTCGAAGAATATGTGCAAAGTGATTCTCTATAAAAGGGATTCTCAAGTGAACGCTAATTATTCATACAAGTTTACTAACATCACAATCTTTAAGCATATCAATGGATCCAGTCAATTTTGATTCTTCCAGTTGCTGATACCTTATATGATTAGTAATCTCGAGTCACTTTTGGTAAATGCTAGCACACTGAGTGCTACAACTAGACGTGGAAATGATGGTAAATTTGATTCAATGAGACAGACCAACATTAATTCCTTACTCGTGTTGTGCTGTAATGTAGTATGTATTAAGTTCTGATTTCTTTACTTACTCATACCATCGCAGGTTCTTTAACATCTATAAACAAAAGTTCTCTTTGTCTTACACATTAAATCTTATTGTTCTCACTTGATAATTTTCTGACTAATCGTTCTTGAACTTTCATGGTTATAGAAAGCGTTTTGTTGTTTTAACATCATATTGCTCTTGAATAGTATCTAAAATGGTGTTGTTGTTGCAAAATCTAAATTTTAGGTTTCATCTTTTCAAGGAGAATAAGGATACACAGGAAGCTTTAAACGTTATAGCAAAGATGCTTGGCGTTCAGGTTGGTGACACGCAATTTCCTAAAAAGAACTTACTTCGTTCAGTTTCAAAACCAAAATTCTCTTGCATATGTATGCTAGCTTTTCTAAGTTCTAACGGACGCCTGAGTTTAAACAAGAAATATTTAAAAGGCAAAAGTTCGTCCAGTTTGTATTGCTGTCAGATGTGTGCTGCAACATACAAGTAGTTCTGCATTATTGATAGCTTGATACAGAAAAATTGTAAGACAACATTGATCTGATTGATTTTATGGATGATCTGGCAGCCTAAGTCCTTTGGATTTTCTGGTACCAAAGATAAGCGTGCTGTCACAACCCAGAGGGTATGTTTTCTTGTCATCATTTTATTTTGTCGTCATTTACTTGCATCTTCATCAGGAGTTAAAAACTACGTAAGTTCTGGTCAACTTTTTGATGTCATGTGTTTCTCTACCTAGTCTCACCATCACCCATTATTAAAAAGAACTTCCACATGCTTGGTCCTGCCCGCATGTAAGGGGCTTGTTGAAGACATTTAAATAAATAAAATGTGCTCTCTTTGTCTGATTAAACTTTTAATGGGATGATACACACATTTTGACAATGTATCAACGCATGCGAAGGTCCTGGGTTCAAGTCTCACAGCTACCAATTATCAATTTTTTTGTTTCACATGCTTGGCCTATGAAAAAGAATCATATCCGAACATGAGGCGTGTTGAGCAATAATTTAATAAAAGTATGCTTGCTCTAACATTTCAAGCTTTTAGATTGAGATACTCATCCACTTCAACATGATTTAGAAGCAGTCAAAGTTCTTGGCTTCAGGTCATATTGCCACGCATTATTAATTTTTTTTTCCACGTGCTTGACCCAATGGAAAGAATTTGGCCTGCATCTGAGGAGTCGAGGGGACGTTTTGAAGGCAATATTAAATAAATAAAAATGCACTCTATAATAGTTCTATCTTTAAGACGCAATGGAGGTATCAACGCCAGGTCCATCGCTATTATTTGCTTATACAATATTTGGTCCCCATGTTATATTGTTCACACCCAGATGTCTAGCCTTGGACGTGCATGTATTGTCAAAGTGTCCCATGTTGGTTGAAGGGTGGGTTATTGTCTCCTTATATGGTCTTGAGTGATCCTCACTTCATGAGCTTTCTTTTGAGATTTAGTTAAGCCCAATGTCCATTTTCTTAACATGGTCCTAGAGCAAGCATATGACTTGAGTTCAAGTTTTACAGCCACCCATTATCAAAAGCATTTCTACATGCGTGGTTCATGGAAAACAAATTAAGCCTACATGTGAGGGGGCGTGTCGTAGACATATTAATTAAATTAAACTGTGCTCTCTTAACCGCTTAAGCTTTTCAGTTACTATTTCTATTTGATAAAACATCATTAAAATGCTTTAGGTGAGATGATATATAAATTATATCATAATATATGAATAAAAACATATATTTTTTCGATTGATATAGAAAAACATATATCTTTTCTATATTGATTGATATAGAAAAGGCCTACGACAAAGTGCCAAGAGAGGTTCTATGGAGATGCTTGGAGGCTAAAGGTGTACCTGTGGTGTACATTAGAGCGATAAAAGACATGTATGATGGAGCTAAGACCAGGGTAAGGACGGTAGGAGGAGACTCGGAGCACTTCCCTGTTATGATGGGGTTGCATCAGGGATCAGCTCTAAGCCCGTTTCTATTCGCTCTGGTGATGGATGAATTGACGCGACAAATACAAGGTGAGGTGCCTTGGTGTATGTTGTTCGCGGATGACATAGTCCTGATTGACGAGACTCGCAACGGAGTTAACGACAAACTGGAGGGCTGGAGACAGACGTTGGAGTCTAAAGGATTTAAATTGAGTAGGACCAAGACATAATACTTGGAGTGCAAGTTCAGTGGCCTACCGAGTGAGGCTGACGAGGAAGTGAGGCTTGGTACCCAGGCCATTCAAAAGAAAGGAAGTTTCAAGTATCTTGGGTCTATTATACAGGGAGATGGGGATATCGACGACGATGTTCACATCGTCTTGGTGCAGGGTGGATGAAATGGAGGCTCGCCTCCGGAGTGTTGCGCGATAAGAAAGTGCCACCAAAACTTAAAGGCAAGTTCTACAAAGTGGTGGTTAGACCGACCTTATTGTACGGGGCGGAGTGTTGGCCAGTCAAGAAATTTCACGTTCAGAAGATGAAAGTCGCGGAAATGCGAATGCTGCGGTGGATGTGTGGGCACACTAGGAGGGATAGAATTAGGAATGAAGATATCCGAGACAAGGTGGGAGTGGCATCGGTGGACGACAAGATGCGGGAAGCGAGGCTGAGATGGTTTGGGCATGTGAAGAGGAGAGACACAGATGCCCCAGTGCGGAGGTGTGAGAGGTTGGCTATGGACGGTTTCAGGAGAGGCAAAGGGAGGCCGAAGAAGTATTGGGGAGAGGTGATTAGACAGGATATGGCACAGTTTTAGCTCACCGAGGACATGACCTTAGATAGGAGGTTGTGGAGGACTCAGATTAGGATAGTAGGCTAGGTAGCTAATCCTTTCACCATAGTAGTTGTAGTTTTGCTCACTTGTTTATTGCCATTTGATTTCTGCATTTGATTGCTGCTTATATTTGTTGGGCCGTTGTACTTTGGTTATCTTAGTTATCTATAGTAGTTAATGCTCCTTTCTTTCCGGGCTGTTATACCATGACTTTCTCGCTTTTGTTATTCCTTGCTTTCATAATGTTTTCGATATGATTGGTCCTATCTAACCTTTTGTCTTGTTTTTTCCTCTCTTGTTTCTCCTCTCTTGTTCTCTTCTTGAGCCGAGGGTCTTTCGGAAACAACCGCCCTACCTTTCAAGGTGGTGGTTAGGTCTGCGTACACTCTACCCTCCCCAGACCTCACATGGTGGGATTATACTGGGTTTGTTGTTGTTTATAGAAAAAGTAATAACATAATTTTATTATTTAAATTTATAAATGTATTCTTTTAAATTGTTATTAAGAAAGGCATTTTAGTATGAATTTCTGGAAAATAGTCGATCTCTTTTTTCCAGCAAACAAAATCTTTTATCTAGAATATGTATGTGATAATTTTATATCATAGATAATTAATGTTATTAGATATTATTGGTGTGGTTTGATTCAAAACTTGGTAGTGCTTGGACATGAAAATATGTATACACATCTCCTCATTGCCCCCTTTTTTTCCGTTTCACACAACTTTTTTTCTTTTTCTATGTGGGAATACATATTTAGTGTTATCTCTTTCTATCACTAAGCTCTCACAGTTTTCACTATATAGGTAACTGTTTTCAAGCAACAAGCAAGTAAATTAGCAGCTCTCAACAGAAGATTGATTGGAATCAAAGTTGGTGACTTTTGGTGAGATCAACGCCTCTGTGTTCTATGGTCTTATGACAATCTCTCTCTCTTTCTTTGATGTAAAATGTTTCTGACGTATTGATGTTACAGCCATGTTAAAGAAGGGCTTATGCTTGGGCAGCTTTATGGGAACCGATTTACTATAACACTTCGGTATAGTTATGTTTGTATATTTCATTTGTCCATTTCTTGTGGGGTTCCGGATGGTACATGAATGCCATTTTCCTCTCTTTGCTCATGTTCCTTATTCTTTTGAAGTATGGCTGTAAAGTTTGCTGATTTTTATGTCATGTTATGTGATGGGTTGGAAGTGAAATCTTTTCAGGGGAGTGTCAGCAGAGTCCGAGGATATAATTAAAGCATCAGCAGTTGCCCTAGGAAAACATGGGTTTATAAACTATTTTGGCTTACAGGTACTACGTAGCATGCAGATCTTTTTATCTTGGTTTTGGTGGATAAGTTAGCTCTTGTTGAAATCCAGTCTAGGCCTTTCATTTTTGTTCTTCGTAAGTATCTCTTTGTAAAAGAGCTTTTACAGAAGCTATTTTTGATGTTTAAGATCATTGTGAAACTTGAGAGGGTTGGGAACTCTTTGTTCTGTACATTTTTTTTTTTTTTTTTTTTGGTGATTGCTCTAGAGTTTGGGCAGTGAATATATATACAAAAGTGTTACCTTCTCATAAAAAAAGAAGAGCTTTTACAGAAACTCTTGGAATACCTCCGACCTTATTTAGCTTTAGGAGAAACTCACTAATGAACTTCCTTTCTTCATTTTCCAATGTCTCGTTCACATACGCGTATGGTTCCCTGATAGTACAGTTAATTCATAAGTATGTCAGTATGTGGGGTAAACATAAGCTATAATTTTAAAAATACTGCTATGCTTGAGCTTATCTTTAGTCGTGCATTGCATGACATTTTAATCACCAATAAGAAGCCCGTACTCAACATAGGCAGATCAGCATTCACATTTAATAACATATTCTGGTTAATGTTGGTTTACTCCTTGATATTCTTTCAATTTTTTTGTGGCTTTCATTTTCTCTTTGGATTTTGGAGAGGGCTTTAATGAAGTTCTTAATTGGAAATAAAACATGAAACTCATTTATTGCTAAGCCTGAGTTTGAACTGTGATTGGCAAGTGAAACTGTGAAAGTCACCAATGTGCCATAATTTTGATGGCCATGTTCATCTTGTTGTCTATGTAAATATTGTAGCGGTTTGGCAGCAGTTCTGTGCCAACCCATCTAATCGGAGCTGCGTTGTTGCGTGGAGAGTGGAAAGCTGCTCTCAGCTTGATTCTTGATCCAAGAGAAGGGGATATCCTTTGCTATTTCACTTTATCCATAATTTTGCTTCTTTTTTCACTTTCTTCAACCCTTAAACATGAAAGTTCTCTTCCCAACAATTTGCTTTACAAAAATATGCACTATTATTCGTGTGTGGGCTAGAATTGTTCTCCTCAGCTTTAATCTTGAATACAGAAGAATGCCATCAGTACAGTAAGGGAGTATTACAAGGAAAGTGGTGACATTGATGGGACTTTGAGGCAGTTACCTCGTTATCTGGTTGCTGAAAAGGCGATTGTAAGTTCCAGTGAACAACACTACATATATCCCACTTGAGTCCTTTAGTTATTATTTGTAATTTAAAAAGAAAAGGTTGAATTCAGCCTCCATTGTTGTACCTCGAAGTCTAACTTCCCAAAAGTAACTGAATGTTTTGCTCATGATGAGTATTACTCCCTCCGGATCAAAAAAAAGTCCACTTAACCATTTGCACACCCCTTAAGAAAATATTAACTCCTAGACAAAAATAGGTAATTTGACTAAACTACCGCTAATTAAATAGGCATTGGGATTTGATCATATAAGACTTAATAGGGGCAAATATGGAAAAACAAGGTTAATTCTTTCTTGATTTGCTAAGTGGACTCTTTTTTTGATCCAAGAAAAAAAGGCTAAGTGGACTCTTTTTTTGATCCGGAGGGAGTACCATTTAATGACTTGCAATAATCTAAGTTTGCCTTGCTTATTTATCTATACGTCTGATTTTGCTTTTTTGACATTCTACATTCCATTATTTGTGCTGTCCTTGACTTCCCAGTATTTGTGATAGGCGATTGTGTTATTATGTTCTACAATTGACATTTCGTGTCAACATTATAAAAGTTGCAGTGCCTGAAAAAATCTCCTGGAAACTATCTACAAGCTCTGAAGGCCATACCCAGGACTCTCCGAATGATGTAAGTGGCATTCATAGCAGGATTCACTATTTCGTCTTGTACGTTACATATTTGTCTGAAATTTAGTGATTGAAAGGTGAAGCAAGAAAGTGCAAATACATGCAACTCATTTTTCGTAGTCACTTCCCTTGATTTGAGTCTTTGCTTTTATGAACACATTTTATTTATCTGAGATTTGCATTTAGATAATCCTTTTCCTGAGCTCTCTGATCAAGGTGTCTTCATAGCATGCTCAGTTATCAGTTATCAATAGTAGGGCCAGTGCCTGTTCCTACTTTTGTTGAACTACAGTTAGTTTCAAGTCAAAGCTTCTTTCTTACTGCTAAAGCTGTTACTCTCGCCGGATCAAAAAAAGAGTCCACTTAGCCATTTGCACACCTCCTAAGAAAATACTAACTCCTAGACAAATATAGGTAATTTGACTAAACTGCCCCTAATTAAATAGGCATTGGGATTTGATCATATAACACTTTAATAGGGGTAAATCTGGAAAAACAAGGTTAATTCTTTCTTGATTTGATAAGTGGACACTTTTTTTACCCAAGAAAAAAAGGCTAAGTGGACACTTTTTTTTGATCCGGAGGGAGTATTATTTCTTGACCCATACCCGGTAGCAGCTTGCTACTTGGGTATCACCATAGGAAGCTTCATCGTTAAAAAAATAGTCCTCCCTCAGCTTTTGCACAGCCCTCATCCCCCCTCTCTCCACCAACACGTTAGCAGGAAAAAGACGTGAATAGTCTGAGGTAGTTGTTTTTCTTTTGTGTTTCCATTTTTGAAATCTCTCTTTCTTCTAACTCAGAAAAGTAAATCCACAGAGAAATTTAAACGAAGATAATCACAACTTATGATCACTTTTTCCTCTTGCATCCCCTTCCTCAAACAAATTCAGTATATATGTGGGCCTTGTTTATCAGAGCCCTTGATTCGATAGATTCTTCTAGATATACCTCCACAAGGATGTCATCCGAAAAATATGCATGATGAACACTTCAGGAAGAAACCCTTGTTAAATTACTTGTATGTCAATTCTCAAAAAGTTCTTCTCAGTGCCCGACTTCTCTAGTACTGTAATCTGAAAATCCTTTATACTTTTCTGTTTATGTATCAAACCTCTATCGGTACAGTTCAAAGAATAACTCATTGGGCCCTAAGGTAAATAATGTGAAACCATCAGCTCAATTCTAAACCAGAAATGCAGATTTAAAGAAGGTGAAGCATTCCAGTATTGAAAAGCTATCCAGATTTGTAGAACTCTACAGCTTCTTACCTGCTTCCAAGAGTGTAAAGCTATAAACATCAATTGATCATGAGATTTAAGGGGCTTAAAGGGGCCGGGAGTACAGAAAAGGGTCATGCATAACTTTTCAAGTTTGAGCTTTTATAATGATACAGATCTTCTCTTTTTAGGTATGTACATAGCTATCAAAGTTATCTTTGGAACCATGCAGCGAGCATGAGAGTGCAAAAGCATGGTTTGCGTTATTCAACTTCTATTAACTATTTTTCTTATGTATATATGTTGATCGGAATGTACTTATGGATACTTGAGTGTAACACTGATTCTCAGCCATTTTCATTGCCCCATATCATAGGGTTTGACCAAGTTGTGTTGGGAGATTTGGTGTATTCAAAAGAACAACATAAAGAGAAAGAACCTTTTGTTGTTGAATTTGAAGACGTGAATGACAATAACATGGATGATTATAGCAATCTGGACGAGACCTCAGAGACTGATGTTCCTGAAGAAAGAAATATACCAGTCAAGGTTGGTATCTGGATTTTCTAAGAACAAGAGCTGTTCCTTAAATTTCTAAGCGAAGAGTTTATATGAAAAACATTGCATGACAGATGGGTTCATATGTCTTCCCTCCATCTCTAGGCAGAGCTCCATTTCATATTCTGAGGACATAGTAACAAGAAGTCAAGAACCCATAATAAGATTAAACAAAGGGCCTTTTAACTCCCCAGCCCACTCTCTGGGTCTCCAGCTTGAGGAGACTCAAAACAAGCCCGCATTTTGTACAGAAGTTCGTCCCTGACAGTATGTTGTATAGGGTATGTCCAAATGAAATAAGCAAAGAGATATACAGCCTATATCACTATGATTTTTCATTTAATGGGTAAAGTTACTATTAGGGTTATGAATTACAGGGTGCTCTGAAGCGGGTGGTATATCATATACATGAACTTACTTGCATGAACAGTTAGTGGCTTACAACATTTTGACTATAAGAGACCCTGCTGCTAAATCCCTATGCAACAACTACTACGCCTCAGTCTCAAACAAGTAGGGGTAAGCTATATGCATCCTCACTGACCATGTTTTACCATTTGAATTCATCTCAGGCCAACATTTTACAAAATAAAAATAAATTAAAAAGTCCCAGAGGTTCTCTATATGTTTGACTTGCGTGATGCTTGTAAATCCCCATGCAACTGAAAAAAAAAAAAAGGAGGATGCAAAGTGCAACTTAGAGACCTGGATGGCCACCATTTATCCAGTTGTATGGTGAAATGGATGGTGTTAATTTGTTATATATTCTGCAGGATTGTCAATTATCAGTTATTTATGATATGGGGGGAATAGTTTCTTTTCTGATGTTTAACACTGCGTCTGTTTTAATTAAATGTTAGAAAGTACACCTAGTCGCTTCAGACTCATGCCTACTGAAGTTGCTGAGAGGTAAGGAAAAGTTAAATTGCTTAAAAAATTTCGATCTTGTGGTACCTCTTCTGTATTGAGTTTCCTCGTGTTGCTTGGTATTGAGGCATAGTTGTTTGGTACCTTCGCTTCTTCTGTGAGCAGTTCTCATCTGTCTAATTAAGTCAAGCGATAATTGCCATTTTACAGGCTATAAATGAAGAAGACCTTAAATCTGGTACATATACCATCGATGATGTACTTCTGCCTTTGCCTGGGTAAGATAATATAATGTTTACAATATTCTTTGAGTTATTGTTTGCTTTTGTTTGTGAGACATATTATAATGGCAGGTCTAGGGTTATTTATCCATCAAATGACATTGGTGAAGTTTACCGTGACTTGGCACAGAAGGTATTTTTTCTTCATCTAAAGTGCTGAGCTGGTTGATACATGTACTCGATTATGCTTTGCCAATTACTACTTTTTCTTCTTATGTATTTTGGTGGTATATTGTTGAAAGAAAAATGCATTGAGGGATTGGAGGTGTTTGTTCTGTTGGGTCCATCCCCTTATTTTGAGGAAGAAAACACCTCCCTTATTTTAGGGAAGAAAACACTTCCCTTGTTTTGAGGAAGAAAACACTTCCCTTGTTTTGAGGAAGAAAACATCTTCCTTGTCTTTGGAAAATTGTCAAGTGCTTGCTTGAGTCACTAATGACATCAATAGGTTCATCTCATACCTATAAATAGGGAAGCTTTCTCATTTGCTAGACACACCAAAATTGAAGAAGACAACACATCCCATAGAGAGAAAAATCTAAGAGAAATACTCTTAGTGAAAGGCTTAAGTAAGAGAAGTCTTTGAGAGTAAAAATTCTTGAGTGTAATTGGGATTGGGGTTGTGAGGTTGAGTGTTGTAAACACTTGTAATATTTCTTCTTTAATAAGATCTGCAGCAGCAACGTGGACGTAGCTCTCACATTAAGGGTGAACCACTATAAATTTGTGTGTGCTATTTATTCTTCGCTTACATCACGACGTAAGTAGGTTCTGTCTAAGGAGGTTGGTATTTAAGTGGTCCAGCTGTGACCCTCCAATCTTTCCTGGGAACCTGCTTACAAAGGTCGGATTTGGGATTCAAATCCTAACAACTGGTATCAGAGCAACAGGTTGTGTTGTGATTTAGAAACGATGGGAGGCGAAGATGGTACGACGCACGGCATCGGTAAATTCGATGGTACAGATTTTGCGTTCTGGAGAATGCAAATTGAAGATTATATATATGGCAGAAAGCTTCATGAACCTCTGAGTCCGAAACCAGAGGAGATGAAGCAAGCAGATTGGGTCTCCTCGACAGACAAGTTCTGGGAGTCATTCGGCTGACGCTGTCAAAGAACGTTGCTCACAACGTGGCAAAGGAGAAGACCACCGCAGATATGATGAAGGTATTGTCTGACATGTATGAGAAACCTTCGACAAATAATAAGGTATTTCTCATGAAGAAACTATTTCATCTAAAGATGATGGAAAATGCTCATGTTGCTGCACACGTAAATGAATTCAATACCATTGTAAATCAATTGTCATCGGTAAAAATTGATTTCGATGATGAAGTGCAAGCTCTAATTTTGTTGGCATCCCTACCAAATAGCTGGGAGCCAATGAGAGCAGCGGTTAGTAATTCTGTCGGCAGTAACAAACTAAAGTTCAACGATGTTAGGGATCGTATCCTTGCTGAGGAGGTGCGCAGGACAGATTCTGGAGAGGCATCGACGAGTTCTGCTTTTAATGTTGAAAACAGAAGCAGAAATTATGACAGAAACTACAACCGAAATAGGGGCAGATCGAAGTCAAGGAATGGCAGGGGTCAATCCAGACCAGGACGAACACTTGAGTGTTGGAACTGTGGAAAACCAGGTCACTTCAAGAAGAACTGCAGGGCGCCAAAGAAGGAGGACAACAAGGGGGCTGGAATCAACGCTGCTACGGAAGACATTGGCGATGCGTTGTTGCTATCGGTTGACAGCCCGATAGACTCTTGGGTGCTTGACTCAGGAGCGTCCTTTCATACCACCCCACATCATGATATAATGACAAACTACGTGGCTGGGAATCTCGACAAAGTTTATTTAGCCGATGGAGAGCCGCTAGACGTTGTTGGCACGGGAGACATTAATTTGAAGATGTCAAATGGATCCTCGTGGAAGATTACAAAAGTTAGACATGTTCCAAAGCTGATGCGAAACCTGATCTCAGTAGGTCAGCTTGATGATGAGGGATATGATCTCAACTTTGGTAATGGGTCTTGGAAGGTGGCGAAAGGTGCTATGGTAGTTGGCCGAGGAAAGAAGATTGACACTCTCTACATGACGACTAGCTGTCGTGATACTGTTGCTGTGGTTGACAACACAAAGAAGACATATTTGTGGCATTGTCGGCTGGGACATATCAGCCAGAAGGGGATGAAGCTGTTGGTGACAAATGGCTTAATTCCGGAGCTGAAGACGGTGGACCTTCATACGTGTGAGAGCTGTATTCTCGGAAAACAAAAGCGAGTAAGCTTCTCAAATGCAGGCAGGGAGTTGAAGGTCGAGAAGCTGGAATTGGTGCACACAGACGTGTGGGGACCTACCATTGTCCCCTCTCTTGGAGGATCACACTACTACGTGACCTTCATTGATGATTCAACCAGGAAGGTGTGGGTTTACTTTATGAAAAATAAATCCGATGTGTTTAGTGTATTCAAAAGATGGAAAGCCATGGTTGAGAATGAAACAAACCTCAAGTTGAAGTGTTTGAGGTCCGACAACGGCGGAGAATACACTGATGGTGATTTCAAACGGTACTGTGCCGATAATGGGATCAAGATGATGAAGACTATTCCTGGAACGCCGCAACAAAATGGAATAGCCGAAAGAATGAACCGAACGTTGAACGAGCGTGCTCGGAGTATGAGAATACACTCTGGACTACCCAAGACATTCTGGGCAGATGCAGTCAATACCGCGGCCTTCTTAATTAACCGAGGACCGTCAGTTCCCTTGGATTTCAGAATTCCAGAAGAAGTCTGGAGTGGCAAGAAGGTAAATCTATCATTTCTGAAAGTGTTCGGCTGCTTATCATATGTTCATAATGATGATACGGCTAGAAGCAAGCTTGATCCAAAATCAAAGAAGTGTTACTTTATTGGCTATGGTGACACCGAGCTTGGTTACCAATTTTGGGATGAACAAAATCGGAAGATCATCCGAAGCAGGAATGTTGTCTTCAACGAAGAGGTACTGTACAAAGACAAGTTGCAAAAAAATTCAGAATGTCAGGACAAGGAATCGGAAATAGTCGATTTGAGGGACTTCCCGACACCTGAGCCGCAGCCAGGTACAGCCGAGGCAGAGGAACAAACAATCCGAGAAGGTGCTGATGAAAGTGCCGATTCTGAAACAAATAAGCAGACGCCAATCACAGAACTACGTAGATCATCCAGGATCAGGAAGCCGATTCATAGGTACTCTCCATCCCTCAACTACATTCTACTCACTGATAGAGGGGAGCCGGAATGTTATGAAGAAGCAATGCAAGTCGATGAATCGACCAAGTGGGAGCTGGCAATGAAAGATGAGATAGATTTACTATCGGCAAATCATACATGGGAATTAGCCGAGTTGCCAAAGGATAAGAGGGCATTGCAAAACAAATGGGTTTATCGGATAAAGGAAGAACCCAATGGAAGCAAGCGTTATAAAGCAAGGCTGGTTGCAAAGGGATTTCAACAGAAAGAAGGCATCGACTATACGGAGATCTTCTCTCCCGTAGTCAAGATGGTGACTATCAGAACTGTTCTTGGACTGGTAGCAAAGGAAAATCTACATCTGCAACAGATGGACGTGAAAATTGCATTTCTTCACGGTGATCTAGACGAGGAAATCTACATGCGACAACCGGAGGGATTCAAAGTCAAAGGAAAGGAGAATCTGGTGTGCAAACTTCAAAAGAGTCTGTACGGACTAAAACAGGCTCCAAGACAGTGGTATTTAAAGTTTGACAGCTTTATGAAGAAAGCTGATTTTTCAAGGTGCGAGGCAGATCACTGTTGTTACTTCAAGAAATTTGAAGACTCGTACATGATACTGCTACTCTATGTCGACGACATGCTAATCGTAGGAGCAAACCTACAGGAGATTGATCGGTTGAAAAAAAGGTTATCGGAAGAGTTTGCAATGAAGGATTTGGGAGCTGCAAAGCAAATCCTTGGGATGAGAATCGATCGAAGCAAGGAGGGCATCAAACTCTCACAAGAAGAATATGTGAGGAAAGTTATCAAAAGGTTCAACATGCATGATGCCAAGCCAGTCAGCACTCCCTTGGCTGGACACCTTCGGTTGTCAAAGGATCAGTCGTTGACAACCGAGGATGAGAAGAAGCAGATGAACAAGATACCTTATGCATCTGCAATCGGTAGTCTTATGTATGCAATGATATGTACAAGGCCAGACATTGCACATGCAGTGGGAGTTGTCAGCCGATTTATGAGCAATCCGGGAAAGCAACACTGGGAGGCTGTGAAGTGGATATTCAGATATCTGAAAGGCAGCTCGAGTTCAGCTCTGTATTTCTGAAAATCAGAAACAGGATTGCAAGGGTATGTTGATGCTGACAACGGCGGTGATGTTGATAGCAGAAAGAGCACATCCGGGTATGTTTACACCTTCGGAGGTACTGCAATCTCTTGGGTTTCCAAGTTGCAAAAGATAGTAGCTCTCTCTAGTTGTGAGGCTGAGTACGTTGCTGTGACGGAGGCCACAAAGGAAATGATGTGGCTACAATCTTTTCTGCGGGAATTGGATCAGGACCACGAGGGAAGTGTGCTATATTGTGATAGCCAAAGTGCCATTCATTTGGCAAAGAACCCGGTCTACCATGCTCGAACAAAGCGCATACAACTCCGGTACCATTTCATTAGATCAGCTTTGGAAGATGGAGCGCTAGTGCTTGAGAAGATCGCAGGGAGTCAGAATCCAGCAGACATGCTGACAAAGGCAGTGACGATAGACAAACTAAAGCTATGCTCAGCTTCAGTTGGCCTGCACGAAGTATGAAACTAGGAAAGAACTGCTGCATCGATCAAAGTGTGAAGACAAATTAAAATTAGTCTTCAAGTGGGAGATTTGTTGGGTCCATCCCCTTATTTTGAGGAAGAAAACACCTCCCTTATTTTAGGGAAGAAAACACCTCCCTTATTTTTGGGAAGAAAACACTTCCCTTGTTTTGAGGAAGAAAACACTTCCCTTGTTTTGAGGAAGAAAACATCTTCCTTGTCTTTGGAAAATTGTCAAGTGCTTGCTTGAGTCACTAATGACATCAATAGGTTCATCTCATACCTATAAATAGGGAAGCTTTCTCATTTGCTAGACACACCAAAATTGAAGAAGACAACACATCCCATAGAGAGAAAAATCTAAGAGAAATACTCTTAGTGAAAGGCTTAAGTAAGAGAAGTCTTTGAGAGTAAAAATTCTTGAGTGTAATTGGGATTGGGGTTGTGAGGTTGAGTGTTGTAAACACTTGTAATATTTTTTCTTTAATAAGATCTGCAGCAGCAACGTGGACGTAGCTCTCACATTGAGGGTAAACCACTATAAATCTGTGTGTGCTATTTATTCTTCGCTTACATCACGACGTAAGTAGGTTCTGTCTAAGGAGGTTGGTATTTAAGTGGTCCAGCTGTGACCCTCCAATCTTTCCTGGAACCTGCTTACAAAGGTCGGATTTGGGATTCAAATCCTAACATGTTCCATTATAAAGAAAGAAACTACATGGTACCTGAAACTAGATCGGTTTGGCAAGACCATGACATTCTACTGCTGAAGGCTATTTACAAGGACTTGACTCCTGTTGAACAGGCTCTTGTTTCTTTGAACATCCTTTTTCCTTTTCTCTGCGGATTGTTGTTCCTCTGGCTGAGCATCAGTCTGTCTGTTAGATTTGTCTTGAAATTGCGGCCAAGCTGCACAACTTTTTCTGTTCAATCTCTGCCTGATTGAAATTTGTTATATGCAATATTTTATTTATAGTTTCTAGACAGCGTATTAAGTGCTTTAACAAAAAAAGCATGCAAAGCCGAACAAAGTTTTGCTCACTGTCTCATATGGTTCTCCGTACACCTACAGTGACAATCATAACTTCATATTAAGATTTTTAACCTTCCACTATTTAGTTCATATAACAATGTTTTGTAATTCATGAAGTGCATTTAGCTTCTTGTTTAACTTTTGAAGTACATGGGAAAGTTGAATGGTTCAAAGAGATTTGCTTCTGAAGTTATCAATACCTTTGTTCAGTCAATTGTGATAACTGTGATTGCTGTTTGTAATTTTATTCATATCTGCTCTCTTTTATTTACTGGTCAGGATGGTATCAGCTTGAAAGAGACTGCACATAAGATCAAGTGAGTAAAACATTTTCTTTAAATTCGAATAATTGATCCACTTTTTCATTAGTTGCTCGATCCTTTTTTGTGTAAGTAATTTATTTCTTAGAATGTACGTCATGTCGGCATTATACTGTACAATAAATCAGAAACGTTATTTAGCTTGATAATAGCTACACAATGCGATATGCAAGGTATAAAAGACAAATAGTATCAAACAAAGTCATCTCTTTTGTCCCTTTTCCATCTTTTGTACAATCCTCTCAGGAGTGTCCTCATATCTTTTAATGTAAACTCCTGAATAAAGTTTACATGTAGAATGGTTATTATCTCAAAAGGCATGCCATATTTTCATTATTGATTGCTACGAGGATTTTCACAACATAGGCAATTATTTCCACCAATTCTCCTCTCTCCCATGCTTCATGTGCCGGTATTTATAGAGCATTCTAGATTAAGGCTCTCAACTGTTACAGTTTCACTCTCATTACTCCTTGTAGCTCTCCTCGCTTCTCTCCACTAGTGCTCTTTATCTGATAAGAGATCTATTGCTCCCTCCTTTAACCCTCAAATGCCACCTCCACAAATTTTTCGAAGTCCAAAATTCTTTTCTCAAATCCAATTTAAGAGTTTTCTCTCTTCTCTCTTCTCTCGCTTTCGCCAGTATTGTATTGCTTATGTTTAGTTTCTTTTTCATCCCATTGCTTTCCCCTGATCCATCTCCCTTATATCTCAGTTTCACTATAATTCTCCCCCTCAATATCACAGGGGCCAATGGTATACAACTCTTTAAAGTCAACAGAATCGTTGCAATTAAGTCAGAATGTCCTAAATTCATTCTAGATAGAATATATTCTTTCCTATATCTGTCGTAACTAGGTATCTCGGGATTTTGGTAATTTTCCTTATCACCTAATTTTATTTAAATCAATACTTTATCTATTTCTAGTAGCCTAAACTGCTATTATATAGGAGGCTTATCGTAAGATCTCTCCTTTTCTTTCTCCATGTGGTATCAAGACCTCCACAACTTTTCCTAACTTTCTTAAATTTGCTAGCTTGGATACTCTTTCAGCGACCGTTCTAGCAACACTGTTTATTTCATCGACAAATTAGCTTTATATCATCCTCTGCCGCCTGCTCTAATCTCCCAGAAACGGTTCACATTCCATGGATGGATACGATCCACTACTAGAATACCTCTTGTTTAGAGCATTACACTCTGTGCTAGCGGTCCATAGATCGAGAAACAGGTAAGAGTCCTTCAGCCATCAAGTTCCTTGTCCCAATCATGATTTGCTTCTTGACATCTAAGCAATATCGCGTCTTCTAGCCTGGCAATCTTCAATCTAGAGCCCGTTTGGATTGGCTTATAAGTTGCTGAAAACAGCTTATAAGTCAGCTTTTTTGAGTGTTTGGCTGGCCATCTTATAAGTCATTTTGTGCTTAAAATAAGCCCAAAAAAATAATTGGGCCCGTTTGGCTTAGCTTATCTAAAGCAGCTTATAAGCTGCTTTTTTTAAGCCCATCCAAACAGGCTCCTAGTTATCTTCAATCTGGTTGTGGCTCCATCCCAAACAGCCCAATCGGCGATTGCATCTACCTAAAACGTTTGAGGATCAAATCCTTGAGAGGCATATTTCTAAGGAACTTCATTCTTCTGCTCCCTCACTCTCGTGATAACGAGAATACATGCTCACGTCCCGCGAAAGTCTGTTAAAGGTGCTGTTGAGGTAAAGCTCCATCTATAAAGTTCTCTAAAAGACCTTGCCTGAATCATGCCTCCAACCCTGATACAATTTGATTTATTTCTCTCTTTGCTGTACAGTGGGCTTATTTTTCTTTAGTATAATACATTTCTGGCGCGCGCACACACACACAACCCAAAAAAAAAAAAGAAAAAAAAGAAAAAAGGAGATCATGTGTGGAAAAGATGATAGTTACCTGATGCTTTCATTATCATTAACCCTAGAGTGGACTGAAGTCTGAACTTATGGAAGAAAGGAATTATTTCTCTACTGTACAGTCTTTACAATTGCTGCTATAGATGACCTGATGTAATTTCCCGAACTTAAACCCTCCTCTTTGTTGCAGGGAATTCTCCATAACCAATATGACTGGAGCTTACAGACGTGTGTTTCAAAAACCGAAGGATTTTGAATGGTAGGTCAGACATGGTTGCACATACCTAGTTTCAGTTTTAATGCGTTGTCACGTTGTTCCATCCTTTCCAGGTTTGCTTGAATTCTGTTCAGCAGCCCAAAGACTTGTAACTTATCTTGTGTGTTTTGCTTGCTGCACAAGTGTTAGTGTTCGTTTGGACCTGGATCTGAGAAGACTTCTCAAGATGCCTTTTCTCCAAACTTTGAGTTTTCTGTTCATTCACGCGTGGATCCTTGGAGACCACCTCGGGATTTTCCATCACAAGATGATAATAATAATAATAATAATTTTGTTAACTACTCTTATTAGTGTTAACTATTTTTATTCATTATAATCATCAATATGAATGTATTTCAACATTATAAGTACTTTTGCTACTATTATCATAATGAATGCACTTCTTGACCCCAAAAAAAAAAGAAAAAAAGAATGCACTTCAGTTTTTTAATTAATTGAAATATCAGTAAGCTTTAACTTTGTTTCAGAGTTTTAATTGTGATTTGATGACTGATCTGATTAATATTTGCCAGTTTTCAAAAATGTTAGTTGGATATACTCTTTAGAATTCTAATTCTCACCCCACCCTTGATAAACAAACTGTCTACATGAGATTGTAACTTAATTTTGTATTGGACAAGAAGCTGCCGTTTTTGTCCTTTTGAAGCCGTTTATTGTTTTTTCAGGGAACTGCTTAGTTACACGGATGGAACTATACCTCTAGCCGAGACAGATTTTGATGTCATTTCCAAGTCAGTAAAGAAAAGCAAGGTCAGAGAGGAGGACTCTGCCAATGGAAGCGAGGAACTTCCTGCTGACTCTTCAGTAATCTCTGTAGGTGGTGACATGCTTCCAGAAAAAGGGCGTGAGGAAAAGATTAACAGTGAAGCAGGGATGCAATCAGAGAAATCTCAGAGTGGTGGTAATGCTGAGGGGAGCCAGATGGCTCTCAAGCTGAGCTTTACACTACCAGCTTCTTGCTATGCGACTATGGCTGTGAGGGAGCTACTGAAAACATCCACTTCTGTATGTTACTTGACGATACTTGCCATTTTAGTGTGGATTTTTACTCATGGGACGAAATCAGTAACAGAAGCATATATTTCTCCCACCAAAAAGTTATCTTGATAAACCTTTTAATTTTATGCTGACATAGGAGGTTAAACTTACCGGGGTGGGGGTGGGGGTGGGGGGTGGGGTGTTAACGACAAAAGAAATAAGTGAATCAATCCTTCGGTCTCCGAGTTCAACAACTGCTGGCTGACTTTTTCCTCTATCCCTGATTTAGCTTGAAATGTGTTGTTTTTTCGTATTGCATATATTGATACGTAGGCCTACTGATGCAGTGCATGGATGAAAACTGATATTTCTTACTTGCTATGTGCAGGTTGCATTTCACAAGTCACTAAATGATTAAGCAAACACTCGGCTACAAAGAAAATCTTGGCTTTTGAAGTGGTTAACTTTGCTAAGTACCATTGTGCTATGGTAAGATTTTCTTTTCCTCTTAGCTTTTGCTTTTGACTTGCGAAATAATGTGTTATATGTTACAATGAGAAAAAAGATTCAAACAAAAGGGTACCAGCAGCAGCACCTAGGCCTAGTCCCTCTTCTAATTCCCTGCCCATTAGGAGGGAAAGAGAAACTCTGCAAATTAAAATTACGAGGATAAATGAAATTGACTGAGAAACTTGCATGAGGCTCGCTTCTCGCTTTTTTATTTGGATATAAACCAAATGTATATCTGCAGGTTTTGGGGGAACATTGTGCTTCCCGCGATCAATGTGATGTTGCAAAGTCTTCCAGAAGGAAATTAGCTATGCTTTTTTGTCTCCGCCTTTCAGTCAGGGGACATATTATAGTGCTTCCAGTTTCTTTCATTGTATTGCTATTCACCTTTGCAATAAGTTTTACTTAAGTTATCGATTAGCGAATCTGAAGTATAGTGTAAGATCCGATTTGAATCGGATGTGCACCACCATTTGAAGAGATACTTTTGATGTAGTGTTTACAAGTGAAAATTCTAACTTGTAAGATGGTACTTATTTAACTGAACAATATGCTATGACCCCTTTTTTTCATGGTTGTTTATCTGTTACCATGTAATCTACAATTTGGTATATGCATGCGGTGGAATTACCCTCACTTTATGTGCTATTTTGCGATTTTTCAGCATCTTATAATGGCGTTTATTTACTTTAAGTAATTAAGTGAACTATTCCCTGCATAGTCGTAACTAAAGTGAAACTGCAGATACATAATTGAAGGTGCTCTACATCTTATCGAGTTGACTCGATGCACTGAAATTGTAAAAAAATATTTACAATACCGACGGTGCAACAAAATTCTACACTATCCATATATATATATGTAAGTTTAATTCATTTTTCCTATCTCTTGATGCATAGAATTATTTATACAGCATATCCTTAATGTTACATTAAAAGTAGCCACAGTAGAAGACAGAAAGAGAAGACAGTTTTAACTCTTTTTAAATCTCCACCTCCTCAACATCCACCGCCTCCTCCTCCACCTCTACCTCCACAGCCACCGGCGCCTCCACCACCACCACCACCATCTCTGCCGCCACAGCCACCACCTCCACCCCAACTGCTCGTCCCTCCAGCAGTAGCCCCTAGAATAGCCATTCCACCATGCCTCATTGCTGTGTTATTCCTGCGTGCAATTCCACCCCTTTCAACATCATGGTTCCCTTGGTGGCTTGTTTTCTTTCCGAAAATTTTGAAAAGACAACCCAAAATCAAAAATATTATGGCTGGAACGACAAAGAATAAGAGTACAATGACATATGGTTTCATGTTCTGAAAACTCGTTAATTGGTATTCAGCTGAAAACTCTTTCTCATGCTTTTATAGCATCACATTGCGTGACCAAGATACTGCAACTTCTAACTTTTCTATACGAGTTTAATTTGCTGAACAAGTCTTTATAAGATTTGGAAACTAGAAGGAAATTCTTTACAGTAGACTCTTTGCACCTTTAACAGTTTTTAGGTCTGTAATTATATTGTCTTATTGCTCTATCCATAAAATTACACGAGTAAGGCTATTTTTCTTTGCGTAGACCAAGACTTTATTTACTGAGTCGACATAATTTTGATGTTGTAGTTGAGTAGAAGAGAAGAAATATAGCAGTTTGTTTGAATCTTTCTCTTGCTTAATCCATGCGTAGTACTTAGTAGATGCATGAAATTGTTTTATTGAAACTAGTTAAGAGTTATGAAATGAGTTATTGTCCATAATATACACTAGCATAACTTGCCTTTTTCTCTACTTTTGAAATGTTTTATGCGACGTTTTGCATAAAACATTGAAATCATACGTAAATGGACAAAGGAATTCAAAACAAATTAAAGCAAAGAGGTAACTACCATTTGAGAACATGGAACAACTGACAATTTTGCGGAGGGACTCTTCTGTGATCAGCTTCCATTACAAGAGCTACTAGAAGCTTGTTTGTGATAGCGAAATAGTGATAAATTACAAATCTAAAACTTTTGAAACATTCCAGTTAAGGGTGTCAACCGGTTTGAACCGGAACCGGACCCGCAACCGGTTATGAAACCGGCTGGTTTCCGGTCAAAAAACCAGTACCTGATACCGGTTCCGGTTTACCGGTTTGAAACCCCAAACCGGAACCGGTCCGGTTCAAAACGTCCAAAACCTCTTTTTGTTTTTTGTTTTTTGTATAGTATATGTATATTATAATATTTATTAGTATATTGTAGGTATATTTACATATGTTGTATAAGTTTATAAGTAAAGTTTGTATATTTACTGACTAACAGGCTAACAGCAAGTCAGCAATACAGCATATACGTGTATATATATATATTAAGTTATACTACATATACCTAAAATATAGTAAGAATATACTTATATATATCAATATACTTAGGTTATATAACTTACATATATATATATATATATATGTATGTTTAAGTTATATGTATCTCATAATAAACTTAAACATATATATATATGTTTAAGTTTATTATGAGATACATATATATACATATCTTACATATACATATATATACATACATATATATATATGTAGATATATATATATATATATATATATATATATGTGTGTGTAAGATATGTATATATATGTTTAAGTTATATGTATAATATATATTATAAGTATATTCTTAGTATATTTTAGTTATTTTTTAAGTATATAACTTTCTAGTTTTTAATTTAAGTAGATGTACCATGTATATTATATATATATATATGTTTAAGTTATATGTATAATATATATTATAAGTATATTTTAGTTATTTTTCAAGTATATAACTTTCTAGTTTTTAATTTAAGTAGATGCATCATGTATATTATAAGTATATTCTTAGTATATTTTAGGTATATTCCTAACTTAATATAAGTAAAAATATGAACACAGGTAAATAGAAGAAAGCTCAATGAGCTATATATTTTATTCATTCTTGGATAATATTTATTTGCAAGTTGTAGTTTTTTTTAACTTGCAAATAATACATGAGTTGCAAAGAAATAGCAGAATAATAAAATCACCAATTCTGAATCATTTGATTAATTTCCCCCATATCATATTCGGCCATGGAGATATCTTCAAAGTCTTCCATTTGGTCCGGTCCACTTGCTATCAAATCTTCAATCTCTTTCTCTTCGCCTTCCTCCGCTTCTAAGTTTTGGTTGCGTCGCTCCGATCTAATCCAATCGCGAATGCACACTAGTACTTGCAAGCTAAAGCCGGATAATGAATGTCTATGGTCTCCAAGTTGTTGTCTTCCCTGGCTAAATGCACTCTCCGAAGCCACGGTTGATACTTGAACCGTAAAGATATCTCGAGCCATTCTTGAGAGTATCGGATGACTTGCCTTGTATTTCTTCCACCATGCTAAGACGTTCAGCTCATCTAGTTCCTTGATATCCACATTTGGCTGCATCAAATAAAAGTGATATTCATCAAAGTTTGCATTACAAGAAGGAGTTGGATGTGAATGTAAAATTTTTAAACCCGACAAGCCCTTTTTGCTACTTTGAGAAGTAGTAGGGCGTGGAGCAACGGGTGTAGCATGTTCTTCCAAACTAGAATAATGAGTAAAAACTTTTCTAAACTCATCATCAATAGCGGTTTCGGCTTCAGCTAAAGATGGTTGAACTCCCTCTTCAATTTCTAAAAATGTATAAATTTGACCAACCAATGCTTTAGTATCACTTTTAAACAAGGATTTAAAAGAGAACCCAATATAAATAAAGTTGGGATGGGAAAAAAATACTTCTTAAATTTTGTTGTCATATCAAAAATAGCCGCTTGATAATCGGGTTTATATTTATATTCTTGTAAAACTCTAGCTATTTCTGCTAAGTAGGCTAAAATTTCGATTACCGTGGGATAGAATAGTCTAGAAAAAGCAAGAGTTGCATTATAAAAACTTTCTAAGAGTTCAACACATTCCTTAACATCTTCCCAATCCGTAAAATTTAACCAATCATCACTATTAATATTATATTTGTTGTATGGGAATCCTATACTCATATGCTTGTTGTAGCATAATGTAAGTGTAGTTCCACCTAGTCTCAATTTCTACTTAAATTTTCCTAGGTCTAAGGTTATTTTCCACACAAGCATTCTTAAAATCCCTAATTCTTCCCCTATTAGCATTACAAAAAAGAAACGCAACTGCGTTCTAACTTTTTGAATAGAATCGTCAAAACGCATAAGACCATCTTTAACAATTAAGTTTAAAATGTGACAACTACATCTTACATGAAAAATATTTCTTAGTGGAGGGTTTAGTTCTCCTTTTAAAAGACCAATCGCCTTTGTATTATTAGAAGCATTATCTAAAGCAATACAAAGTGTTTTTCTATAAATGTTAAAAAATCTCATAATAGTAGACATTGAATCCGCTAAATTTTTTCCATCATGACGACCTTTTCCTTCATCATATAAAAAAACTATAATTCTTTTTTGCATAACCCAGTTGTCATCAACCCAATGACATGTAATAGCAAAAAAATCTAACTTGTTAAGACTAAGACTCAAATCAGCGGTAAGAGAAATATTACAATTTAAAAAATTAAATACATGGCGCAAATAAAATCTATATTTTTTTATACAAATCTATAACATCCGCTCTACAAGTACTTCTAGGAATACCCTCAAATAATGGATTATAAAAACGTTGAATGTAAGTAACAAACCCCAAACCCGAAGGAAAGGAAAATGGTAAACAATCATAAGCTACCATTTTAGCTATTTCTACATGCTTTTTTTTCTTGTCATACTTAAAATTTTTACCGGTTCGTGGGTCTATCGTCATTTGAATACCCCCACATTTGAACCCGTTTGCTCTCCCCAAACATCCATATGTTTCTTTCTCATATGACCATTTAGTGTACCCGTTCCACCATCCTTACTAGTTTCTTGCTTAAAAGTAAATATTTGTCCACATAAGATACATTTAGCGGTTCCGGTTTTCCTATCCTTAGTCATAAATTTTCAAATTTTAGCGGTTGCCTTACGAGTTCTAGGCGGTTTGTCTTGTGTATGTGATTGTGCAGGACATGTATCTCCTATGGGATTTTCGGGGGGTTGTGTTTCATCATCATCAATTTCATTAAAAGTATCGGTATAATGTTGTTGCATTGCCTCATGACCTAAAAGTGGATTATTTCCACCAATATCAATACCTAAATTAGGTGTTTCTTCCACAAATGTTTCCTCATTAAGCCCACGCCTAACAATACCACTACTACCGGCACCACGTCTAAATCTCTTCGCCATTATTAAATATAATTAATTTAAATCACACTCAAATAAATCACAAGAAAATGAATTGCAACAAATTAAATTGCTAGAATTAAATTGCGTAAATTAAATTGCGAAAAATAAAGATAGAGTTGGAACGAAGGTACCAAATTGCCGGACTAATTTCCAACAAAGTGAAGGTAGCTACAATTGCAAATCCACCAAAGCTACTTCGGATTATTGTAAAATCACCAACTCCACCAACAATATTATAATTGCAAAATTAATAATTGAAACTATAATAAGACTTTATAATATTTATTTGAGAGAAATTTAAAGTGGCTAATTGTTGCAAAGTAACTATAATTGAGAGATTGAGATTTGAGAGAAAAAGAAGAGTGAATTGGTGTGGATTAAAATGGAAATGGAGAGGGGTTTATATAGGGGTGGGGGATGGGTTAAAGTGTTAAAAAAAAAATTTGGGGGGTTGGGGGGGAAAAAGACTTGGGGATCGTTTGGCAACGGCCATTTTTGCAAATGGACCGTTGCCCAACGGTCCAATTTGGGCCCAAAGCCGCAACGGCTACATAGTAACAATTTTTTTTTTTTTTTTTTTTAAATTTCACCGGTTTATCAGTTTCGGTTTCAAAAAAATTGAAATCGGACCGGTACAAAATAAACGGTTAACCGGTTTGAACTGATAAAACCGGACCGGTTGACGGGTTTAATTCCAGTCAATACATTTATCTAATATATATATATATATAATATTTTAAAAAACGTACAGATGAGAATAATAATAACGATGAGAATGAGAAGAATTCAAACATTAGACCGAAAATAGATAAGTAATGACATAAGATTGTTTTCCTGTCGAATATTACACGACTAACTTTCTTTTTTATGAAGAAATTGCACGGTTTGTCTTTCAAATGAGTTGGTCTTTAATTTTGTACGTCAAAATCGAGCTTATGCCAACGGGGCATAAGTTCTTTAGATTCGGCTACCCTCCAGTGCCAATAATCTCCAGTTCCTCCAGTGTTATTCTAAAATTTCAACACGTGTCTCATTAACAAATCAATGGTTCTGATTTATTTTACCAACCACTGTATTTTAACCATAGTTACAGAGTAATGTTTATTAGTTTTCTATCCAATAATTTAAGCCCAATTACCACTCCGACTGGTGAAAGCCCGAAACTTGCCGAGAATACGGCCTTTTGCAAGCTTATGTTTGTTTCTTAATAATTGATCATACCGAAAAAATTACGTAATCATGGAATTACACAGAGAATCTGTAGAAAAACAAGTCAAACTAGAAGGGGCAAATCAAAATGGAAATTTCAAATTCTTAATGGAATAAATGCTGGGTTTGCTTCCACGAAATGAACAATCGATCGTGAGAGAAATGAAATTGAGGGTCCTCAACACTATCAATAGGAATCCATGACAAAGTCAAAGAGCATCAATCAGTATGATTGCTTTCAAGTCAATAGATTAATTAGTTGTCATATTTAGATTTCACACTAGACAAGTGAAGTTATGGTTTGGAAGAAGAACTCGTTCAACAAACTTTTTTTTTGATTTGTGTGTGCGCAGTGATTGATAGGACAATTTTTTACTTGTAAAGGAGCCACATCCACAAATGAACTAGGCATGGTGAAGCACACCTTGTTTATGGAGAACGTGAAGAAGTGAGATATTTCGGCTGACCAGAGCAAAGCAGATAAAATCTGACAGTAAAACAGAGGGAGAGATATGCGTGAGAAAACTATTAACCATGATTTAGATGTTTCAGTCAATACATAGTAAATCAAAACCATTGATTTGTTAATAGGACACGTGTCAAAATTTTGGAATAGCACTGGAGGAACTGGAGATGATTGGCACCGGAATCCAAGTTGTTTAAGGATCTGACATAAGTTGTGCAATATTATGATGAAAAAATATAAAGAGATTTTTACTCACTAAATCAGTTGTTATATCCCATTTTAATCGGGTTAAATTAGAAGTATAATATATTGGTGATTTCTCTTTTTGTTTATTTTAAGGAGTCGCCACCTAATTATTTATGGTGAATTAGGACACCTAAATTGATTAAAGTTATTTTAAAGTTAACTCTGTTTTAAAAGTCTGCGAAACTTAAGATTCTAGGTAAGGGTTCAATTAGTCTAAAGGGAAGGTATTAGGCACCCTTTAAGACCCATTAACAATGGTTAACCGACCGGACTTATGATTAGTTAGGCTAAGTGTAAATATAGTATTATAGAAAAGAACGTAGCTTTGTAAATGTGGCTAAAATTGTAGATAGACATGTAAAAATGCTATTAATAATTTGTATAAAAGAGTACTTCTAATGCTATTTTGAAAACACGACTTATAAATGTTGTTAAGGCTTTAAACGAAAGTATAATAGTGTTGTTTGAACTAATACTTGTAGAGAAGATTCAATAAACGTGAACTTTAGATAAAAAATTATTGTATGAATATTGCGATGTAGAAAAATCTAGACTTGTTTTTGTAAATAGGACGCAAAAGGAAGTGAGTTTTCTTTCTCTTTTATTAGCTTTATTTAACTAAAATATGCATAATTCTTGAAAATGTATTCATAAAATATATTTGGATTTATATTTACATATATCTGAAAAAATATATTACATTACAATATGAGTTCTAGAAAATTGTTTGTAACGTGAACTGTAGAGCAAGAACGGACATGGAACATACATTTTAATTTTTCTTGAAATGTTATAAAGAAGTGTTCTTGAAAATCAATAACAAGAAAACAAATGAATCTTATGGAATTGATTCATTTTCCTTAAATTAACTACTCATTATTAAACTAAACCCCACTAATTTGCTAAAGTTCATCTAAGTTAGGAAAATAAAATAAGATAAGATGTTAGTCATACAAAGCAAATAAAAATACACAACAATAAAAATAAGGAAGAGAGTAAAAGAGTAAATGGGTTCGGCCCATTTATTAAGGCCCAACTGCTGCGAACTGTTCATGCTATTGGGCTTCGGCCCAGATTTTTTATGTATTGCTGTAGACAGGGGCTGGACACGAGAGGAGTCATGTTGGGTTTTTAACCCAACGCCAAATGCGGAAGAAGACGAGTCCAAGGGACTCGTATGCGGTAGTCATGCATAAAAACGAAAGAAAAGGATTAGTATGTGACCAATAGATAGGGTTTAAAGATATGAAATGTAGATTTAAAACAGACCAGCGGATTATGTATGCTATGTATATTTGAGTATATTCAGTGTATGTACATTCATAAGATCTTAGTCCCTTTTTAAATTAGTGCATTTTCCTTAATCGAATCCCTTCACCCAATCAGTCTCGGCTAATGGCGGGTCATATAACAACATTCCAACTTTAAAACACATAGCGCAATTTGGACTTAAAACTTAATTCTTCAATGAGAATGTGGCACAACCAAACTAAAAATTTCCAGAATCCAAGCAATGTTAAACATTCAAAAATTCAATCAAAGCTAACTGAACGGAAATCCGACCAAAACAGAACACAAAGCCGAACACTTAAGACATCAAAAAGACATAGAAACAGAAAACTGAAGATGGCAGGATGGTGACAGAAATGAATTATCAATCCCTTAAGTTAGTTTGTCTTGAAATTGCCACAGCAAATGAATTCTACCAAAAGTAAAGGAAGACACAAGCTTGAACCTAGCATATAGACACTTTAAGAAGAGCATCTTAACTGGAAAGAATAAAAGTGAACCACTACCAATGCAACATTTAATTAGCAAGTGAGGAGAATTCTTCATACTGTCATGTTAAAGAAAGGAACTGAAGAAAAAGGAGGCTAAGTTGTTTCATGTTCAATATTATTAGAAACCAATTCTTCCAAGGAGTTTAGACATGCACGAAAATGGAACAAGGATTGAACTTTTTAGACTAAAAAAAAAACTACTTTTAGCATTAGAAAATCTTAAGACTAGCTGAATTAAGGATAAGGACTTAACTAAAATAAGACTTAGAGGAAACATATGTTAACGTTCTGTCAAGTAACAAATACTACAACAAACTTCTCATTCAAATTAAAAGAAAAGGCCAACTACTTCTTTAGTTCCTAGGCAAGAACAGAAAGCAAAATCTATGAACCATGATTAAAGAGACATCACCGTTGCAGATTTTAGAGAAATGAGCACTACATAAAGCTGATGTTTCACGAAATAAGGAAACTAAAAAAAAAACATTACGCTTGCTACAACAGCAAAGTCAGACCTTTTACTGAAATAGGACAAACTATTCAAACAAAGGAACGCGAGATCAAATACTATAAATTGTAGGGCAGAGCTAAACTGAAGCAGAAAAGGGAAAAGCACACATGATGTGGCTGTGTTTAAACAGCGGTGATATACCAAGCGAGTTCAGTTAATTGTACTAATGGGAAAGCTAAAGTGAACTCAACAGCAACATTTATTACCCTGTCATATAAATCCTTACAGCTGATTAATAAATGTCGTTACAAAAGAAATCAAATTCAAGTGATCAAGTAAACCGGATTTTGATCCTTTTACAAATGATGATACAAGTTTTTGAAATAAGTATAGCCAACATGAATCCTACCAACTTAAACGAATTCTAAGAGAATGTAGAAAATACAAGTCTTTGAAGCAAGCGTTGCAGAAATGATATGGTAAATTAACCTAAGTCTCAAACTAACCATTTCGACATTAATCCTATCAACTTAAACAAACAGTCATGACTTTGTATACCAAATAAAATCAACAACCAATATCGACATGTCGTATAATCATCTCATCATACCTAAACCCGAATATATATTCATAACCAAATACGTTATTTAGAACAAATAGAGCAAAGAGGGACAGTGCCGATCTACTTTAATCACATACACAATATACCTAAGATATACACACCGCGGTGTGTATATCAGATGTATATCGAATGTATACCTTCTTCTTACCTTGATAACCCACTGTATATCTTACGTATATTCGGCTTTAAATAGGTTCTAAGTCCTGGAAATTTAGTCTTAAGCATCCTAACTACAATAGACATCTTTCAAATTCAATTAACGATTATCATCCTATCCTAACAGCTCCCAAACATCAAACAAATAATACGACAACAAAGAAAGTATATAACTACTAAAGATGGCAGAATAAATTAAATTTTTAACTAAAACAGAAAATAAAGATTACAAGCGATAAATGTGTCGAGGTTTACCTTTTTTGTGCGCAATGAACTGAGGCGTCGAGGCCTCGAATCTATTCTCTCGTATGGACAGATTCGAAGCTCGAATTGAAAATTAAAATGTCTTTGTTGTAATTAAAGTTCTTTTGTCGAGCAGTGACGAAAGTTGATTGAATTGTGAAAACTTAACTTTTCAACACAAATCTCATAACAGAATGTATTTTTCTGATTTGAAAAAAAAAGTGTTCAGGACCAGATTTTTTGAAAACTAAAAGAAAACCCAAGACTTTAGAAAATTGAAATTTGGTCAGAACTTGTTGGAGATTCGAACGTTGGAGGAGTTTTGGGGTTCAAGATCTTGTTTCTCAGGGGTTTTCTGATCTGTCAAGATATTATTTTTCAGGGATTTCCGGTCTGTTTATCTAAAGTTGATTCGGCTTTTTGCTCCAGAAAATCCCCCTCTAAAACGATTCAACTAGGATTACCTTTATAGGGTTTCATTTGTATTAAAGTAAAGAGAGGAGCGTGGGAGAGAGACGAAGGAGCGGGGGACAGTGAGGAGTGGAGGAGACAGAGGCGTGGGGGGACAGGGGGAAGTGGGAGAGAGCGTGTGAGGGAGACGAAGGGAGCGTGGAGAGAGAGGGAAAGAGGTGCGGCTGAGGTGAGAAAGAGAGGGGATTAGGTTTTTTTTTTTTTAGGGATAAATATTGGGCCGGGTCGGGTGATATGGTTGGGCTGGACCGGGTAGTTTAGGATGTGGGCTGATCTGTTGGGTAGGGGGATAAATGTGGGCTGATTATTTGGGGCCTGATTTGGCTGAAATTGTTGATCCTTCCTCCTTTATTTAATTATTTTTTTAGGCTTCTAATTTAATAACTAGTACAATATATACTATATGAAGACAATTACCAATTACTATGTAGAAAAAATAAGGATTTAACAAAGTGTTGTCTTGTAATTAATTTAACGAGTCCAAACCCGAAAATGAAACGATGACGAACCATTTAAAATTTGTGATAAAGTAATGCTCGTAATGTTGAAAGTAAAATAGTGAAAATTAATAGTAGTAGCAATAAAAAATAAAATAGTGAAAATAAAGTATTTTGCTCGTCAATAAATTTAGAAATCCGAGTAAATAAAATTAAATAAAGGAGGGACAAAATTGGGTGTCAACATCAGTTAGTAAGAATTATATGCAAGAATAAAATATCTTTTTAAAAGTAACAAATATAGCATTTTAAAAAGAAAAATAAATAAATACAATAATAAATTCCATTTGAAGTTAATCCTCTCCATTAATTAATAAGATCTATTTTCATCAATACACTTTTACTTATTTACTCTTTTCTCTCTCTTTCATAATGTTTTCTCTCTCCCCCATTTCTGATACTTTTTCTTTAAATTTTTTTTATGCTGACAATTTTTTTTAAAGAATCATTAATACATTTCAAGTATATTATAATGTAACTATTTTATATTATGCTTATATATCACCAATATATTATATATATGTTGTTCATACATTTATTATACCGAATATACGGCTTGTATATATACAATATTTTATATAATGTTAATATTCCATCAATAGTATATATTGTTCATACATTTATTATACCAGATATACGAATTGTATTTATAGTATAAACTTAATTACAATAATATATATTTCACATATACTATTGTTAAAAATTATTTTTTCAAACAGTAATTTTTTTAAAATTCTAAATTAAATCTGTAACACGTATAGATAATGTGCATTCTCCAAATTTGTATTCACATTAAAAGAAAATAGATATGGGACAATTAGTCCACCCTTTCTTTAGAAATAAAACAAATTAAATTAGCCTGCATTCAATTCGAGTCCGCGACTTAAGTAGGCTAAAAAGTAACATTTGGAACCAAAATAGTGGCAATATAAAAAAAGTAACAAAACTAGGTTCTGCGCACGAAATTCGTGCGCAATAGGACCAAACTGCAAATTTTCAGTAAATTCCAATTGCGCATGAATTATGTGCGCAATAGGGGTTACATAAAAATCCCAGCCCCTTTATTCATTGGCCAATGCTTTTTAAAATTCACGTTTTTTCCGTACTTTGACTGAAGATTAGTCATGTTTCAAAACGCCGGAATATCAATATTTTATATATAACATTTTTTTTTTTGCGTACAATAATGTCGGCTCATTGCATCAAGTATACCTATACGTTTGGATCGTTGTTTTAGGAGTTGTAAAGTGCCCCGAAATAAGTTTTGTTTGTTTGGAAACTTGTCATCTTTAAGTTTAATTGTCATATTTTTTAGGGTTTTGATCTAAGTGTTTTATTATTTAGTCAAATCGAATGTACAAATAAAAATAGTTTGATCTACCTTTAATTTTTTATATTATGTTGTTATTTTATTTTATTTTGCTATGTCTTTTGTGTAATCCGCATTTCTTTAATGTAATGTGTATTTTCTATTATTTGGAATTTTGATATCTTTATGTTTAAATATTATATTTGAATGTACAAATATAAATATTTTATTTAATAATAATTCATCCAATACGATAGGTTTATACTAATTCAAAAATAATTCATTCCATTAAATTACAGTACTAATTCAAAGCAATACAATACTAAACTACAATAACAATACAATCTTCAAGTTCTAGAGGCTCTATTACTTCGAGACGTGCTTGTACCACCACGGCCTTGTTGCCCACACGAACGCTTGTCATGGCCATATTGCTTAGATGTAGAGCACTTGCGAGAGTAAGTTCATTCACTAACATCCATTTGATTGGGTTTACGACTCCGTGAGTTCATATCCAAATTTCCTGATGTAATCCTTTTTAGCAACCATCGAAAACGGCTCGCTTGACCAATAAGCTTCATTACCAAGTGGGTGGAATTGACCGGAATATTGGGTGTTTTTTTTAAGCCGCCTCAATCCTCTTAAAAAAAAAGAGTTTTCAGCCGCCCAAATCCTTTTAAATATTAGCTTTTTCAACAGTTATATTTTTCTTGATATAGGGTGAAAAATAGAAAAATCATTTCTGTTTGCTTTTGCCCCTGGCATTGGTTTGAATCCGAGTGATACAAATTCGGGGTTTGGTAGTGTTTTCGAGGATGGATCGAAGATTAAAGCCCCACTTCGCTGCACCCGAAAAAGGTCCGTAGTCATCCTGTCCTTTTTACTTTGCTTGCATGTTCTTTTCTTTCGTGTGTCGATGTGTGTTTCTTTGTCGTTTCAGTCAATTTAGTGTGTTCATGCATGTTTTGTAGTTTCAGTTAATATAACTTCAGTTAGTAGCTTAATAGTATGGGTGTATGTTCGAGTTTAATTGATTGCGGTTTTAATAGTTGATAATGCTGGTATATGCATATCCCAGCCTAGATTGATGTTAGTTTCAGCTGTGTTTGGATGACTATATTGATAATGTTTGGTTTAATCTAGTAATAAGGGCCTGCCTCGCTTAGTTATACGATGTCGTTTAACTTAAATTGGGGGTTTAGATATGCATATAGGAGTTTGAATCGAAATTCCTACCTGACCTTTAAAATGTTTTAGTACTGCAATTTAGGAGTGTTCATATGAGTCTTTGTATTCAATATTATCATTAGCATGCTCGAAGTATATTTAGTCCTTGTTTTACTTGAATGTTCAAACTGTTCTCATCTCTTAAGTAGTTCATAAGGGCTTTGGATTTAACAAGACGCTAAAATAAGTTTTATTTAAAACTGGTCGAAATGGGATCTCTGTATGCAAAAAATGAACTTGTAAGAATCTATTTGGATTTCACATACCTCTCTTTACCTAGTCCAAATATAGACATTGCATAGAATTTGTCTCATATTGAGTTAATAAATCCTAGTTCTTTAAAGAGCATTCTATCTTCTCATATTTATTTGAAATCTGGTAGACATCAGTGATGGTTTAAGCTATCAATAGTTGCTTGCTTAAACTACTTTGCATCTGTTTGGGAAATCCCTAAATTTGAGTATAAAACATGTCCTTGTAATCATGTAATCCTTCCTCCTTTAAGTTGTTGTTTTTTTTTCTAGTAGTTAACTCGTTATGCTCTTTAATTGCTATTGAATTGCTTCTTGGTAGTATTAGTATTAAGTATGCTTGATATGTGTTTAATTGTTGTTTTTTTTAGCTTAAACATGTTTAGGGTATATTTAGCTGCCTATAGTTAATTGTGTTAATGTTATTTTAGGCAGGATTGATATGTGCGTAGTTGCTGTTTAGTTAAGTTGCTGCTCTATTTAATTAATTTAGCTTAAAACATGCCAAATGGTTAAATATTTGCTAGATATTTCTCTGTAAATGAGTAGCTCAGCTTGATTAATGTACATGTGGCTGCTAGTTTAAGTTATTGGTCATTCTTGTCTAATCATGTTTGGTAGTTGCTAGTTCAGGGACATTGGTCCATGCACAAATACTGTTAAAGCATGTCTATAAATGTCAATCCCCAGTTTAGCTTTGATTGCTTTTAGTTGGTAGTTTACTCCTTTTTCCATGTTACACTGATCTGCTTTTGGTGTTAACTCAGTTTAAAAACCATGTCCAAATATTATATTTCTTGTTTAAGCTTAGTCTTATGCTTTTATAGTCCATTTACCTGCTTATGTTTGACATATTGATGTATCGGTTTGGCTGGTGTGACCATTAGACATGATTTAGTTGGACCTAATATTATTTGAATGGACCATAAGTTATCTGTGATTAGTATGAGATTTGTCAATTGATTGGGTAATACAGCAGGATTGAAAGAAAATTATTGTTTGATTTTGAAACTAGGTAATAACTTATAAGTGGTTGGTAGTTTGTACGTGGAACGTTGAAGGACTTAGTTTAAAAAATGAGACTCAAACCATCCATTGTATTGTTTGGGCTTGAACATTCTCTCTAAGTGTTCTATTATTGTGTTATGTGCTAATTCAATCTACATACTTAGTTTCTTTATTTAGGCCTTAGTCTTTTATTATATACTGATCCTTTTCCTTTCGTTTTTATACATGACCATCGCATACGAGTCAGAGAGATTCGTTCTTCTTCCGCATCCGGTGTTGGGCTAAAAGCCCAACGTAATTTCTCTCGAGTCAGCCCCATCAGCCCAGCCGCAGCAGTCTAAAAAAATTCTTACTGGGCCGAGGCCCAACAGCAGCAAACAGATCCCACAGCCCCCAAAGTGGGCTGAGCCCATTTAATCACATTTGTTCTTTATTTTGTGTACTTAATTTTGTATTGCACAACTAACACGTTAATTTGTTTGTCTTTTTCTTAGCTAGAGTGAACCTTAGATGAATTAGTAGGTTTAGTTTTAGTGATGGGTAGTTAGGAAGACTAATAATTAATGCCACAGGTTTCATTCTCTTCTATTTATGTTAAAACTATTTATAGTATTTACAATATTTATTTTCTTAGAATAATTGATTTTTCAAAATAGTATGACTACATATTTTGAGCTAAGGGAATCATATTTTATTCTTACTATCTTAATTGCAAAACATCACTAATACGCAAATATAAATTCAAGTATATTTTATAAATCACTCTCCAAGTTTTGAATCAATCACACATATTTTTAGCTAAGTTAATAAGAAATAATAAAAGTGATAAAAAGGAGAAAGAAAACTTCCTTTTGAATCCTATTTATAATAAGCCTAGAGTTTATTTTTACATTGATATATTCATAATTTAGCCAAAGTTCAAAATTGCTAAATCTCTTCTTAAAAACTATAATTCATAGGCAAATTATTCTATTTTCTACAAATCTTATTTCTGAATAGCATTACTATATTTTTCATTTAAGGCCTTAGCAATATCTTTAAGTTATATTTAGCCTTTAAAATCTTCTTTTACGCAAATTATTATATCTTCTACAAGTATTATTTTAAATAGCATTGTTATACTTTCATTTAAAATTTTAGCAGCATTCACAAGTCTCATTTTTTTAAAAGCATTTCCTTCATGCGAATTACTAATATTTTTCTACAAGTTAGTTTAAATGGTGTTATTATATTTCCTTTAAAACCTTAATAATATTTACAAGCTATTTTCTTAAAATTTAAGCATTATATTTAACCTGAATTAATTAACCTAAGTTTGGCCGGATAACCGTAGTTACGGATTCTAGAGGATGCCTAACCCCTTCCCTTTAGGATAATTAGAACCCTTACCTAGAATTAAAATTTAAGCAGACCATTAACGGGGTTTAGTTAGCTTTACCTTAGTTAATAATTAGGTTCCCTAATTCACCTTAAAATCAATTGGGTGGCGACTCCTTAAAATAAAGCAAAAATAGGAATCTCCAATATGTTGTACTCTGCTTTGACCCGGTTTAAATGGGGTATAACACTAACCTTTTATCTTATTTTTGTTTTCTTAGCTTAGATAAAACCTAGCGGAATACATGGGAATAGTTTATGATAACAGGTAGTTAGAGTTCGAGTTTGCCTTAGAAATAATGTATTTAAAACAATTTAGAATTTATGATAGTTGAATTTAGAACACCTATTTTAGTGGGCTAATGGGGAATTTACTTCGGTAATAAGGGAAATGTTTTGGTTCCTTCATGACTCTAGGAAAGCTTTCTTTTAATCAGATAGGCTAATTGGACATTATATCGGTATAGTATAGAAAATACTTTGGTTCATGTTATGACTCTAAGAAGGCTGTTAATCGAATAAGTTAAATTGGGACGCTAGTTTGATATAATAACAGAAATATTTTAATTCATTTTGCGAAGTATTTAGTATATCTTTGAAAGAAAATGGGCTTTATTTCTGTATAATAACAGAAGTATTTTAATGCATCTTTTGAAAGAAAAATAAGTTTTCAATGTTTCGAAGCCTTCATTCTCGCCAAGTGCCTAAATTAACCAAGAAAGGTCTATTTATAAAATTATTTTTCAAATTTGCATTAGCCATCTATCTATCTTATCTGGTCATTTAATATATTTTTAAGCTGTTAAAATCAATTAATACCTAGTCATTGAGTTGTTTCAAATATTTATAAAACGTTGCACAATCCCGCATTTTCTTTAGTTTACTTATAACTAAGGTCTTTTATGCAAATTATTATCTTTTCTACAAGTCTTATTTTAAATAGCATATTTATATTTCCATTTGTAACCTTAGCAACACTTACAAGCTATTTTCTTAAATATTTAAAATATTATATTTGCATTTTTTAGCCTTAATTAATTAACCTAAGTTTGGACGGTAACCGTGTTTAATGGATCTTAATGGATGCCTAGGACCTTCCCATTAGGATGTCTAGAACCCTTACCTAGAATCACATTAATTAAGTAGACCATTAATGAAGGTTTAGTTTAACTTTACCTTAGTTAATAATCAGGTGCCCTAATTCACCATTAAACAATTAGGTGGCGACTCCTTAAAAATAAACGAATAGGGATCACCAATATGTTGTACTCATACTTTGACCCGTTTAAATGGGGTATAACATTCCTCATAAACGGTATGCATGTTTCCACCCTTACCATTGTAATAACCCGTTCTGACTTCATACACACGTTGAATGGGGTCATACTCGGTCATTTGGTGAAGCTCACATTTTTTTCTATAATGCTCCATCTTATTGAAGGGCTTTGGCATCCATGTCCCGCCTTCGGCTAATATCGCTCTGGCCTGGCCTTGTCATAACCACAAATCGCTCCACAACCTGCTTGAAAGTCATTCTCACCATTGCGGTGACAGGTAGTCCCCGAGCAGATTTCAGCAAGCCATTGAAAGATTCTGAGGTGTTTGTTGTGAGCATGCCCCATCTGCCTCCATCAGCATGAAGCGTCCATTTTTCAATTTCGAGATTCATCAACCAAACGTATGCGGGTTCACTAACTGCCCTGATCAAATTCATTTTTGCAGCCCATTTTCTTTGTTGATGCTCCATCGCAGCCCCCCACATCAATTTGTTTAGACTGTCATTGTGAAACTTTGTTTGCAAATTTGCCTTCAAGTGCCTTAAGCAATAGCGATGGTAAACAAGGGGAGGTTGCCATCCCGACAAATTATCCATATTGTGCAATATGCCTTTATGACGATCAGACAGCACGCATATGCCCATACGATCCTTAATAACATGAGTCTTCAAATGGGTCAAAAAGACCCCCCATGTGTCGTTGTTCTCGTTAGCGATAATTGTGAAAGTAAAAGGGAATATTGACCCATTGACATCCATTCATACTGTAATTAGGAGCTTGATGTCGTATGCACCATATACATGCGTGCCATCTATGGATATCACTGGCCGGCAGTGAGCAAACCCATCAATATATGATTTGAATGTCCAAAATACGAAGTTGAAAATTTTACCCTCTATAAGCCGCCACTCTACAACAGTATCAGCATTAAAATGTTGTAGAGCCGCTATATACCTTGGTAGCGATTGAAAAGAGGTATGCCAATTTCCAAAGATCATCTCAAAAGCGCGTCTACGCCCGAGAAATCACTTTCTGTTGCTTATAGCTTTACCATATACGGTTTGCACGTTTCTAATGCAATCTTTGATGGGGATCCTGCACAAGTTTAAACAAACAACATTTAGTAATGATCTTTTAATTGATATAAGACATATAATGTACTAGGTAGGATAAGTTACCTTGGCGTTTTGGCAACGTCTTTAAGTAACCCTTGAGCAATCATGTTTGTATCTAAATTAAAATGATCTGCTCGATTGTCTCCCATATCACAAGTGTGTTTTTGGCGGAATTTTGTGATAGCCTACATACCATCAGCCTTAAAAATTCCCCAAAGCAATCACTGAAAGCCTTGATACCGTCGTCTACAAACTAGTTATTGAGTAACTTGTTGGGATTGGAGTGTTGAGATTTTCCAAGTCACGAACAAAACGTTCTAATTCGGCAAGCTGATGTGACCATTCTCTGCGTAAACCGCAATAATATTCTCGCGGATCTGAATATTTCACACTGCAGAAATCATCATTACGCTCTATTAGAAGGTGGAGATTTAGCTTGTCTAGTTTGAAATCATTGTTATTGTCACACCCCTACCAGGAGTATGACGGGCTCCGACCTGTAGGCCGGGAACCACCCGACTTATCTGTTACTTTGAACATTATAAACCATAACTCAAAGAACACCTGTACGCAGAAAAGGCCCAACATAGGAATATCCGATCATTCAGCACATAGGTTCATATGCGGACCAACAAGGTCGCCACAACATAACGTATATCATAAAGCCGTCAAGGCTAATAGTTGTTGACACCCAATTTTGTCCCGCCTCTCCTCCGAAATACCTATTTACGCTTCTAATATTTTGGCAAATCTAAAAAAAATGTATTTATATTTTTACTATAATTATTAGTTTTTATTAATATCAGCATTGCATTATGCTATTATTATTATCTTTTATTACCATTTCTACTACCATATTATCATTTTACCAGCTTATGCACACACATCGCATTTGTCTTCGCGTAATTTAATAATAGCATTTACTTACCGTTGAATCTCAAATATATTATCGCCCGGCTATTACGACGTCATTTTATTTTCATCTAAATATTAATAAACACATACTTTATATTAGGGGGTATTTTAGCACACTCAGTATATGATTAATTTAAAACGAGTCTCTTTAGAACCCGTATTATTTTCGGGTCAATTCATAAAATCAGCCCACATTTTAATTCACCCCAGCCCAAAAAATAAATATCTCAGCCCATATATTTTCAGCGCACCACATCCAATACCCGACCCGACTCGATTAGCCCATTCCCTTATTTTTTACCCTAATCCCTAATCTCTTTCTTTCCTCTTCCATCAGCCGCCTCCCCCGCTCCTCTCTTTCATCGTCATCATCATCTCCTCTCCACCTTCTCTCCCACACCCATGCCTCTGCCGCCCCACTTCCCTCTGCCTCTCCACTCACCTTTATCCCCCACGCTCCTCTGCCTCTCCACTCATCCTTGTCCCCCGCTTCTCTCTCTCTACCGCTCCTCCTTCTCTCTTTCTTCAACACAAAGCAAAACCCTATAAATAGTGGCAGGTTGAATCGTTTGAGGAGGGTTTTGAAAGCCTTGGAATCGCAGAAATCCCCTAAGAATCACAGTTCTTGAACCCCAAAAACCCCCTATTTTGTAGTTTTTTTTCGGGTCGCAAGAATCCCCTGAAGACAAAAGTTCTGAAATAAGTTTCATTTGAAATCCCGTTTATTCTCTGAGAAAACAAGCTCTTCAGTAGCAGAAATTCCCTCTTGGAAAATATCAGTTCTTTAGCAGTGTTGTTGATATCAAGTCAAAATCTAAATCGTTTTCTTTTGTTCTGTTTTTTTTCCCTTGGCATCCGTTTGGATTCGAGTGTAAACAATTCGGGATTTGTGTTATTTCGAGTTAGATCATCGAAACCCCGCGCCCCACTTCGCTGCACTCGAAGAAGGTAAAAAGCTTCCTTAGTTGAATTTATAGTGTCTTGGTATGTTTATGTATGTTGACGTTTGTTAATGTTGGATTAACTGTTAGTGTAGCATATTAATAAGATTAGTATTAGAAGTTTGTTTAATTTCATACAAAATTCTTAAGTGTCTGCATGTTGGTTAGTGATTATTATGGTCTAAATTAAGTTAGTTTAGCATCTGTTTATATTGGTAAGTCCGATTAATTACTAGCTTTTTGATTAGATTTTATGTTCAGTTGTTAAGTAGCAATATTTGTATTTGGTCATGTTTAATGGTCATTCATACCGGCAAGACAGTTGAGTAGCAGCAACTTGAGTCATTAGCATCTCTATGAAACCCCTTTTACTGTTAGCTATCCTCCATATTGATATGATTCCTCGTTAATTCAATTAATCATGAGCCTGTCTAGCTGAATATTAATACAAGTCCATAGTTAAATGATTTTATGTTAATATAAGTCATATATGGTTAGCTCGTTAGTTTTAGAATGATGTTTGCTTTAGTCTAAGGTCAGTAAACTTCATATTTTTCTTATCTTCCAGTTCTAGTATGTAGTTTGTTTCTATGCTTAATTTGCTGTTTAGCTCAACATATCGTTAGGATGTGTTCAAATGCTTGTATGACGTAGTTTGTTATTTCATTTGTTTGTTTGGTGTCAGTGTACTTTCGTTCTGTTTTAATTTAGTTTAAGATATTTTTGGGATGCTCTTGATTAAGGTTTAATTTGCTTTATACTTGTGGCAGGCCTGATAGGTTTAAATCTTGCTTATGCTTAATCTTAATAAGTTTTCTTTCAACCTGTTTTGGCTTCATGTTTGGACAACCGAATGAATAATTTAAATGTGGGATTGATTGGACATTGCTGTTTGCTTATAAGCTCTTTTTTTTTTTTTACTTTAGGCAGCTGCTATTTGGCTAAGTGTATATTAGTTAAACATTGGTCTGTTTTCTTTGTCACTTAATTTAATCTTTGATTAATCATATTTATACCCTTGTAATTAAGCAAGCATGTATGTATATGTGTGTGTGTGTGTTATTTGAGTAAGTTGAAGCCCATGACAGTGTTGTTTTCCTTTGCTTAAATTGGTTCCTCTGAAATTGAAGCATTTTTGGTGCCCTGCTACTTCACTCGTTATATACCCTTGCCATCAGACAAGTTTCTGGCAGTATGTATTCATGTTTAATTTGGTTTAACTCCCAGTTGGGTAATCGGTTATGTGTTAGCTTATTTGACTTGAGAAACTGTGCCTCTGTCAATATTGTCTGGCCATTTTAGTTATTTAAAGTTTCAAAACCCTCATGTTTCACTCATTTTTTATTTTGGTCCTTACTATATGTCCTATATTGCCTCATATGAACTTACACTGCATAAACTCAACTTGTGTAACCGTGTGTGTCCAAGTAACTTAAGTATTACTTGTCCTTCATTGCTTGAGTCTAAACCTATCTGAAACTATGATTTTTTACTTAAAAATGGCACCTGAGGTCCTTCATGTGTTTAAACTATCTCACTTTCTTAACTACATGTACACATGCCATCTAAATTAAGATTTATTGTCTTAAACTGAACCTTTTCCTATCTAACTACTATTAAAAGTCTTAAGGTCCTGCTGGTTTCCCATAATCGCAGTGTATATGCTGTGTGCTTTGTGATCATTCATGCCTTGTGTTGTTACATTTCTGCCCCTGTAGCGATTCATTCAAAGCTCTGCATAACCTGTAGCTCCTCAACTTCCTTTGCTGAGCCTCACACTTATAGAACTTAACTGCTTGAATCTTGTATGCTGCCCTTTCAATATTGACAGTTCTCTCAATTTGCATTACTTGAATTTCGGCATTTTTATGACCTCTAACTTACCAAAACTAGCTATTGAAGTCTCTTGCCTGTTAAACCATTCACCCATCTCAACATCTAGTCTTTTTCACTTAATGTTCTTGAACTATATGAGATGCCCATGAATTCCCCTGCCTTAATTTGGATTTCATCAGTTTGAACACGACCATACTCTCAATCCTGGGCATTTTTTTCGGTACAGATCAGTTTGAGATCTGGTTTGAATTAGAAAACCAGTTTGTCTGTAACTGCTGTCCCCCCATTTATGACATAAAATGCTTTGTGTTCTGTTTGTTTACCCCTGTAAGTAATGAAATTGAAATGCAGATTTAAGTATTATCGTAGGCTATAAAACTGCAGTTATTTATATACGTTGAAGCTGTTTTAATTAAAACACACGATATGTGGCTATCCGAGGTTCTATCCACGTCTGAGTATTGTCTCGCTTAGATCGTAATTTGCCGTGCCTGAATCATATATACGTGTGTATGTTGCTGGTATACCTTCGCTGAAATGCATTAGATATACACAGAATATATACAATCTACTGGTCTGTTTTGAATTTATATTTTCATGGCCGACCTGTTGAATTTGTATTTTTACATCTTCGTCGATTAGATACTAATCCTTTTCTTTCGTTTTGTGCATGACCATCGCATACGAGTCCGAGGGACTCGTCTTCTTCCGCATTCAACGATGGGCTAAAGCCCAGCGTAATTCTCTCGAGTCAGCCTTGTCAGCCTTTATCTGCAGCAAAACAAAAAGGAACGGAAATTCTGGGCCAAGGCCCAATAGAATGAACAGTTCTCAGCAGTCCAAAATGGGCTGCGCCACTGTTCACAGCAGCCCCAAAATGGGCTAAGCCCATCTCGTTACCTTTCTTTTTCTTTTTACACATTTGTTTTATGTTGCTGCATTTAACTTGTATTATGTGACTAACTTTTATTTTTTGTTTTATTTAGCTGAACTTTAGCGAATTTAGTGGGTTAGCTTTAGTATAATAGGTATTAAATTTAAGAGAGAAACTCAATTAATACCATAAGTTTCATTTTCTTTTATGTTAAAATTATTCATAGTATTTATTATTTGGAATAATTGATTTGCAAAATGGCATAAGTAAAAGGGAATCATATCTTTTTATCCTAAACATTTCAAAACGTCACTAATATGCAAGTATAAACTCAAGTATATTTTATAAATAACTCTTCAAGTTTGAATCAATCATGCATATTTTAGCTAAGCATAATTAATGAGAAATAATAAAAAGAGGAAGAAAACTCGTTACCTTTTGCATTTTATTTAAAAGATAAGTCTAGATTTCTCTTAAAAAGCTTCTATCTATATACAAATCACTATATTTTGCAAATCTCATTTTTAAAATAAAATTATCATTTAAAGCTTAACAACATTTATAAGTTTTATTTTTGAGTGGACTACCATGTGTTTCTTCAAGTTAGTCTAAATAACATTACTATGTTTTCCTTTTAAAACCTTAATAACATTTGCAACCCGTTTTCTTAAAATTTAAGCATTATATTTAATCTAAATTAATTAACCTAAGTTTGGTCGGATAACCGTAGTTAACGGATTCTAAAGGATGACTAACCCCTTCCCTTTAGGATAATATAGAGCCCTTACCTGGAATCACATTGGTTAAGCAGATTATTAACGGAAGTTTAGTTTTAACTTTACCTTAGTTAACATCTAGGTGTCCTAATTCACCGTTAAATTAATTAGGTGGCGACTCCTTAAAACAAACAAAGTAGGAATCACCAAAATGTTGTACTCTAATTTAACCCGGTTAAAATGGGGTATAACAACAGTAAAGTATCAAGAGCTCAAAATAAAGCCGACAAGGCCACTAATATATTATACAATAATATGAACCGGTGGAGCTATAAAACATCCAACTGTACACACACGTCTACGAGCCTCTACATAGACTTTAAATGATCATAAGGACAATACCAAATTGACTGCAGCTCAGAAGTAAGTGGAATGCTCCTGAGAATCCACTGATAGAACACCTACGGGTCTGATCCGTCTCCCTGCCTACCTGCGGGCATGAGGGCAGCGCCCACAAGAAGAGGCGTCAGTACGAATAATGTACTGAGTATGTAAGGCATGAATAACAACATAATATAGATATGAAAGGAAACATTGATACGCCCAAATTACACCTTTAATATCAGGAGTAAGCGGTCGTTGTCAAATATAGAACCCAACAAGGTTGGGGTCGAATCCCACAGAGAATACGCTGAAGAAGAATACTTAATAAGTGTAACACCCGACTGTTAGTCTATATTTTCAGGGGAAGGGTAATATAATAAAAGTTTGATTGTAGTTTGTTCATTAAAAACTGAGAATGGTTATAGAATGTAAACAATTGGTAGATGGGGCTAAGGTTGTGGTTCAAATGGAGAGTAATACGATTGGGTATCAATTCAACTTATTTATATGCCTAGGTGCGTTAAGCCAAGGGTTACGTGATTCTTGCCAAAAGTTTTCCAACCAAATCAACAAATTTCATCCTAGGCTTTTCCAAGCCCTAGAATGTTTCCTTTAACAGAACTCCCATGTAGCCTCAACTAGCTTTCCTATTCCTACCTCAAGCTATTAGATGGATTTAATGACCCAAATTGTTGCTATTAACTCTTTTCCTAACCTCTACTTTCTTTTCCAAGCAAAGTAATGGTATTAAGGCACAAGTAATGTTGTACACCATCACAAGACATTAATGCTTGAAGAGCTAATAGAAAACACCACTAGCATATAAATGTAGTATGAATATGAAACCCAATCACATAACTAACACATTTGATCCCACAACCTTAGTTGGAGGATTAGCTACTAATATTCATTAAAGATAAAACAATCAAGTACAATGTATGCATAAATCTTACAGAGGTGTTGGATGGAGAAGATAACAAAAGCCAAAAGAATCTCTTAAATACTTCACCAACCAACAATAAATGAACTCCACCAGAGTTTATGCTAAAAACTGCAGAATAAATAATCCAAAACCCTAGACAATCTATTTATAGCATGTCCAAAACGGGAACAATTTCCAGACAAAAATGCCCCTGTGCACCAGATGCGTCTCGCACATGGTGTCGCAAGTGCAACATGCGAGTCGCATGTTGCACCAAACCATCGCATGTGTGACAATCTTAATCGTCTGTTGAGCAGCATATGCGACATCATATGCGAGTCGCATGTGCAACATGCGACTCGCATATGGTGTCGCATGTGGTGTCACACATGGTTTCTTCTTTCGCCTCTTTCTGTCAGCAGATGCTGCATCACATGCGATTCGCAGGTAGCACATGCGACTCGCATGTGATGCCATTGTTCAGTTCAGCTGACTTTTTGGTTCGTTTTCCTTCATTTTGCTTCAAGTTACTTCCGGCACATGTTATTCTGCAAATTGTCACAAAAACACGAGAAACGACATCAAAAGTACTTGGGGATGTGCAAAAGACTAAGTAGTTGGTGTCGAATATCGCGTAATTTCACGACTCATCAAACATGGAATAAGAGAGATAACCTGTACATCTGGATGTCTCATAAGGCGGTGTCATGCATGCTTAGCCTTTTAAAATAAATAAATTATACATATATATAGTACCATACCCGACCATTAAGGCTCGGTGTCATATATATAGTACCATGCCCTGCCATTAAGGCTCGGTGTCATATATATAGTATTATGCCCGACCATTAAGGCTCGGTGTTATCATCATTAGCCCGCGTCCAGGGCAATATCATAACATGCCCACTGCAGTGGTGTGCACATCTACGTGCCATGACCGGCTGACTATAGTGCGGCGCGGTGTGAGAAAATACATACATATATATAAAGCATGCATGAGAGCCCAATCAAAAGCCACAACTATATCGGAGTGATGTAAGGTCGATAGCCTCTGATTATATTATGGATCAATCATCATTGTTTATCTCACCTTGGAGGAACAATTATTATAAGGTGATATCAACAACAATGAATAAAATCGAGAAAATCATGAAATAAGCTCAATAATTTCATAATAGCATTAAAATCATAAGCTTTGGAATTTCTAGAATTAAGTTCTTCATCATCATGTTCATCATAGAAAACATCTTATATTTAGTATCATAAGAAGCCTTTAAGAATCATGAGCTTATAACTTTTGTAAGTAAGAAGGTTATGAAAACATATATGGAATCATAACGCAGGAATCATGCCTTTTGGACAAAATCATAAGATGAGATCAACATCAACAAATATAATAAAAAATCTTGAAACCAGCTCAGTAATCTCATAAAGATATTAAAACCATAACTTTGGAATCTCCAGAAATGGGATCATCATAATCCTTATCATGGTCCTTATAGAAAACATTCGTCTTTAGCAACATAAGGATTTTGAGAATCATGAACTGCTAGTATTTTCAAAAATAAGGTATTACGGAAGGCGTGTATGCGTTCATAAGAAAAGAATCATGCCTTTAAAAGAAAGAGGAATAGCCTTAGCATACCTTTTGGTCTCCTTAACTATTCAACGTTCATCCTTCCAAGCTCGTAAATCTACATGTAAACCATTTATACTATTGTTAGGCTCATTGTCACATGCTTATCTTAAGCCTTCAATTTAAATCCATTTAGAATCTGCCAAAATTCGGGCAGCATCTCCCATGTTTATATGCCTAGCCCGAAATCATAATATCAACAACCAATCAACAACAAAAATACCAACATCATCAACACCATTATCCATACCAATATATTTCCTAAAACATCTCACACGATGTTTTTCAAATTTCTCAACTAACCAACTTGTGATACTACTATTTAATAACTTTATTTCCGTAAAGAAGCCAAAATTGATACCAATAAGGAGAGATTCATATCTTGTCCTTGTTAGAACAATAATATATCCAATATCCACCTTGAATACAAGCCGAAATCCACCACAAAACGATACTATAATCACACCACACGCTATCCGAACCTCGATTAATACTCCGTAACTTGAAATTACTCAAAATCCTCACTTTTATATGATATATAGGCTCTCATATGTTTGATGAAATTTCTAGAGCATTTGGGAATTTTTCTTGTGAAGAAAAAATGGGGTTTTTCCCCTTATATAGTGTGCCAAAGTCGGCATCACTGTAGCATCACTGTAGCGTCACTATAGCAGCGCTGTAGCACCACTGTAGCAGTGCGACCTACTCTGTCCGTCTAACTTGTAACATCCATAATTCTCTACTCCGACGTTGTATCGATAAGCGGTTTGTTGCGTTGGAAACTAGACTCGACTAGCTTCATTTTAGGCTTTTGAAACACCTTAAAACTCCTAATATACTAGGCGATATGCCCCTCCAAAGTTGACTAAAAATCTGCCCATAATCCTGCCAATTTGTTTTTTCAAATTTTCGTCAAACTTATTTTCTTCGATTTGCTTGATCTTGAAATCTTCCGAAACTCTTCGTACATGATATTTATCACTAATCATACTTGATAATGGTCATGTCCTTTGGTTCCAAGGTTGTCCTTCCCAGTTACGACTTACAAGATCCTGATTCATCATTTACTTAAGCAATATACTTAATAATGCTTCGTTCCTCACACTCCAAAGTTGTTTTACCTAGCCATAACTCGACATACTTACATTCAAATTTAACCAGTGCTTCTCCGAGGTACGGGGTGTAACACTGAAAGTGCGGGTGTAACAGTTATCACTCGAAAAACTGCTATGATTTGAACTCTCATCATCACTGCTATTTGGTTCTTTTGGAAGAAGTAAAGACCAAGTTGCGTTTCTACTACTCGACATTGAATACGTTATAGTCTATTAATACTAGATGGCCTATGCCCGTGCTGCGCACGGGCCCAACACTTTGGATTATAGTGTATCTATGTGTATGTAGTTGTGTTTGGATAGTGATAATATATATATATATATATATATATATATATATATATATATATATATATATATATATATATATATATATATATATATACACACACATACATACTATGTTCAAAACACGATTAATATAACATTGTAGTTTGTGCTCCGTATCTAAAACCTTATTATATTCGTGTTTGCTACGAATACAAAGTCGGCAAAAATTTATTAATACTTTTTAAAAGAGAAGACTTGTTTAAAAGGAAACTATTTTTCTCTCCTTGAGATAAAACAATAGCAATATTTAAGCATTAGTTGATACTTTCAATTTTAATTCGATTAATTTAAAGGTGTAAAATACTTATTATTTTTTATCAAATTTTGATTTGGATAATTCTAATTCAAATTATTAAATTAATTTTACATATTTAAAATAAAACAAAGTAGAAATTGATTTTCTATTTAAATGAAGAAATACTGTTTTTTAATTTTTGGTAAATAATCTCGGTTTAGCTCATTTTACTTGTCATGTTGTTTTTTGCATGATTTTTTAAGGAAACGTCAATTAGAATTATAATTTGACTAATTTATCTTATTTATTATTTGATCTTCATTTGATATTAATCTCTTTTCACATTTATTAGAGTAAGAATAAAAATGTAAATTCTATCTTATTTTAAAATATAAATATTTTAAGATATTTATTTTAGTAAACATAACAAATAAATGACATGGCGGAATAGAAAATACAGCAGTTAAATATCTAGATTAGATATCAGGCTAATATAAGAAAAGAAAGGAAATTGTATGTATTTGGCTACTTAACCTTTTGAAGAAAAGCAATAATATGGGGTCCATGTTTTTTGCCGTGCAGTAATTTCATTTGCTCCAACTAATGGGTTGATACGCATATGGGAATGAATCCACTATTATTGACTTGATGGGGATACTTTGGGAATGGCATGAATATTGTTTGATTTTTTAATATACGGGGTGCGCGTTTTTTTTTAATATGGGGTTTACTTTTTTTTTCCATGAGTTTGGAGAGGGTGGGATCCACTTTTTTTTATGAGTTTGGAGAGGGTGGGGTCCACTTTTTTTCCTTTTTTTTTTTTTTAAATATTGCTTGGGTGACTGACGACGAAGCATGAGTAAACCGATGCTTCTATATAGTAGAAAAATAGAAATATAATAAAGTATTTCTATCTACATTTTTTGCCTTTAAATAAAAAAGTAGGTGGGACCACAAATGATTTTTTTGCCCTTAAATAAAAAAGTGGGACCAAAGGACGGACGATGATCTTGCTTATAAACCGGCTCTTCTATATAGTAGTAAAATATAAGTATTTTAAGTATATTTATTTTAGTAAACATAACAAATAAATAACATGGCGGAATAGCAAATACAACAGTTCAATATCTAGATTACATCTCAGGCTAATATAAAAAAAAAAATTGTATGGTTTGACTACTTAACCTTTTGAAGAAAAGCAATAATATGGGGTCTATGTTTTTTGCTGTACAATAATTTCATTTGCTCCCACTATTAGGTTGTGGGGTCTATGTTTTTTGCTGTACAATAATTTCATTTGCTCCCACTATTAGGTTGATACGCATGTGGTAATGAATCCATCATTATTGATTTAATGAGATACTTTGGAAATTACATGAATATTGTTTGATTTTTTAATATTGGATGCACTTTTTTTTTTGACATTGTTTGTTTTTTTAATATGGGAATCACCTTTTTTTTTTCAAATTGCTTCATTTTGTTAATATGGGGTTCCACATTTTATTTTATTTTTAATATTAGTTTGTGTTTAATATTGGGCCCACACTTTTTTTTAATGGACTGACGACTAACGACGAAAAAGTAGCCAACCGGCTCTTCTATATAGTTAAAAAAAGAAAGGGCTACTTATATAGTTGTAAACCCCCATGTACCCCTAGTTGGCCTAGTTGGGAGGGAGGGGGGTGTTCTTTATGACCCTACCTGCTTACTTTATATAAAAAAAATATTAATCTTCATCGGACATCTCACAGTCCGAATTCCACTTGGATCTAAATCTTGTGCTACCATGTACACCATATTCTACCCTAAGGTAACGTATTTGCATCCAATTATTCTCTTCGCGAAAACGGTTAAGAGCAAAATTAAACTCTTGTGGAGTTCCACGAGGCATTGACATAGCACGTTTTTTTAGGCGTTTAAGTCCTACTGACGCTAACTTTTGCTCCAGTGCTGCAGCCTCCCTAACACGTCAATCCCATTCCACTCTCATTTTATTATTGTATTCTCGATTGAATGTTTTGTTAGAGTTATTTGAGTATTGAAAATCATCATCTAGTTTCCATGTCCTACCCATTGCTTCGAATATGTTTCCTGGGGTAAAACATGTAATAGAATCAAGATTACCAAATTGTGTGTAGAATGACATGACAACTCGTTTTAATGTGAATGCTTCCAGAAATTATCAATCATGTCATATATAGTACTTCATTATTTGACTGTTTTAATATAATTCTCACTTGTATTGCGCACTATTTTAATGCGCAATGTAAGTGGTGATTTGACAACACACCACACATGACAATTTCAGGAATCTATGACACATAAACACTTGATTTGACAATATAATGTTGTATTATTTAACCGTTTTAATATGATTCTCACTTGTATTGCGCATCATTTTAATGTGCAATGTAAGTGTTGATTTGACAACATATCACACATGACAATTTCAGCAATCTATGACACATAAAGACTTGATTTGACAATATAATGCTGCATTATTTGACCGATTTAATATGACTCTCACTTGTATTGTGCACCATTTTAATGCGCAATGTAAGTGTTGATTTGATAACACACCACGCATGACAATTTCAGGAATCTATGACACATAAAGACTTGATTTGATAATACAATGCTGCATTATTTGACTGTTTTAATATCACTCTCACTTGTATTGCGCACCATTTTAATGCGCAATGTAAGTGTTGATTTGATAACACACCACGCATGGCAATTTCAGCAATCTATGCCACAACGTGTGTATGAAGTTAGGACACGTTATTACAACGGTAAGGGTGGAAACGTGCATACCGTTCATGAGGCAACAAGAACATGCACTTGTGGTATGTGGCAAACGTACCACATGCCGTGTTCTCATGCTGTAAAGTGCTTCGAGAGAATGAAAAAAACGGTAACAAGTTATGTGGCGGCGGAATACAAGGTCCGCAGTTACCTTAGAGCATATTCCGGCCAATTCCACCCATTTGGTAATGAAGCTTATTGGCCAAACGAGCCGTTTTCGATTGTTGCTAACAAGGATTACATCAGGAAATTGGGCATCAACTCACGGAGTCATAGACCCAATCAAATGGATGTTAGTGAATGAACTTACTCTCGCAAGTGCTCTACATCTAAGCAATATAGCCATGACAAGCGTTCCTGTGGGCAAAAAGGCCGTGGTGGTACAAGCACGTCTCGAAGTAATAGAGCCTCTAGAACTTGAAGATTGTATTGTTATTCTAGTTTAGTATTGTATTGCTTTGAATTAGTATTGTAATTTAATGGGTTGGCCCAAAAAAATCAAAAAATAATAATAAGGCCCAAATTTGTGAGGGATGGCCGGCCAACATGGCCCAAGACCATGATTTTATTAATTATCCATGTGATAATTAATATAAAGGATCAATTAATGAGTCATATCTCATTAGAAACTTCAAGAACACTTGAGAAAAAGGAAAGAAGGAGAAATCTCCAAGGCCATTTCGGCCAAGTGCAAATATTGACAAGAAAATTGACAAAAATTTCTTCAAAAATTATTTTCTACCAATTAAAGGATTCCTAGCAAGGTGGAGTGGTCTTTGGAGCAAGAAAAATTCATATTCTAGCAAGTTGCAAGACTTAGCTAAGTGAAAGATCAAGGAAGAAGGTAAGAACTTATTCTTTACATGTTATGGATATTTTTGCATGTTGTAGTGTGCAAAAGTGAGTGAAATTCATGAATAGCAAGAATATAATTGTGTGGCGGTGAGTTGTATATCACATGTATAGCCGTGTATATTTGGTGAATCATGAATGCATGGTGAGCAAGTTTTATTTAGTATGTTGGTTGTTGTGTTGCGGATTTTATATTGCAAACAAAAGCCTAATGAGCTTAGTGAAGTATTAGTAGTTGGAGGCTTGTCTTGGAAGATTATGTAAATTGAATATTATGTTCTTACATGTATGGAAGATAATGATATTAGTATGGTGTTGTTGGAATATATATTATAAGGTTGTTATTGTTTTCATTGGAGTTGGAAGGTTTTGAAAGAAGTAGTAAGTTGATTAAGTTGTTATAATGTATCTTGGATTGAATATGGAAATTGTTGGTGTGGTTGAGTTATGTTAATAGTTTGGCCGGGTTTGAATTCCCGGGTTGTTGTTGATTGAAAACTTGCTAGGTAAATGTTGAGGATGGTGTATTTACAGAGGAAATGCTGCCGAAATTTCGGTAGCCAAGTGTTTCCTTAAGATTCTAACTCTAAGTACCCTAATGAAAGTTTGGGTAAATGTGACCAAATCGCAGATTTTGGCGGATTTGCAGCTTGAATTCGGAATAGCAAAAGAAGCGGAAAGAGGTATGTAAGGCTTCACCCTTCTTTCTATGGCATGTCTTAGTTGAAATAAGTTGGGTACGAGCCTCGGGGACAACTCGGTTCCCCGGAATCCGCACCTAAAGTTTTCCACTTTTTGTTCAATAGAATTGAACTAGAAAGTGTGCCAATTGTTGGAAAAACCTCCTCCACCCTTAGAACTTGTATAAATGGGACCCGATTACCCTAAGACCCTCACAAGTAACGCTATGACACGTAACATACGTAAATCGTATACGCTACCTCATCCGGCCCGAGGTGGGCCCGCTACTCTCGGATTTTTCCTTACAGTCTTGCTTGACTTACTTGAAGTGAATCCAAAGGGAACCTTTGATCCCGATTTCGTTACCAAATGATAAATACTATGACTCCTCTAACGAGGGCACTTCCATGACGATAATGATAACAATGATGTTAGATAAGAGAATATGCCTATGATACGTACTACCGGAACGACTCTATGACTAAGATGACTAAGCTAAGTATCTTATGTAAACATGAAAATGATAAACTAATTTTTGAATATTATTTATATTTCCTAGCTATGACTTTATTTTCTAAAAGATTTCAAAGTCTATGAACTGTCATCTATGATGCCCCGATTTCATTCTACGTTTACTTTAATATTATTCCCCGTTGATAGTCTCACCTTAAAATACTCGTTCCTTCAAGGTGAGACAAAGCGATCACGAGTGTTCTATAATATAATTGGAGGTCACCGACCTTACGTCACTCCGATGACTACATGATTCTTCTTTGGGCTTTCCTGCGTGCCTATGAGACATATGTATATAGGATACGTAAATGCATATAAGACATGTAAATGTATATAAGATATGTGTATATATTTTTAAAATATTCACATGACGAAAGAGCTAGAGCGCTATAGACGCTGATACATGCACATGACACACGTATATGTATATGATAAAAGAGCTAGAGCGCTATAGACGTTGATATATGTACATGATATATGCATATGTATACGGGGGAAATGGAGGTAAGGGCAGAGCGTTATGAACGCATATCCACCTGATCAGTTGGCATTACATGATATGATATCGTCCCGGACGCGTGATGCCCGGACGCGGGATGTGTATATTTATGGTTAAATGGATCGGCTGCCGACGCCTCGGCAATATGAGATGTCCTATTTTATATGTATATGTATATGAACAAGGAAAGATTCTTAAAGGAAAGCTAAGTACGCATAGCACCTGCCAAGGGTATATATATATACAGGTTATGTTTCTATCCCAGGACATGTGTTGTAACTCTCTTATGTCATTATACATGATTCATATTTTCTGTATATTACTATTCATGCCTTACATACTCGGTACACTATTCGTACTGACGTCCCTTCTTGTGGACGCTGCGTTTCATGCCGCGCAGGTCAGCAGACAGGCGGATTTGATACTTAGAAGCTCTACCAGCAGTGTTGACAGTGCTCCAGTTATTCCGGAGCCTCACTTCCTTGGTACTATTTTGTGTATATATATTCGGGCACGGCAGTACTCAGCCCTTTCTATGTATAAGTGTACTACGTCTAGAGGCTCGTAGACAGTTATGTACAGTCAGTTAAGTACAGTTAGATATATGGTGTTTTGGCATGTTAATGTTGATGTATAAGTGATAACGAAGTTTATTAGTCTATGTTCAGAATGACGCCGCTAATGTTAATGTTCAAAAAAAAAATGGCTCTGTTTACATGGCTTGCTAAGAGGTAAAGGTAAAACGATAGACAAGGGGTGCTCGGTACAAGTATCGGGTACTCGTCACGGCCCCTAGACGGGTCGTGACACAAACAAAACTTACTTCGAGACACTTTATAACCCCTAAAACGACGATCCAAACGTATAGGTATACTTGATGTAATGAGCCGATATTATTGTACGCAAAAAAAAAATATTAAGTTCTATATAAAATATTAATATTCCGGCGTTTTGAAACATGACTAATTTTCGGTTAAAGTATGAAAAAAACTTGAATTTTAAAAGCATTGGCCAATGAACAAAGGGGCTGGGATTTTTATGTAACCCCTATTGCGCACATAATTCATGCGCAATAGGACTTTACTGAAAATTTGCAGTTTGGTCCTATTGCGCACGAATTTCATGCGTAAAACTTAATTTTGTTACTTTTTTTTTATTGCCACTATTTTGGTTCCAAATGTTATTTTTTAGCCTACTTAAGTCTCGGACTCCACTGAATTATAAAAAAGTATTTGCTATAGTAATAATATAATTATTATCTTCATACTATGAGAATATATAACTTAATTTTTCTTTTTCCAATTTCATGGTACGTACATATTATTGACTCCTTTGATTTTAACCTCCACATCCACCACCACAGCCTCCACATCCACCACCGCAGCCACCACCTCCGCCGCCACAACCACCACTGTAAGAACTAGTAATAACAGCAGTAGTGGCCACTGTTGCTGCAGCAGCACCTAAAATAACCATACCACCATCTCTCATTGCTGTGTTCTTGGATGTAATTTCACCCTTTTCAACATCGCGATTCGCTTGTATAGGCGGAGGAGGAGGGGGAGCACCACCAGTCAGAGGGCGGTTCTTGTTCTTTCGGCCACTTTTGCAAAGACAACACAAAATCAAAATTAGAGCTGCCACAGAGCCACAGACTATGAGTGCAATTGCATATGCTTTCATCTTGTAATTGGTACTCTGCTAAAAATCCTTTGTCATGCTTTTATTTATAGCAACAGATTGCGCAACGAAGTTAGTGCAGCTTGCATATTAAATTTCTATAGAAGTTTACTCATGAGGAAGATTAAAAGATTCTACCGAATAAGTAGAGCTTGGAAACTTGATGGAAAAATCTCTGTATTACACTTTTGGTTCCCTTATAAATATTTTCTTATAGCATCAGAAATATGAAAAGAGAGGCAAGACCAAGGCCTTATTTTAAGTCGTCACAATTTTGAGATTGTAGTTGAGTGGAGGACAAGAAAGACGTGGCAGTTTCTTTGAATCTTTCTCGTCTTTAATTGCATGGAACTAACCATGGAATTAAACAAGAGAAACATTCATGGGCGGGTTGGGTCAATTTTCGGTGGTCATAACGCGTTAAATCAGTAAATGAGCCACGACCCGGTCAACCCAAAGTTTGCTTAACTCGCAATGAATTAGATGATTACGGCGAATGATCAGTCAAATCATTGGTCATAGGTCCGCAACAAAAGCCCAAACGTATTAAATTGTTGATCTTATAGTGAATTAGTGATTGAATGAAAATAACATGAGTTTAACACAGATTTGTGATTCGAGATTTTTATCTATACTCCATTTATTTCATTTATGTGGCACAATTGAAATTTCGAGATTGAAACTATTAAATTTTAACCGTGAATTTAGACATAGAAGCTTTAAGTTTTTTGAAATAAAATTTGGAAATTACCAACCCATATAATGTATACAATTCGACATGGTAACTAGCATAACCTTTTCATAGAAGACATCGACAGGCTTATTTGAAGATCTAAGCTTGAAAATAAATAGAGAGGTCACTATTTAAAGTGCTCTACAAGTTAATGCAACATTCAAAAATATAATACTACTAAAATATTAATTATTATATAGTACATTAGAAGTAGCCACAGTAGAAAACAGAAAAAAGAAGACAGTTTTAACTGTTTATAGTCTCCACCACCTCAAATTCCAGCGCTGCCACCGCCCAAGCCAGCAGCTCCACCACTACCACCCCAGAAGCTCATCCCTCCACCACGACCACCACCCAAACCCCTGATCCCCCAGTCACGGCGAGCACTATTACTCGTAACAGCAGCCTTTTCGACATCACGAGGAGCATGAACAAGCACATTATCCCGAGTCACAGGCTGATTCTTTGCCTTTCGGCCACTACAATACCAGACTAAAATTACAGCTGCTACAGAGCCACATGCTATGAGTGCAACAACATATATATGCTTTCATTTTCTAATTTTGTAACTTCTTACATAATTGCTACTGTGCTAGAAACTCTTTATTCTCATGCTTTTATAGCACCAGATTGCGTAACAATTAATAAGGTACTGCAGCTTCAATTTTATACAGAAATTTGTTGAACAAGTTCTTATAAGGTTGTACCAGGTGTGAGCTAGAAAACTAGTTGGAAAATTTCTACAGTGGACTTTTGACAACCTTAAAATTTTTAAGGGGTATATTTATATTTTATTATTACAGCAGAAATATAAAATAGAGGATACTTAAGGATTTTTTTTTTTTTCGGCTTAGACCAAGACTTTTTAAGTCGATCTTCACAATTGTGCATTTGTGATATTGTAGTTGAGTGGAAGAAAAGAAATGTGGCAGTTCTTTTGAATCTTTCTCTTGCTTAATTTCGTGGCTAGTACTTCGTTAACGCATAAGTTGATTTCATAGATGCCCGCTTAACTTTTATTTTATTGCATCAAACTATTTTTATAATATAACCATTATTCAATTTTGATCAAGTATATATTACAGAAAGTCTTTAGCAGGTTCGTTATATTCACATCCACTTTTAAGGACGCGATCACAATCTATGCAATAAAAAATTAAAAATGAGAAAAAGAAATCAAATAAATACAGTAACAAAATATTTCAGCATGAATTCTCGGGCATGATAATCTATTAAGTAGTTTTTATACATCTCCAAGCGTAGAGAGTGAATGTGAATAAACTCTATTCACTGAAATCATAAGTGTAACTGCATTGCCTATACATTTTTAAAGTTGCTCTATATTGTTTTTTCTCATACTATCAGAATATATAATTTAAATTTTCAATCTCATGATACATAAAATTATTTACAAATTACATCTTATCCTTGTTATCCACAGCCTCCAATTCCACCACCCCCGCCCCTGCATCCACCACAGCCACCACATCCTCCACCACTCGTTCCCCCCTTCGCCACCACAGCCACCACTCATCCCCCCTACACCACCAGTCGTCCCTCCATCATCACTACCACCACCACCATTGTAAGCACTAGTGATAACGGGGGCAGAGGCAACTATAGCAGCAGCAGCTCCTACAATAACCATTCCACCATCTCTCATTTCTTTAATTTCGCCTTTTTCAACATCGCGATTCGCTTGTATAGGCGGAGGAGGAGGAGGAGGAGCACCAGTTACATTCCGGGTACTCACAGGGTTGTGGCTCTTTTTCTTTCGGCCACTTTTGCAAATACAATACAGAATCAAAACTAAAGCTGCCACAGAGCCAGAGACTATGAGTGCAATTGCATATGCTTTCATCTTTTAATTGTAACTTATTAATTGATACTCAGCTGAAAACTCTTTGTCATGCTTTTATAGCATCAGTTTGCGTAACCAAGGAACTGCAACTTCAATTTTCTATACAAGTTTACTCATGAAGAGGGTTATAAGATTCTCCCAAATTAGAGCTTGGAAACTAGATGGAAATTCTCTACTGTAGACTTTTGGCTCCCTTTCAAGTTTTATAAGTGTGTGGTTATATTTTCTTATAGCATCAGAAATATAAAAAGAGGGACAAGACCAAGGCCTTATTTTAAGTCGTCACAATTTTGACATTGTAGTTGAGTGGAGGACAAGAAATACGTGGCAGTTTCTTTGAATCTTTCTCTTGCTTATAATTCCATTCTTAGTACCTAGTACATGCATGAATTTTTTTATTGAAATATTAAATCAATAATTTCTGACGGAATCTAGCTGATAAAATCTGTCGAAAATGTAACAACGAGCCAAAGTTCGATGAATTTCATCGTAAATTAGCGATTTTCTAGTAGTGAGCCAGTTAAAGATCTGAAACGAGTCATTGTCCATAATTAGTAGTATGAGTTTTCCTAAATCCTAGAGAAGCATGATAGTTTTTCTTTCAAAACTTCTGAGTGTTTATTTATTGTTTCGTCGATTTTTTAATATTTATTCTTGCGATGGTTTTCTATAGCCAGTTTCCGCTCGAGTTTCACTAGTTGGTTCTTAGAATTAGTTCCTAGTAATATATAAAGGTCTCTGTTTGATGCAAGGACAAAGGCGCCCATGGCCTAATGGATAAGGCGCTTGACTTCTAATCAAGCGATTGTGGGTTCGAGTCCCACTGGGCGTGAGCTTGTGGTTGTGGCATTATTTTTTTCGTTTGGTAGATGACATGAATTGAATATAAATAATTTGTAGACCTTATCCTAATTTGTTTGGAATTGAGATTAATTATTGTTGTTGTTTTGTTTGATATTTTTGCCCCTTATCACTATAAATCAATTCCATAAATATCTAAGATCAATTCTTTTTTATTTAATTTATACCCAGTAGATCGCGATGTTTTAGATATATTTATACTCAACGAGACAATGTTATTACTCATATATCGGATAATTTTAATCTCTTGATTCAATAAAGATTTGTTTTTTTTTTCTTTTTTCCGAAAGAAGAAACTTTTAAAGAAACAAAGATTTGAAACAACATAAGGGAAGAATGTATCAACCAAGAAGAAAGACAATGTCGAGACTCAATGGCTCATTTGAAATTAAAGTTGAAATTACTCATTTGAAATGGAAACATTAAAATCATACATAAATTAAGCAAGGACTTCAAAAACAAAATAAAGCAAAGGGGAAATTAAACAAGCATTTGAAAACATAGAACGTACTAACTGATGGAAAATTTGGATATGCCGAAATCTGGCCTAAATTAATTAGTCAGATTTTGCAATTATGGTGAGCAAGAAATCCTTGTAGCTTCCATTGGCAACTTCTTCAATCTTTGCAGCCAAGGTAGTTCCATATTTGCTCTTGAATTCTTCTTTGATTAGCTTCATATCTTCGTCGTCTGCTCTTGTAACTATGACTCGGGTCACAGAGTCTTTAGCAGTTTCATCCACATCCAATCTCAAGGACGAGATCAAAATCTATGCAATATAACGTTGAAAATGAGAAGAAAAAAAATCACTTAAAACATTTCAAACAAAAAGGGCAGAAATACAAGAATGTACGATTCATGGTTGATATTATATTTACCTTGCTGAAGTATGCTTGAGGTGCACAAAGGCATTGCACTACTTGTTTCAAGATCAAGTCACCATCAAGATCCTGAAGAAAATATTTAGATTATAGATCATCTTAAATTAATAGCATAAAAATTTATGAATGATCAGGGCATAGAAGTTGAACTGTTTTTTTTTTTTTTGTTACCTCGTCCAAGAAGTTGCCGGTCAATTCCTTGTAGTGCTTATAGATGGCCTTAAGATGGAGCTTGCTTCTGTGTGAGAGGATCCTCACAATCTCTTCATTCTCAATCAGCTTCTTCTTACCATCTTTTATTGCATTCACAAACACCTTTGCCTCAGCTTTTGCGAGATCTTCATTCACTCTTGGCCCTTCATAACGGTAGGAACTCACAAGAGCAACTAGAAGCTGTTTATCATAACAAAATGGTAAATTAGTAAATACTGCTGACAATAAATATCTCTATTATGAGGATTCATCATAAATTGATAAGTTTTACCCTGACCAATCGCAGAATAACTACAACAATAATAATAATTTCTAAGGAGAATAATAACAATGGGCATATATGAAAAGAATTGAAAATTGCGGCCAAAAAAAAAAAAAGTAAATTTATAAAATGATCTATGAGCTTATTGAAATTGTCAGATAAAGTCACTTATGTTATTTTTATATCAATAAACTCACTCAACTTATACCATATTTCCTATAACTCTGGGTGGATAACCCCATTGTTTCACATGAAATCTGACCTAGACGAGCCCCATAGAATAAAATTAGTGCATACGACTTAAAGCATAAAAGAAAAAACCAAGAAGAAACACCTTTCTTTCGTGAGTTTTGATATGGTGAGCAATGTCTTCCTCAATTGAGTGTTCAAAAAGGGAGTGATAGGCTTTCCTCGCACCCAAAAGGTCCTCAGAGGATCGAGTGCAAGCAGTCTCAATGAGAACATTATGTTGAGGTACTTTCAACAACAATGCCTCCTTAAACAAACGAGCATCCCTTTCCCATGGGTGCATTGTGTACAGCACCACTGCATCCTACAATATTAAACACATATTTCTTAACGTTATTCTATTTTTACATACGACGTCAATTTTTTGTTTGCAAACAAAATGTACCTTAAGACGCAAAAATTCTTGACGAAGCTGAAGGATATGTTGATCATTCCATCTCTGGAATTGACGTTCATCTTCTGTGAAGAATCCAGGGGTGCTTACCCTGTAGGATGCCCTCTGATGGGGATTCCATCTTCCCAATAATGAGATGAATAAATTCTCATCCACACCGAGTCCTACAAATTTGTATTTATAAAATTGAATCAGAAAATATCAATTTCCAATTAAAATTGAACTCACTATATGCACTGAAGGAAATCATTCTAATTACATTCTCAGGCAACACCATAGCATATGGTGTTGGATGTTGCATTTGTTACTGGAGGATTCAAATAGAGCATTTAGTAGAATGTTCAGTTTTTAATTTTAGTAAAAGTCTAATAATTTAATTGTAAGAGGTGTTTACTAACTTTGTTTACGTGACTATGTAAAGGCTTATAATCTGTGTTTACATGGGTATATAAAGGCCCGAGATTACTGAAAATTTATATGAGATAAAATTTCAATCATATTCTCAACCTTGTTGCGTGCATTTCTCTTAGCGAAATCATAACATATAGAACGGCCGTATTAGATAGGCTAAAGGTTAACGAAAAACTTTTAATGTGTAATTAAAATTTGCTAAGAGGGAAATGTATAAGAGAGGAACCTGAGAAAGCCTTGGTTAGAGCTGCATATGCATTAGCCTCTGACATTTTCTTCTGTAATTTGTCTTTTGAGTTTTTTTTTGTGTGTAAAAAAGAGAGAAGATAGTTGAGAATTGAGGTGTGGGACTTGTCATTCAATTCGAACTATATTTATATTGGTTATTAGGGGTACTTCTGTCATTTAATCAATTACCAGCCGGGTATCTAAGTTTGGCTAAAGCTGAAAAGACCAAAGTAGCCCTTGGTGTATACCATTAATAGCATTCATTGATGTCGTTTAATTAATAAAACAATGAATATAAAATTATAAAGACGTGGCCATTTAATTCTTGCACCTTCCCTTGTTCATGAAAATACAGCTAGTAACGCCTTGTGTTATTTAAAAAATTAATAGTCAAAGTCTTTAAGTACATTATTTAATTAAGTTAAATCTCTATGATATCTTTTTAGTTAATGTTAGTAAATGAATATATGCTTTTATTGCTTTATTTATTTACCATGAGCCTCGCACGTCCTAGTTTAATGAGTATTAGTAGTAATTAATGAAGACGTCCAGAATAGTTTATTGTAGTTTAAACTGATATTACCAGCGGTTTATATGTACTATCTTGTAATTAACTTTAGCTGTTATAACTTATTTAATAAAAATCGTTGTCGATCGAGTTAATTATATCAGTTCCATTAATTATCTTTCTCCAATACGATGCTTCTTGTGATCTCATAACCAAACACTTCTATTTATGTCTTTGGAGATTTTCAATAAGTAATTGTTTCTTTTTTTTTTTATTTAACTTCTCTGAAACATGTTTTAAAAAGCAAAATGACAAGCTGAAAGTGGATCCAACTATATAAGAAAAGCGAGGAAATAAATTATCTTGTGATGATATATATATACACATATATATATAAGATCTAAAGTTCAGAGTCAGTGGATTCAATATGCGTTATATCGTGTCGAAAAGGAAATGAAGGGCATAACTGCTCTATTTGTAATAGTTTAGGGTATTCTTGTGCCAAGCGATAAGGGTTTTTTTGTGCCAAAACGCAAACGAATTGCATATTGTTCTATTTTCAATAGTTTGCTCGGGATTATTTTGACCCTTTTTTATGTAATTTCATCAATTAAATTTGTGATTGTTTAACAATCACTTAAAAATTGTCCTTTACTAAAATCTTACTTTACATATAATGATAGTAAACAAACATCCGGGAAATTAAAAGGACAAAAGTAGAACGAATATATTGGAGAGAGTTTACAAATTACGACATGTTTCTCCATAAAGAAACAAGAAGACAATGTCGTCATCCAAGTTTTTTTTTTCTCTCGTGGTGTTAGGTATGCGTTTTGGGCATCAATTATTTAATTCGCGTTGCATAAAAAAATAAAAAAAAAACACTCTCGACTCAAACTCGACACTTAATTAAAAGTGAAGAAATTATATTATTCATCCTATCCAAAGTGTTGATTGATAGGTGTGTGTGAAAAGTCTTCTAACGTATTATACCCCACCCCTCTGGGATAAAGAAAGAAAAAAGACAATGAAGTAGTTGCGCGAGAATCATAAAAACAAATAAGTACGTATATATCTGCATCTAGTTAGACTAAATATGGAGCCCATGCTAATAATTGAGAAAATGAGGCCAAGTCTTCGTAGTTTTTTTTTTTTTTTAATATATATCTCCGTCATATTTATTCTTATGGAGTGGGATGCCAATAATTGAGAAAATGAGGCCAAGTCTTCGTAGTTTTTTTTTTTTTTTTTTTTTTTATATATCTCCATCATATTTATTCTCGTCTATACTATGTCCCCTTGCCATATTGCCATGTTTTAAATATGAAAACTACCTGCTATGCAGCTTCTGGATTAATTAATATGTTCACGCTATGCAGCTTCTGGATTTTTTTCAACATTGGCATTTCTAGTTAATATGTTCACACTATTAGCAAACTCTATTTATCAAAACTCAGGTAGATCGAAAAAAATATTTTTGTCTTTACTGTAATCTGAACACTAGTCATTTACAAATTTTATACCAGTCGTTAAGCCACACCCGATGTGATTCTTATTGATAGAAGTAATACAAATATGAACATCAAGACTTGAAATTATCAAAAATGAATTAATTGCTTATCTGAGCAACGACTTATCGGCACGTCCAGACATTGGATCAACTAACAAGTGTGAAAAATCCATTAAATAAAGAAAATAAAAGATGAAGTATTAGAAAATGCATGTGACAGGTGTGAATTTAGCAGATTGTGCATATCTGTGGTAGGTCTCAACTCTCAATGCCATGTGAAAGAGATACTATTTCTTTTTTGGTAATAATGTGAAAGAGATACTATATCCAACAGCTAAGCTACGTTTTCATTTGTATGCATGATCTACTATTTTTATTTACACAAAAAGAGAAGAAAAATAATAATAAACAAATATTTCTTGTTGGTTTCCACTTTTTTTATGACATAATTATTTCCTATTTATTTGAGGAGTCGAGTAAGCTTCCTAGACGACGAATTAAACTATTCCATGAGAAAAAAGGATCACAGGTCTTTTTTCACCAACAACTAAGCTTACTTTTTTTTTTCATTTATAAATTGTGTGTTGTATTCTCTGTTTATTAACCTTATTTAGATATTAATAATTAAGTGTTAAGAATTTCATTTTAACTTTGTGGTTACTGGTTGGTAAAAGTTTCATGTAAGTTTTGAATTTATAGATTTTTAGTTATATAAATTTTGAATAATTTCCAAGATTAGTCTAGAAATAATTTAATTTAAATCATAAGAGACTTTCTGGAATAGAAAAAGTGTATTTAGTAGTACTCCCTCCAACTCAAATTATTTGTCGTGGTTACTAAAAATAGTTGTCTCAAATTATTTGTCATCTTGGAAGTTCAAGACACAATTAATTATTTTTTTCATTTTTCCCTTAGTAGAATTTTGTCATTAATGGAGATGACACATAAAGAGAGTAAGCATTTAATGGAGAGAAATTAAAACTTAGACATAAATAAGAATAAAATCGTCAAATGTCCGTCCTAATTAATATTTGTTAAGTAGCGAGTAAAACAAAAAAAAAATACAAATAATTTGAGAGGGAGTATATGTTTTCTTCAAGTGACATGTAATGATGGCTTGTTTCATTTTTTATTAATGTTTATTATTTGCTTTGTTTTGTTCTTCTAAATTCCAATGTGTATGGACGTGCTTTGAAGTCAACTAGGAAGATTTTACTTTTTTCGCTTCCTTTCAATCAAAGAAAAGGAAAATGATAGCTACTTTTCATTAAAAGGCTATATGGCATGTGAATCACATTAATGAATTTCAACAAAAAACTGTTATTAAAACAACAACAACATACCAGTGTAATCCAGAAGTGTAGTATGGGGAGAATAAAATGTACTTATACTTTACTCCTACCATTATAGGGTAGAGAGGATGTTCCCGGCGCCTCAAATTTGTTAATTACGTGTCAAAATAGTACTATATGTTATAAATTACTTCAAAACTTATTGAATGGTCACAATATAATTGTTGGAAAGTACATTTAGTATTTAAAATTATACCAAGGAAAACATAGGTAAAAGAATGTTGTGTTCAGATTATTTTTTTTTTTTTTTAAAAAAAAAAAAGAGATCTAGAAGGAACAAATAACTCAATATGTTGTTAAGCACGTTGTGTGTAAATTAATAAAATTATTTTCTATTTTATCATTAGATCTGTTGTGCTAGGGGCAAATCCCTATTATGGCGCAACAATGCAGGTTACTCATTAATATTTAGGTTATTATCTTCATTTCAACCAAAAAGAACGTTTTGGGCTAGATAATGTACTTTTTTTTGTTTCTATATATTTATTTATTCTAGCTTTCACCCAATATTATTACGTGTATGCTTTGGATCATTTTGTTCAAGTAAAACCTGGTATTATCACTTCCTGGAGTAACTTATTTATCAAATTAGGTTCTTCTTTTTTATGACATGACAGATTTCAAGTGCTAATGTCTTAAATTAGAATTTTAATCTAATTTTAGAGTAAAAATCCTGAGATTTAACTGGTGGTCTCATCATGTTCGAACCCATATAATAGAGAAATTCTTGATAGGTGTGTTTTTCCTTTAATGATTTTGCGCAAATCCGGATTAGTTAGTCTGGTTAATGAATAAAGAAAAAAGAGAGAGACAGAGAGAGAATAGTTTATGTCTTATCATGGTATATCCAAACTACACCTTTTTATTCAAAACAATAATTTATTTTGTTTCTTCTCTTCTCCTATTGATCAAATGAAACTGACAAATTTAATGTCATCCGTTAAACAGTTTTGAAAATAACATCCTATATTGTTTATCGAATTGAAAAACAGGCACGTAGTTTTCAAAACCTTTTCAGCTCAGATCGAATAGTTATATTTTTAGAAAATAATAATTGTGTGATTTCATTCTTACAATTAATCGAATTGAAAAAAGGGTCACGCATACAAGGAGAATTATAGCATGTTTGGTCAAACTTATTTTTTTCCTAAAAATACTTATTTTTCAGTAAGTGTTTATTTTTTTAAAAAATGAGGTATTTGGTCAAGCTTTTGAGAAAAAATAAGTGCTTTTGAGAAGTAGCAGAAGTAATTTTTCAGAAGCTAAAAAATAACCTTTGATCAAAAGCATTTTTTTTAAAAGTACTTTTGAGAAAAATACACATAGAAATACTTTTTAAAAGTTTGGCCAAACATTAATTGCTGCTCAAAAGTACTTTTTAAATTAATTGGTCAAACACAAACGACTCTTTTTTAAAAAGTAAAAAATACTTTTTTAAATAAATTATTTTTAAAAGGTTGGTCAAACGGTCTATTAAGTACAAGGAGTTTGGAGAAAGTGAAAATTCAACGTAGGGGTATTATAGTCCAAACAAAAGATAAGGGCATTAAGGGCAACGAGCTAAAAACCCTTTCTTCTTTATTTTCTTTTTTGCCCTTTTCGAAGAGGGAAAAATAACTGAAAGTGTAGAGTAACAGAAAACAAAAAAGCAAAAAAGTGCAATTTCTTGGTGAAGAACAAGAAGAGAAAAAAAAATTAAAAAAAAATGGGTACATTGAGAATACCAGATGTAGTTCCTTCTCCAACTGAAGATTGTGAAACTCTCATGAAATCCTTCAAAGGTCTCTCCATTTTCCTTCCTTTTTTTAATTGCTGAGATCATATGATCATGTAGCTATGGTATATTTGTTGTTTTATTTAGTTTGTCTTGATTAATGTAAATATGATCTGCTAATTGCAATATGATTCTGTACTGATAGAAAGAAATAGATTAGCTACTGCTTGTTTCATATACAAAAGATACTCCTCCTCCTAGTAATTTGATTAGGGAAAATGAAAACAAAAATAAAAATTGGAAACTGAAAAACCAAGAAGAAAAATAGAGAAAATCTAAGTAAGGGATAGACTTCTACAGGGAAGGCTTCATCAGGTCTGGCCCTGACCTGTTGCCATCCCTATCTGAAGGGGTGTTTGTATTTTTTTTTTTTTTTTCATTGATATAAAGAGAGATCATACAGCTTTATCATGTTTTTTATAGAATTTTGCCTTGACTTTTTATACTGCTTTGAACTGCTTATTCTTGTGCCGAGGGTCTATTAGAAACAGTCTCTCTACCTCCTAAGATAGGGGTAAGGTCTGCGTATACTCTACCCTCCCCAAACCCTACTTTGTGGGATTTCACTGTGTATATTGTTGTTGTTGATATAAGGAGAGAGATTAATTAAGGGGTTTTATGTAGGACTGGGAACTAATGAGAAGTCAGTGATATCAGTGTTGGGGCACAGAAATGCAAGCCAGAGGAAGAAGATCAGAGAAACCTATCAGCAACTTTACAATAGGTCCCTTGTCGATGACATTTTTTCTGAATTGTCTGGTGATTTCAGGGTACAATCTCTTCTCTTAGTCTTTTTAGACCTAATTATTTTGTTCTTTTACATAATTGACTAATTGACTAACAATTCGATAGCATTAGCGCATCAGAATGTTAATCCCTATAGGTCTTAATTAGCTTTGCATTTATTTTGTTCCTCAGAGTTTACTGTTTTGAGGTTAAGTTCGGAATGCTGTGAAAATTTGATGTAAATTTGGTTATTTCTAAAATGGAATAGTTTTCTCTTCTTCTTTTTTTCCAGAATTAAAATCTTTGAGCATAATTATAACAGATGAAAATTCATTGGTTCGAGAATATTCATGAATCATGTCTATTGATCTTAGGCCTTGAATCTGGTACTAGTAAAAATTGTCACTTACATTAACTTTGGATTGACTTTTTAAACTTTCTAAATCTCATAGTCCTTTGATGGGATATAAATTGTTCTTTTCATTTTAATAATATCTACTAACAATGACTATTCTTCCTTCTCTTTCTCCTATAAATTATTTCTAATGTGTTAGTGCTAAGTAGAGGCAGCTAACTATGCGGAGATTGAGGGATTCTTATTTTCGCCTGAATATTTCTTAAATTGATTTCTAAGTATTGTCACTACTGACCAGATTCAAGGCTCGAAATGAAATTTATGTGTCATACTTTTTGGACCGGTTGATTTTGCAGTAGGTAGATGTGGCATTTAGATACACTATACTTTTAACCTCCTCCTCTCATTATACCATGCATTTGAAAGCGGTAATATAAACTAATTCCAAGCAAAGGGTGTATGTGTTGGGGAGGGTGGAATGCTCTCACAGTTTTGCAGTAGGTTCCCTTTTTTAATGGATCTCGTGTTGGGAAGGGGTCATATCTCATAAGCTTTCCAATTTCTTAAACCCCAACTGAATTTCTTAGCCTTGTTAGTGCAAACAGTTCTCTAAAAGCTAGTCAAAAAACCTTAAGGTGCAATTTTCTTAGAGGCATGGCTTACCTCTTGGTATGTCTCTAGGATGCCTATTAGATTACTGTATCTGCTGCGGAATGTAATTTCAGTCTCTAGTTGACCATGGGTGTTTCTAAGTTTTCAATTGCTAATTTTAGCTTTTCATGTGTGACAGAAAGCTGTCGTCCTGTGGACATACGAGCCTTCTGAAAGAGATGCGCGCCTAGCAAATGAAGCCTTGAAGTCAAAAAAGAAAACCATCACCCAATTGCAAGTGATAGTGGAGATAGCTTGTGCATCATCTCCTGATCATCTGGTCGCGGTGAGACAAGCATATTGTGTCCTTTTCAATTGCTCACTTGAAGAAGATATCACTGCAAATGTCCCTATGCCTGTACAAAAGGTATGCTTCTAGTCATATCTACTAGCTGAAGGATACAGTCTTTTTAACCAGCCCCGTTTGGATTATCTAAAGACACCATAGATCTAGTGGGGTGCAAGCAGACTACTGAAGACATCTTACACGCTTTCAGATGATTGCTTGAGATGTTGAGTTGTGTGTTACTAACTTCTAGAAGTTAATGAAATGATGTGTTGTGTGGATGTCGACAGATTCTTATTGGTCTAGTCAGGTCCTACAGATATGATAAGGAATTGGTGGATCCTAGTACTGCAAATGCAGAAGCTGCAATCCTTCGTGAAGTCATAAGGACAAAACAGTTGGATTCCGATAATTTCCTGTTGATACTCAGCACAAGGAATGTTCATCAGCTTAGAGAAACTTTTGAGTGCTACAAGCAAAATTATGGATTCTCCATTGACCAGGTTGCGCTTCTCACAAGCTGCCTGAATTACCTTCTTATTAGTGCTACTTGCTCATTTTGTCTCTTTTATGTGCATTTTATTCTATCTACTTTTTTTATTCTTTTACAGGACATGAAGAGCTGTGGGAAAGGTCTGTTGGAATCTATACTGAAGGTGGTTATCTGGTGCATTGATTCGCCAGAGAAACATTTTGCTGAGGTACTACATACAGAAACAGATTCTTCTTTATTATATTTTGGTTCAAGTATTTTCTCATTTTGACACCCTATTTCCTGTCAAATCTTCTGTCAAAAGATCAGCACACCCCTACCTTGTTTTAACTACATTAGTCCAAGCACGTGCTCCTGTTGAATTCTACTTCCAAGAGATCATATTCTTTTCAAACTAGACCATACATATCATTTTTGTATGTCAGTGCTATCAAATTGCATATCCATGTTCGGTTAGACTAGATTTAAATAATCTCGGCACCATAGAATGCAAAATCTCTTTATTTTTGTTCTTCTGTCTCTATTAGCTGTATCAAACTGCCAAATAGGGTCAAAAACTGTGCAACCTGAAACGAGCTCAGCATACCAAAGAGTTCTCTAGAAGTGGTTCATGTTTAGACCTTAATTTCATGCTCTACAGCATATCATGTCATCCTGCTCTGTATTTAATATTGCAATGCAGACTGTTTCATTTAAATAGCATAGTTTCTGACAATGCATGCCCAAGATAACTGAAAAGCAGTTGCATAAGCAGAATGCAACAGATAATTGGAAGGAGGAAATTAAGTAAAACATTGAGAGTGACAAATAAGCAAAAACATTGAGAGTGACAAATAAGCAATGATCTTTAAACATATGAAGGACAGTGATATCGGGTAAAATGTTACTAAACAGATGCAAGTATGCACTTGGACCAAGCTAACAACATGGACATCTACCTAATTACAAGTGTGTGACAACTTATCAACAACAACAGCATTATGCATATAGCATCCTGTAATTCGTCCAAACAGATATATTAATGTCAATGTTGTACAATCCGTTTAAACTAAATTATACAGCATTCTTGGATATATGAAACCAGATGTGGCATCTTGTGTTGAAAGTACCTGTTAAATTTAATTGTATATGATAACTATTAGTAAAGTTATTCTTTCTGTATTCTCTTGTATGTTGGAATGTTCAGGTTGTCAGAGCCTCGATTGTCGGGATAGGAACAGATGAGGATTCTCTAACTAGAGCCATTGTAACTCGAGCTGAAATTGATATGATGAAAGTAAGGGGAGAGTATTTCATCGCTAACAAGACTAGTCTTGATAATGCAGTAATTGGTGACACATCAGGTGATTACATGAAGTTCCTGATGACACTGCTTGGTGCCAAAGTCTAAGCTCTTTGGACCTGAAAATTGGTGTTGTAGTGTTTCATTACTATGATTCTACTTTGTATGCTTTGAACATTCTATTATGAACATTAATGTGTGGAACTGTTGTGAAAAATCTAATTGTTGGAGAGTGAATTTATATATAAGTTTGTGGTTTGTCACTTGCTTGTGAGTAAATTGCATTTTTTATTTCCTGATACATGGAACGCGGCTAAGGAAATCAAAATTTTAAAAAGTCAGAGAAAAAGAACTGGTAATGCAAGGTAAGGCTCGGCGTACAATAGACCCTTGTGGTCCGGCCCTTCCCCGGGTCCTGCGCATAGCGGGAGCTTAGTGCACCGGGCTACCCTTTTAGAGAAAAAGAACTGTTATAAATAGGATCTAGTAGAACTATTTTTAGGATAAAGATAATTATCCATACGAGAACTGTTTCTGTAATAGGAAAAAGGGTACTTGCAGTAGAAATGTAGAATGATACTCCGCCGTTCAGTGGCGGAGCCAGGAATTTGGGGAAGGGTCTACAAATATTCTTCTCGCTTGTATTAAGGGTGTGCAAAATTAAATATATACTTATAATAGCTAATATTTAACTATATACACCTAGTAATTTCCGGCGAAGGGTGTGCACCTGATCACCCTTCGCCTAAGTTGGCTCCGCCCATGCCGCCGTCTCAATTTATGTGGCACCTTGCGGATTTTGAAATTCAAATAAATCTTTTGTTGACCGTAATTTTTTCATATATCTTTTCAATGTGTGAATTATCAATTATTTTGACTTATAGTATTTTTTTACATAATTTTTAAGTATGTAAATTTTTTGAATTTTTTCATACTATATATCTTTTCAGTATGTGAATTGTCAACTTTTTATATAGTTTTTAAATATGTAAATTTTTTGAGATAAGGGTCAAAAACACACCCTAACTATCACTTTATTTTTAGTTTCATACCTAAACTGTCATAACGTTGAGAAAACTACTTAAACTATCACTATCTAGTTTGCAAAACACACCTGAACTAAATGTGTGAACTCACTCTCCAAAAGACAAGTGAAGCTGAAATTTTCTCAAAAAAATTGTCCACATGGCATAAGTAATGCTATGGTGGCACCTACATGGAAATTAAAAAATAATATTTTTTTTTATAAAAAAAAACTGTATGCATTTTTTTTTCAAAAAGACAGCATTTAAAAAAAAAATGGATTTAAAAAAAATCAAAAAATTTAGAAAATCAGAAAAAAAATGATTTAAAAAATGGAAAAGTTGATTTTTGTTTTAAAAAAAAGTGAAAACTAAATAATCAGTCTTATTTATTTTATTTTTTAAAAATAACTTTTCCATTTTTTAAACTATTTTTTTTCTAGAATTTTTGATATTTTTTTACAAAAATTATTATTTTTCAGTTTGTTTTTTAAAACAAATAGTTTTTTTTTTTTTCAATTTTCATGTAGGTGCCATTGTGACATTATTTATCCACGTGGATAACATTTGGCAACATTTTTATATAAAATGGAGTGTAGATCATATGTCATTTAAAAATAATTTGTGGTATGTTTTACAAATTAAATAGTGATAGTTTAGGTAGTTTTCTCAACCTTCTAATAATTTATATATGAAATTAAAAAAAAAAAAAATAGTTGAGATGTATTTTTTACCCTTATCTCAAATTTTTTGGAATTCAAAAAATTTAAAGATTTCGTTCCCGAAATCACAATTAAAATTAAATTGTTTGACTTTCAAAATTTGAACTAGGGAGTACTAAACAAAAGTACGGTATTGACTTTAAGTGGCACATTTGACTTTCGAAATTTGAATTAGGGAGTACTAAACAAAAGTACGGTATCGACTTTAAGTGGCACATCTTAACAAAACAATAAAGGGTATCTCGCAGTTACGGGAAAGGATCCCACCCCGACTCAACCAGGAACTGGGTACTTTTACCCAACCCTCCACCAAGATTTTTCTGTTTTATACTATCAAAATCCAGAAGACCTATAATTTTATAGAGACATCAAAATATTGAAACTAGAATTGTTAGGAAGAGAACCCAGCGCGCACACGGTATTCTTTAGTAAAAGGCGAAAGAATAGTTCGCTTTGTGCTCACTGCGTGGCTGCGTGAGTATTGCAGAATACCTGCACTCCGCTTTTATAGTTGGACAACGTTTGAACTTGTTTTATTTATCGATGTGGTACTTGCTTCACTCCTTTTTTTCTCTGTCAAAATAATAAGGCGTCAAAGTATTGCTCTCTTCTTCTTCTACACCAGTCCTTCTAATAGATTAATTTAAGATGTCCTGTACACTTTCTGTTTGATTAATTTAAGATTTGATTTCGTTTCGGATTGTTGGTGATTCTGAGGAAATATATGCTCACAAGCTTATCGATGAAATGTCACATAAGGATGTTTTGGACTGGCCATCTTCAATTTCCTATGCAGGTTCGGTTCTATGCTTGCAAGGGCCAAACCCATAGCTCGTTTTAGTTACTGAATTCGAATTAAATATTTATACATATTCAATGGATTTCCTAATACACATTTGAGGTCTAAACAAAAAACTATTTTGTTCATTCGAACCAGTATGTACTATTCTGCCGCTACCTTTAAGTTGACCTTATAATGGCATTCAGTTGTGTGATGAACTTTTCGCCTCTACTCATCTCCACTTAAATATCAAGCGTAGTTCGCATGATCGTATGGCTCAAACCTGTGAACTTACTGCCATTTGATCAACTAAACCTTGGGGTCAATGCAATGATCCTACATTCCTTAAAACTTTTTTGGAGTACTGTATTTAGTAGTGAATTTCCCTTAGCTCAATGCAAAGTTCCTGCCTTTTAGTGGCCATTTACTTAAAACATTATTCTAATAGGAGAGGATGGAATAGATGCTTGAGCTTGAATATACCAATTGCAATGATATATGACCATGGCAAATAGAAAGAGGGCTCAAGGCAGCTAATTCATAAGTGTGTTCATTGTTGTCAGAAAGTGTGTAGCTTTTAATCCTCATAAAAAGTTACCAACCCTCATCTGAGACGGATAATAAACCAGAGCCTCTTTTAACTCTGTAATATTCTCCATTTAATTACGCCAGATTCTTTCATTTTTACGTAAATATTATTTCCTCCCTCCTCTTTCCCTCATCGTTATATGTTGTTGTTACAAAATCCAAAATTAAAATTTCTAAAGATCAGACAACAAATTTCATAGGAACCTGCTAGGGGATTTTCCGTCGAGGGAAAACAACCTATTTAATCAGTAACTGGGTAATTTTACCTCCCCTCAACCAAGATTTTCCAATATTATAATTTAAGTAAACCTTAAAAAGCATAATTTTAACTTAGTAAAACACATACAAATGGTTGGAACTAGAGTTGTTGGGGGTCTCAACAAAGAGAACCCCTCCAAAAATTGGCGTATGCCACTGATTGCAGCGCGCACACGGTATTCTTTAGTAAAAGGCGAAAGAATAGTTCGCTTTGTGCTCACTGCGTGGCTGCGTGAAAATTGCTGATTCCTGCACTGCGCTTTTATATTAGGACAGCGTTTAATTTATTTCTTGTTTATCGATGTGGTACCCGCCTCACTTCTTTTTTCTCACCCACACTTTTGAGACTTCTTCTTCACCAGTCCTTCAAGATCTATTTAATCGAAAATCAACATGATGCAAATAAAAAGTACTTGAGCTGTCCTGTATACTTTCTCGTTTTATTAACTTAATATTTGATTTTGCCTCAGAATTTTGGTGATTCCAAAGAAATATATGCTCACAAGCTGATTGATGAAACGTGGCATAGGATGTTTTGGACTGAGCATCTTGAATTTCCTATACAGGTTGGATTTTTAAGTGTACAGTGGAGGACCCAATTGGCAGAAGCAGAAAACAAAGCAGTTGCCAGTTTAAGTTTTACATCTTTTATGGTTACTTTAAGTTGGCCTTATACTGGCATTGAATAGTGTGAGGAACCTTGTACCTCGACTCTTCTTCACTTAAATATCAAGCTTAGTTCGCATGGCGCAGGGCTCGAACCTGTGATATAATTTACAAATACTTCAATATTGTCACTAGAACTAGGGGCCAATGCAATGATCCTACATTTCTTAAAACTTTTAGAGGTACAGTATTTAGTGAAATTCCCTTAGCCCAAAGCAAAGATCCTGCATTTTAGGTGGCCATTTACTGACTCATTATTCGGATAGGAGAGATGTAATTGATGCTTGAATATAGCAATTGCAATGATATACGGCCTGGCAAATGGAAAGAGGGTCTTTCCGGTTATGTTCTTCCATAGTTTTGGATCTTTTTTCAGCTTTAGAAAGCAAGTTGATGACAAAGTAAAGTCCAGCATTTTCAGAGCTCCTAAGCTTGTTCGAGTTCGATACACTTTAATGAGTTTTGGATGTACAGGCGAAGAAGTTTGGGTCCAGAGTCGGACTTGAGAAGTTTGAGAAATTGAAGTGATTGGGTCATTGCAAAAAAAAATGGAGATGAAGTGGTGAATTTCTGACATATCATCTTCTTCTTCTTCTTTTTTAGGAGGGAATCAAATGGTGTTGTAAATAGAGAGTTTTTAATTGGGTATCAATGCTGGATTAGTGCTCTAATGTTGGCTGGACGGTGCTGCTACGACGGTTTTGAGTAGAGAGATGACAGTGTACTGGTGGATTTTGAAGGGACGAAGGTGTATATATGTATATCCTCCATGCATATATGAGCATCTTTGTGTGTGTGGTAGTATATATGTATATCCACATGTATACATTGATATACATGTGTTATAAAGCAGTGTATATTAGTGCAAGTTCCCCAATTCTAAGTTTTTTTTTTGTCCTTAACATTCGAAGTGTCACTGCCCAACTTAGGCTATGACTAGAACCTCAAAGGGATTAGGCCCTTAGGACAAATAGATTCAACAATATGACATACAGAATTTATGTCTAAACATATTGCGGGTGCCATGGCCGGTGGCCCATCAGAGATACAGAAGCTCCGGTCTATTTGCAGTTTAGTTGAAAGCTCCCAACTAAGGGTTTTCACAGACATTCATTGACTAATAATGAAATCAGTTGAAATATCGAAATGAAATATTGAACAAGTTTTGGAAGTTGTCTATAGTGTACTAGTCAGACTTCTGAAATTAGATCGTCCATAACTTAATTAAGTATTCCTTGCTTTAGCCTCAACTTTAGTAGTGTTTCTGGGATGTCAATATATTAACTTGGTTGGTTCAATCGCAAAGGAGAAATGTTGCAAGTTAAAAACTCATATAGCAGAGCTCCATATTTATTCTACAAATTTACCATTCAAAACTTGAGTACTAATGATAAGTGGAATCAAGAAGCTGAAAACTATTATGTTGAAATTGCTCATTAGAAATGGAAACATTGAAATCATACATAAATTGAGCAAAAGACTTGAAAGGAAAAGCAAAGGGGAAACAAGCGTTTGATAACATGGAACAAGAACTGATGCAACTTTGGATATGCCAAAATTTGGGCCAAACAATTAGTCAGATTTTGCAATTATAGTAAGCAAGAAATCTTTGTAGCTTCCATTAGCAACTTCTTCAATCTTTGCAGTCAAGGTAGTTCCATATTTGCTCTTGAATTCTTCTTTGATTAGCTTCATATCATCATCGTCTGCTCTTGTAACTATGACTCGGGTCACTGAATCTTTAGCAGATTCATCCACATCCAATTTCAAGGATGCAATCAAAATCTATGAAACAAAAAATTGAAAATGAGAAAAAAAAATCCAAATAGATAGCCAAAATATTTCAAATAAAAAGGAGAGAAATACAAGACAATACAGTATACTATTATTTATCAGTTTTATGGTTGCTATTTACCTGGCTGAAGTATGCTTGAGGAACACAAAGGCATTGCACTACTTGTTTCAAGGTCAAGTCACCATCAAGATCCTGAAGGGAAAAAATTTAGATTATAGATTATTTAACCTCATGGTATTGAAAAATTATTTATTGTCGGTGCATCGAAGTTAAAACTCTCTTTCTCTTACCTCGTCCAAGAACTTGCCAGTGATTTCCTTGTAATGGCTATAGATGGCCTTAAGATGGAGCTTGCTTCTGGTTGAAAGGATCCTCACAATCTCTTCATCCTCAATCAGATTTTTCTTACCATCTTTCAGTGCATTCACAAACACCTTAGCCTCGGATTTTGCAAGATCGTCGTTTACTCTTGGCCCTTCGTAACGGTAGGAACTCACAAGAGCAACTAGAAGCTGTTTGTCACAACAAATTGGTAAATTACTGATCCTATAGATGAAATAGGTCTATCGATTCTAAGTAAATGGAGTTTTCACATAAAAAAAGTTGGCCTGGTGGTAATTGGCTTGAGCCTTGGGGTTTGCTCCCTTTCAAGGTCTCAAGTTCGAAACCCACTGGGTGCAAACAATTTCTAAGGGCCATCGGACTGGGGTAAAACCCTGAATTACCCGTGGTGCACTTGCGGGAAACTCCTTGCCGAGGGCCTGTGCACCCCCGGGATTAGTCGGGGCTCAAAGAGACCCGGACATCCGGTGCTTAATCAAAAAAAAAAAAAAGTTCATGTCAAATACTACACTGCTCTCCTCTTTTTATGGACAATATGAGAACTTAGGCATAGTGCAGCCCAAAGATCCACATCTGAAGCCCATACGAAAAACCAATCTCATTTAGCAACCCAAAATTATTTCCTAATGCCCAACTAACAAGATTAGTGGTAAGTTTTCATTCTCGAATTCACAAATATAGCCGAACCATGAACACCTAATTACGAGAAAATGGACATGAGGTCCTATGTGAGAGTCAATTGGAGCTTTTTAACACCCAAAAAAGAAAAAGAAAAACAAATCAAGGACAACGAAAAGTACCTTTCGCTCAGGAGTTTGGATATTGAAGGCAATGTCTTCCTCAATTGAGTGATCAAAAAGGGAATGGTAGGCTTTTCTTGCTCCCAAAAGGTCTTCGGAGGATCGAGTGCAAGCAGCCTCAATGAGAACATCGTGTCTAGGTACTTTCAATAATAACGCCTCCTTAAACACACGAGCATCTCTTTCCCATGGGTGCATTGTGTACAGCAACACTGCATCCTATAAAATTTTGATGAGAAGAAAATGATAAGAAAACAACATTACAAATCCTTTCATAAGACTAAACTTATAGAACATTACAAATACTCCCTTCCAGCAAGCAATTACAAAAAATATTTCACTTTCACTAGTGTTACATGCATAGCTGATACAATCAAAATTCTACAACTAAATAGGACTTCACAAGGTTTCATAGGTAATTATTAATTAATAGTATAAAATATATCTAAATACCTTAAGACGCAAAAATTCTTGGCGAAGCTGAAGGATATGTTGATCATTCCATCTCTGGAATTGGCGTTCGTCTTCTTTGAAGAATCCAGGGGTGCTTGCCCTGTAGGATTGTCTCTGATGGCGATTCCATTTCCCCAGGGTTGAGATGAATAAATTCTCATCCACACCAAGTCCTACAAAAATTGATTTTTTAAAAGAATGTTTACAGAACAATAGAAATATCAATTTCCAATTATAATTGAACTCACGCCTCACTGGATATCTTAACAACTGATACACCGGTAAATACTTACTAGCACCCTAGACTAAACATTTTAGCCTAAGCAATTAAAAATTAGAGTGAAAATACATATCATTTAACTATGCTTAAGTGATAAATATGTGTATTCATTGATTTGATGTGAACTCCGAGTACAAGTAATATTTTACCTGATACACCCTTATATATAGTCAGTATGAAGGGCTAATTGCATTCTCAGGTAATGCCCAAATTATATATTCTCTCCGTCCCAATTTAAGCGTCTTAGTTTGACTAAGCACGAAATTTAAGAAATAACAAGTGACTTTTGAATCTTATGGTACTAAATTAAAGATGTGTATAATGTACTAAAATGTCCTTTGAATCATGCAATTATAAACTTGCTGATTTATCAATTTACTAAATACTCCCTCCGTCCCAATTTATGTGATAGCATTTCCTTTTTAGTCCGTCCCAAAATAAATATCACCTTTCCTTATTAGGCAACACTTTAATGACAAGATCTCTATTTTACTCTTGTTGGATCCCATTTACTTTTAAAGACTGTACTTATTACGAAGAAAAGTCAACAAAAATAAACACTAACGTGAGGACAATTTGGTAAACATAACAAAGTCTTTCCTTATTTCTTAAATTTCGTATCCGATCAAATGGTGCCACATAAATTGAAATGAAAGGAGTATAAAAAGAAAAATAAGATACTTAAATTAAGACGAATGGAGTAGATCCAAAGTAAAGGTGAGGATCCAGTGAGAGTTTAGTGGTAAAAACTAGAAAAATTAACCTAAAAAATCCTACTATTAACTCTTATAAACAGCAAAAACATATAGTTTTAGAAGAAGGGAATCAAGAAGAACCTGAGAAAGCCTTGGTGAGAGCTGCATATGCATTAGCCTCTGCCATTTTCTTCTGTTATTAGTCTTTGAGTTTTATCTGTGTGTGTAGGTGAGGAAGAGAGAGGAGAGTTGAGACAATTGTGATTTAATTACAACTACATTTATATGGGTTATTAGGGGTACTTCTGCCATTTACCTATTACCAAAACCCCGAAAAGACCAAATTAGCCTTCTACGTACAATAAATAGCATTTGGGTTCCCCAATTAGTGAAGTAATAATGAATTATGAAATTATATAATAAAGATGCGGCCATGCAATTCAATTCCTGTACTTTCCCCTGTTCATCGAAGTACAGCTTGTGACACCTTAGGCAAATAAAAAGAGTCTAACTAATTGCTTTAATCAAGTTTAATCACTATTATATCTTCTTAATTTAATGTTTAATTAATGTTCGGCGATCTGCTTTTGATCCTTTATGTACCTTTGGACATTTCATGTTAGCAATTGGTTCTTTTCGTTTTATTGAACTTTTCTCAATATACTTATAATAGCATGATGACAAGCTGAAAGTAGATCCAACTATGAAAAGCATGTAAAAAGATAATTTAACAAAATATGCATGTTTTTATTGAAAATATCTATAATTTAGAGTCGATTAATTTAGAGGAGGATATACATCTTATAAAAATGGATTTTGGGTCTAGCTCAATCCCAAAAACTAGCTCATGGGCGGAGGATTGAACAAGTTCATATAAGGAGATCACTTATCCTTCGAATGTCCGATATGAGACTCTTTCAAACCCCACCTTACGCCCACGACTAGATGTCTAGTGTTTGGCAATTTAATATGTGAGCCCAATATTGAAAATTAAAATTGAGATGAGTCTTGCTCTGATGCTATGTAAATAATGGATCTTGGGCTTAACTTAACCAAAAAAATTAGCTTTTGAGGAAGATTGACCAAGTTTATATAAGGAGACCACTCATTCCTTAAATGGCCGGCGCGTGACTCTATCACAAACAGTCATTACAATATCTCATAATTGATATCTAAATCCATAGTATTCATCAGGGTTTCATTCATAAATGAATTTGCAAGGTGTGGAATCACATATTTTGGCAGCTAGAAATAATTTTGTTCATAGAATTGAATGACACTCATTTTTTTTATTTAACACTTGATACTCCTCATATATACTTCTCTTGAAATGGTATTTTGACTATTTTCTCATGTTACTAGCCTACTAGCTACTGCTTCATGAGTTTTTAAAAATATTCACGTTATTATAATTCCATCAATATATAAATTTCGTTTGTAACGATCGCTTACTAACCTAAATGTACTAAAATCTATTTTACTATAATTATTGATTGTAAACTGACACTAGGAAAAGGGACAACATATCTAGTACAAGAAGTTAATGTAGAGCATTAACAACCTGTTTCTCCATATATATATATAAAGAAACGCGTATATATATATATATAGTATTGATTGATACGTCAAGATTGAAAAGTCTCCAACTATTGTACCCAGTAAAAGAAAAAGTAGTTGCAAGAGATCACAATGCAGATATCTATATCTAATTGAATTAAGAGTAGTTTAATAATTGAGACAAGTTTTCATAGTTTATTTTTATTTTATCTCCGTCATAATCATGCTTGTCCATATTATGTCAACATTATCAGGACAGCAATGACTGGCTGCTTTGCCTTGTGCCATGTTTTGAAAATGAAAACCACATTTAAAAATTAATTTAGCGTGGGGTTTGATGTTCATATTTGATAGAATATCACAAATATGAAAATTGATACTTGACGTTATCAAAACTTCAATGAATTGTCTGAGCAACAAGCAATCGGCACGTCTAGACTTTGGATCAAACAAATAAAGTCTGAAAATCCCATTAAATAAAAACAAAATAGGAAATATAGTACAAAATGAGATAGGTGTGAAATTATTAGATTGAGCATGTCTGTGGAGATCAATGCCATGTGAAAGAGATATATCCAACAACTAAGTTATCTTTTTATTTGTACGTATCTGTTTTTTTTTATTATTTTATTTTATAACTAAAAGGCAACAAAAGAAAGAAAAATATTTATTGTTTCAACTTTGAAGAGGACTCGAGAAGCTTCCCACAATACTGATTAAACTATTTTTCCATGAGAAAAAGGTGCACCGACAATTAAAGCTTAGGTTTTTTTCATTTAATTTACTTATATCGATATTGTCATGTCTTTTATTATTATCAAAAAATTTATCATCGTGCTTGTTATTCTCGATCGGTTTACTGACCTAATTTCCCTTATTTAGGTGTATTATACTTCCTCCGTACCAAAAATAAGTGTTGTTTTAGCTAATTTCATGCCCATTAAAAAATTAATAAATACAATATTTTTTAAACTTTCGAATTGAAGGTGGAGGGTGTTTATTATTTGAGTAACTAACTTTATCTTGTCATATAAATACAATGTATAGTTTATTAAATTACTCTTATTTATTATATTTTTTTTTAGAATTGATTACTATTAAAAAGGAATAGTTCTTTAATGTTAAGGGTATTGTTGAAATTAATTGTCAACTTTGATCTCGAATTTCTAATGTGATTATTATTTTGAGACACTTTTTTAAGGCTAAAACATCACTCATTTTGAGATGGAGGAAAGTGTAGGATAGTTTGTAATATATATATATATATATATATATATATATATATATGAAGTGGGATTATCCCACGACATAAGATAAAAAGAGTTTGAAAACTTTATATATTAAAAAGTCTTGATATTTTTTAGATTTTATTTGAATTAAATGAACATGTTTGTTCATGAAATAAGGTGACTATTCAAAATAGTCGCTAATAAATAAGGTTTTCCTTCATAAAGTGGCTAAAAATAATCTGCGGGTATAATCTGGGCTTTGTTGTATCGTGAAGGGAATGACTTGTATTTTTTAAATCTGCATACGGGCAATATCTCTTTAAGAAAAATTTGAAACCGGGCCTCAAAGTCATTTTATTCATCGATTAATGCTTTCCTATTTTTTTTTTCCTAACAGGAATTAGTAAGTCTTATACAGCTAAGCTTTGATTTGCCCTCTCCCAGCATTCAATTATTTATTTGTCTCGATCATGTTCAAGTGACATGCAAATATGTAAGCTTTTACATGGCTTGCAGCTTGCTTCCTTTTTACAATACAATTACTACTATTATATTTGATTTGTTTTCTTTTTCCAATGTGCATGGACTTGCTTTGGAGTCAACTAGGAGGATTCTTTTATTTCTTTCCCTTGCTTTTAGTCAAGAAAAGGACAATGATAGCTACTTTTTCATCAGAAGGCACTGACATGTGAATCACATTAATGAATTTCAAGAAATTTGTTACGTAATTTCAAAATATTACTCTTCAGATAAGTATCCAATGGTCAGAGTACGTGTTTGTTTATTATGCTCCAATTCTAAAGAAACCGCATAGTAGGAGCTAGCCGGTAGATCTTTAAGTCATCGTTTGGTAGGTAGTTAAAATTATTTCGGGATTATAATCTTGAGATTAATTTATTTTATATTTTGAAATTATTTTATCTTATTTTTTAAATGGGATAAAATAGTCTCAGGATAAGTGAGATAAGAAAAGATATCTCAGCTTATACTATGGGATGCCTTTTATACTTTGTTTGATACAAGGTATAAATTTATCTCAGGATAAATTTATACCTTCTACTAAATATGATACAAAAAATTAGTGCTGAAATATCCCAGCTTATACTATGCACCAAACGACCCTAAGTATGTTGAAATAGCAGTTTTGGGGCAATCTGTTCAAATCATGCGGTTTGATTATTATTCTTCTGTGCTGTACGTATTAGACTTTAGTATATAAAAATACTTTTAGTTACCAAAGAAATTTGTTGAAAGGTAATTAATTAAAATCATACAAAAACCAAAAAATAGGAAAAAGGAAGTGTGATCAATCCCTTATTCTTTTGGAATGCACCTTACAAATTTTGTTTCCTGGTTCCTTCCATATATATACTTCAAAATAACGTACATATCATTTAACAATATGAAAGGAACCAGGAAACAAAATTTGTATCACCTTTAAACAATGACCACATCATGGCTAGATTCACATGTAATAAGCAATCAAGCCAAACACTTACACTGAAAAGTGTGAGTGGACGACTTTTAATCAAAAATCTCAAATTTAAGCATAGAAATAAAAAAAAGTCTTATAGCGAGTGCTATATATCTTTAGTCATGAGATTATTCGCCACAAATTCAAATCTATCGGGACCTAATCGGTTTGAATAATGAATGATTAAGGTGAAAGACGAAAAAAATATCTAACCACACCAAATAAAAAAAATATGGTAATGTTAAATCTTTTTTTTTCTCCTTTTTTAAAAACACAATCTTGACTCAACTAATATTGTTCAAAATCGTTGTCTATTCTATCCGTTAGATTATGTAATATTATTTAGTCAAATATATTTTGTAATCTTCTATTTTAGGATAGCATATGTTAGAATTATTTAATCAAATTAGTTCCTAATTTGTAGCCTACAATTATGTTGTAAATCATGTATATCAACCCATTCAAGGGAACAGAATAATCAAGGAAAACATTTTCTTATATGGTATCAGACTAGGTTCTCCTAAAAACCCTAGCCCTTGGCCGCCGCCCCCCCCCCCCCCCCCCTCTCTTTTCATTTGCCTCTCCTTCGGCTATTCCCCCTCCTTTTCTCCATAGCTGACACCTTCAAGTTGCATCGTGCGACTACCGTCACCAATATCAAATCATGCATTCCTATTGTGCTTGACTACGAAGGAAGCCAATACAATAACTGGGCTACCCTCTTCAAGCTCCATTGTCGTGCAAACTTGGTCATTGACCACATCCTACCTCCTGCCTCCCCCACCGTGCCACCACCGGCAACTGCAGCTGAAAAACATGTTGCTAAGGCCCTATGGGAACGGCTAGATGACATTGTTCGGCAATGGATATATGGTACGATATCGAATGATCTTCTCAACACGATCATTCATCAAGAGGACACTGCAGCCGAAGCTTGGGACCGTCTTGTTCATCTCTTTCAGGACAACAAATCAGCTAGGGCTCTTGCTCTTGATGCAAAATTCACCAACACAAAATTGGTGGATTTTTCGAATGTGAAAGCATACTGCACCAGGCTGAAAGTTCTTGCAGACAATCTCGCCAACGGCGGTCAAAAAGTTTTCCGACGAACGACTTGTGCTTCGTCTTCTGCGAGGGTTGTCGGAGGAATATAAAACTTTTCGCACGACGGTGCAGCACCGTACTCTTCTCCCATCTTTTGACGTTGTCCGGTCGATGCTTGAGCTTGAGGAAGATAGCCATGCCGAGGACGCCATTCATGACTCCGACTCGAATGTTGCCCTTGTTTCCCGCAATGTTACTCCTCAGAATTTCTCAGGAAATGGACAGCCCAATAACTCTGCAAATAACTTCAACAATCGTGGGAATTCGCAGAATCGTGGAAAGGAAAATAACCGCGGTCGCAGCGGCGGCAACCTCAACAACCGCGGTGGCAGCAGCAATGGACAAAGCAGCGGCGGGGGCAGCAGCACCAATGCACAGGCATACCAGCCCGCCGCGTCACAACAGCAGGGACCCACTGCCCCGTCGTGGTATTTTCCACCGTGGGCAGCTTGGGGGCAACAGCCGTGGGCTACTCCACCGTGCCCGTACCCCACGGCTGGGTGGCAGCAGTCGCATCCAGCTCCTTCGCAGCAGGGAGTTCTTGGTCCTCGTCCTCCACAGTCGTTCTACTCGTCAGCCTCGTCATCACATGGTGGGTATGCGCCCACAGATATTGATCAAGCTATGCACACAATGTCTTTGAATCCGCCCGATGACAAGAATTGGTACATGGACACCGGAGCCACATCTCATATGACCAACTCCCAAGGTACTCTCTTGTTTTATTATCAATTGAGCAAAAATAATGGCATTGTTGTTGGTAATGGTAACATGATTCCAATTCGTGGTTATGGTCATACATCCCTTCAAGAAAATCCCTCTTTAAAACTGAAAAATGTCTTACATGCACCTAAACTCATCAAAAACCTTATTTCCGTTCGTAAATTTACTATCGATAATATGGTTTCTGTTGAATTTGATCCTTTTGGTTTTTATGTGAAGGATTTACGGACGGGGAGCAAACTCATGAGATGTGAGAGTTCGGGTGATCTTTATCCATTCTTCAAAAAATTTCGAGCCATCTCGTCTTCCGCACCATCTGCTTTTAATGTCATCTTTCCTCATATATGGCACTCCCGTTTAGGTCATCCAGGGAATGTTATTCTTAGTTCTTTACGTAGTAGTAATTTGATTGAATGTAATAAGGCTTGAAACAATGTTTATCATTCTTGCCCTCTGGGGAAATTAATTAAATTGCCTTTTTATGACTCTCTTTCAACTACTACTATGCCCTTTGACATTGTTCACAGTGATTTATGGACTTCACCTATTCTTAGCTCTTCAAGTCACAGATATTATGTTTTATTTCTTGATAATTACACTAATTTTCTTTGGACTTTTCCCATCAAAACAAAGTCCCAAGTTTATAATTGCTTCTTGTCTTTCCGGACTTTCATTCGCACTCAGTTTGAAAAAGAAATCAAAACCTTTCAATGTGACAACGGGCGTGAATTTGACAATGGTCCTTTTCATAAGTTTTGTGAACAAAACGGGATGCTTTTCCGCTATTCTTGTCCCCACACTTCCCCCCAAAATGGTAAGGCGGAACGGAAAATTAAATCCATCAATAATATTGTTCGTACACTTCTTGCCCATGCATCTATGCCCCCTCCTATTGGCATCACGCCTTGGCCATGGCAACGTACCTCTACAATATTCTCCCTTCTAAACTTTTAGCATATAAGACACCCACTCACATTCTTTATCAAAAGAATCCATCCTACTCTCATCTCCGAGTCTTTGGTTGTCTATGCTTTCCTCTCTTTCCCTCCACACAAATTCATAAGTTGCAGTCTAGGTCCACTTTGTGTGTCTTCCTAGGATATCCTTCCAATCATCGGGGGTACAAATGCTATGACTTAGCGAGCCGAAAAATAATCATAGCCCGGCATGTGTGGTTTGATGAAAATTCCTTTCCATTTTCACAAATAAATACTCCATCTCCTACCTCATATGAATTTTTGGATGATGATAATTCCCCATTGAGAATTCAATTGTTGCATGACCAGGCCACTGCTCCGCCAATGCAGCCCCCTCCCTCTCGTGCAACCCACCACCCGAGCCCCCCCCCCCCTCTCGTGCAACCCACCACCCGAGCCCCCCCCCCCCCCCCCCCCCCCACCTCCTCTCCTTCTTCGTCGACTGCCCAACAATCCACCTCCACTGCCCCAGCTGCCCGCCAGCCTCTTCAGCCCACTGTCACGGCCCCCACGGCAATCCCCCCACTGCCAGCCCCTCCCTCTCCCACGCTGCCCCACCACGGTAGCAGCACCCTCCCTACCAGCCCCCCACCCGTTCATCACATGACTACACGTAGTCAACATGGGATTTTTAAGCCGAACTTGAAATACCATAATCAAGCCTTAAGTGTCACCAACAATTCCACCTCCCCCATTCCTCGGAATCCCGTTGGTGCCCTTAATGACCCGAATTGGAAAAATGCTATGCAAGATGAATATAATGCTCTTATTGATAGTAAGACTTGGGATTTGGTCCCTCGTCCTCCAAATGCTAATATTATTCGGTCTTTATGGATTTTTCGGCATAAAAAGAAATCTGAAGGTTCTTTTGAGAGGCATAAAGCCCGTGTTGTAGGTGATGGCAGGTCTCAACGGGAAGGTGTTGATTGTGACGAGACTTTCAGTCCGGTGGTCAAGCCGGCAACTATCCGTGTTGTTCTTACTATTGCTTTATCTCACTCTTGGCCCATTCACCAGCTTGATGTAAAGAATGCTTTCTTACATGGCAACTTGAATGAGACTGTCTATATGTATCAGCCTCTGGGATTCCGGGATCTGGCTCGTCCTGACCATGTCTGTCTCTTGCGTAAGTTTCTTTATGAAGCAGGCACCACGGGCTTGGTATCAGCGTTTTGCTGAGTATGTGGCAACCATTGGTTTCTCGCATAGTACATCTGACAACTCTCTCTTCACTTATTGTCGTGGAAAAGATATTGCTTACATTTTATTATATGTGGATGATATTATTCTAACTGCATCTTCAGACTCTCTCAGACTCGGTATTATGTCCAAGTTAGCTACGGAATTTGCAATGAAAGACTTGGGTCCGTTGAGCTATTTTTTGGGGATTGCTGTCTCCCGGGACAAAAATAATCTCTTTATGTCTCAGAGTTCTTATGCAGAGGATATTCTTGACAGAGCAGGCATGTCACAGTGTAAGCCTTGCCCCACTCCGGTTGACACAAAGGGCAAACTCAGGGCTTCTTCAAGCGCCCCGTATGAGGATCCTACGAAGTATCGTCGTCTGGCCGGTGCTTTGCAATACTTGACATTCACTCGGCCGGACATATCATACACCGTTCAACAGGTTTGTTTGTTTATGCATGACCCCAAAGTCCAACATATGGAAGCATTAAAACACATCTTGCGTTACATTCGAGGTACGATTGACTTTGGCACACATTTATACAAATCCTCTCTACAGTCACTACTATCATATACATATGCTGATTGGGGAGGATGTCCAGACACTCGACGCTCCACATCGGGTTATTGTGTCTATCTTGGGGATAACTTGATTTCTTGGTCTTCCAAGCGCCAACCTACTCTATCCAAGTCAAGTGCTGAAGCAGAATACAGAGGGGTTGCTAATGTTGTCTCTGAATCTTGTTGGATTCGTAATCTGTTGCTTGAACTCAATTGTCCTATTCGTAAAGCAACTTTGGTCTATTGTGATAATGTGAGTGCCATTAACTTGTCTGGAAATCCGGTACAACATCAACGTACCAAGCATATTGAAATGGACATTCACTCTGTTCGTGAAAAGGTTAGACGTGGCGAAGTTCGTGTCCTACATGTTCCGTCCCGTTATCAGATTGCTGACATCTTCACCAAAGGTCTTCCGCGTGTACTATTTGATGATTTTCGAGACAGTCTAACTAATCGTAAACCTCCCGCTTCGACTGCGGGGGTGTGTTAGATTATGTAATATTATTTAGTCAAATATATTTTATAATCTTCTATTTTAGGATAGCATATGTTAGAATTATTTAGTCAAATTAGTTCCTAATTTGTAACCTACAATTATGTTGTAAATCATGTATATCAACCCATTCAAGAGAACAAAATAATCAAGGAAAACATTCTCTTACACTATCAAATATCAATCAATCCGTGCTAGGAGCAATCCCTACTGTGGCACCACAACAATTGCATGTTACTCATTAATATTATATCATCGCTAGTATAGACAAGTGTAGTGTTGCCCTTTCAACCAAAAAACAGATAATATATTTTTTATTACTCACTGTATCATATTATATTTTTCTTGGAAACTCATTTACATCGTGTAGCTTTGACCCGATACTACGCGTATTCTTTAGACATCATTTTGTTCAAACAAAACTTGGTATTATAATTTTCTAGCGTAACTTAGTTATAGAATTAGATGCTTCTTTTTTGACATGATAAAATTTCAAGTGCTCATGATCAAAAGTAAATTAACTGGAAATTAACTGTTCTAAGTTGATTCAGGGGTAGTTATTATGAGATTTGAGTATTGAACAGTAAATACAGTATTTGGACTATTCAAGATAATTAATTATTTTGATAAATTAGGTTACCTTAATTTAGCGAAACGGAGGGAGTTAATACACAATACGTGTATAATAACTAGAAAATCAGCATATTGTTGATAAGGGTTGAGGGCCTGGCCATAATAAGTGTGAATGAAACTTGTGAACGAAATAGGAGAATGACTTATCACTTTATCATGATAATATAGCCAACCAAGCTACAGTAATTGATTTCGTTTTATTTCTTCTTTTCTAGTGTAGAATTCAAATCATTCACACTTATCAGATTAGGTGCCCTTTTTTAAAATCTACCATTTATTGTACAGAATTCACTCACCCGATTAATTTAGATTCACATTATATAAGATTTATTTATACAAAAAAGATGATCGGATCCCAACTAAAAACTTCAATCTGAAACCTCTTGTTAAAAATTGAGAGATCACATTGATTGCGACCATCAAACTTATTAGGTCCTCTTATTAACCTTGAGCTAAAGAAACGGAGGCCATTTTTTAAACATGGACACATGTACTATTGAATATAATCCTTAATTTTATAATATTATTTATTTTGATCCACAGTGTGAATAGCTTACTTTGATCCGGAAACAGTCGAAATACATAAAAGCCATTTGGTAAATGTAAAAAAGAAAAGGAAAAAACAATTTCAAACGTGAACTAATATACTATGCTTGAAGAAAAGGGGAGAAAGTGTATTTAATTGAATCACATGCATGACCATTAATGCAGCAAATTTGTTAAAAAGGTTACCTATAGGAGATATTATAAGAAAAACTTACTCCTTCCGGCACTTTTCACTTTCCGATATTCAAATTGCATGAACTTTGATCATCATTTTAAGATGTATTTTTTCATCAAATTGATATAAGAAAAATTGCAATTTATAACACTTTTTATGTAATTTTCAAATATATATAAATTTTAATATTAAAATATCAAGTAAATCTAATCCAATTTGACTTCAAAGTTTAGTCAAATTGACTTTCGAAAAATAAAAAGTGCCACATAAATTGAGACGGAGGGAGTACTTGCATTCAACAATTATTATTTACACAGAGACGGAACTAGAATTCGAAGCTTGTGGGTTCGGAGTTCTACTTCTTTAAAGTTATTGGGTTTTTTATTAATAATTTGTACATATTTGACAAAATTTTAATACAAATATATGATTCGAACAAAAGTTACTGGGTTCGGCCGAACCCACACCCGAAGGGCTGGCTCCGCCCCTGTTAATTTACATCATATAATATGTATCTCACATGTAAATTTTATAGTTTTAGTCATAATAAAATGATAAGTATATTTAAATTTATAGCTCTAAATAATAGTATATAGTCTGCTGTGATTATAAACGCGAATAAGTATCTTCTGTATGACTAATTCTGCTTTTCGTTTTTTTTTTTTTTGTCCTCCTCCTAATTTCTTCTTCAGCATATGAATCACATGGCTGACAAAAACTTCCGTCATATTATTATAATATTATATTAATTGCTCATCTTTTTACTGGTGACTGGTGAGATGGAATGATCAATTAGGTATGTATTAAAGTACGAAAAAGACAACTCCTATAACTTTCCAATGTGACGTCGATTATCCAATCCCGGTTACAGTTTTGTCAATCTCATTTTATGTGAAAGTATTATTACTAATTGAGAAGTTAAACAATTTTTTTTTTACTATTCAAATCATTAACTGTGTTAATTTTAATATTTTTTACGTAATTTTTAAATATGTAATTTATTTTAAAATATCTGAAAGATCTATATCAGAATTTATAGGTAAATTAAATATTTATTCACATAAATAGGTATATAGGAAATACTATTATAATTTCCATTGATCAAATTTATTCACAAATTTGAGAAAATAGAAGCTTCATTAAAAAAAATATATAGAGTAGCATTTTAAGCTTTGAAGGAACATATTCTTCTTCTTTTCTCTTTTGGTATATAGATTAATTATTTTTACTTTATCTTTATGGCTCCTTTTAGTTTTCTTTTACTTTATCAGATTCTTGTTCACTTTCCTTCACTTTATTTTCCCGTGAATATTTTATTTTGCTAATTAGCTAGACCCATTTTTAGACTATTAATTAATTGTCCATTGGCAAAATGGAGAATATTTGACATAATTTGATAAAACAATGCGGAATTGAACATAGATAGCTTTCAAATCTCAATATGCTAAAAAACATAACCCTTTCGTCACTTGCTAGGAGGAGCTTAATTTTCTTGTTGGCGGTTCTATTATAATTAATAAAAAGAAAGTCCAAGGAGGAAAACAAAAATGCTAATATAGCTTCTAGAATTTTGTTCAATTTGCAGGGACCTCAACAATTTTAATTTATTTGGGTACATTTATTCTTGTTGTTGATTTATCATTCGCTTAAGAAAAATATTCCGATGAGCAAAACTACAAATTAAAATGTACGTGTGCAAAACACCAATTATTTAATAATGTGAATGCGATTATGACTAAGCTCTTTCAATTAACAATGTGGGTGACTTAAAGTTGTCATGTTCAAGACATTTCATCGAAAAGAACTTCTTTTCTGATAATTCAAGAAAAAGGTTGATTCTGTTTCAATTTACATGTTGTCATACAAAGTAAACAAAAAAAATCAAAGTAAATTTAGTACTCAACAATAACAACAACATGCCCAGTAAAATCTTGGGATCAGGAAAGGTTAGAGTATTTGCAAATCTTACTTTTATGTTGAAAGATAAAAATTAAAAAGATTGTTTCCGGTAAACAAAATGAAAAATGCAGAAAAATATTTGAAAAATTTACGTCAAATGAAAGCTGGCTGAAAGGAAGATGATGCCCACCTATGATATCTAGGCAAACTGGAAATAATAATACAAGAAGATAAGCTTTACTGACAGGCTAACATTGATTTTAACAATTTTGAAAATGACATCCAATAATGTGTTGGATAAAAACAGAAGTAGGTGATATGAAAAGGAGTTTGAAGGAAGTGTAAACTCAACATCGGGGCATTATAGTCCAAACATATATTATAAGGGCATTAAGGGTAGATTTTGTTAAAAGTTAAGGGTCTTTTATTTCGTTTTTGCCCTTTTGGTAGAGGGAAAAATAACTGAAAGTGTTAAGAGAAACAGAAAGCAAATAACTTGCAATTTCAAGAAGTAATAAGTGAGGAAGAGAAGAAAATGGGTACATTGAGAATACCAGATGTTGTTCCTTCTCCAACTGAAGATTGTGAAACTCTTATGAAAGCCTTCAAAGGTGTCTCCACTTTCCTCCCTTTTCTTTTGTTTTACTTCCAGAGGACTTTCCTTTTTACATGTCATAAATATGCATGCGTGATTGTACATGTAACGTCAATCCTCAACCAAGTTTTTGATTCATATATACTCAACAAGTTGATGGAACAGTTTTTGGGGTTGGAGGTGGGAGTAGGTCAGCAGTGGCGGACACAGAATTTTTACCGGGAAATTCATCATTTACTATAAATACATTAAAAGAAAATTGACCTTGTATATCAAGTAATGAGTTCGAATAAACTCCCTTCCGTCCCTCTAGCATCACCCCTAGGTGGGTTGGGATAATTCTTTGGTATTTAACTTTGGGAGCATATTTTGGTTCCAGGACTCCTTCTTTGTTGAACTTTTTTTTAAAATAAGCATGATGTTCAGTCTAGCTTGGGTGGAGACTAATCCATCAGGTAACTACCTGCTACCTCCCACCATCACAAGTACGGGTAACTCGTTAGCTCCCGTTTGGCTATAAGTTCACTTTTTTCAGAAATATTTTCAAAACATTGTTTGGTTATAAAAAGTGACCAGTTTTTGGGCAGTTTTTTAAGATGAATCTTTCAAATTTCAAAAAGTGGTTTAGACTAATTTTTCAAGTTTTCAACTCACAAAACTTCAACTTCTTTTCAAGTAACATGCATCTCCAAACACAATTTCAACTTCCCAAAAACCATTTTTCATCTCATTTTCGTTTTTTTTTTTTTTCAAGTTTCAACCAAATCTATGTCCAAAACGCTAGCTAAGTATATGAGAATAATTTCACCTGATGTCTCGTTCGCTGGAATTAGAACCTCCTCGTTCAAAAGGACGCATCCTTGGGGCTGAGGGGCTTGTTTTATTGATTTTTTTTTTCTCTTATAGTTCTTGAATTTCTGTACTGTTTGGTGCTTGATTGCATGATTAATGCGCTTAATTCTTTTCATCAATTGAATCCTACAGTGACTATTTTAATTGCTGAAATATGATCATGTGGAAGTGTGTAAGTTTGTCTTTGTTGATATTATTTGATCAGTGCAAATTTGATATGCTAATTGCAATTTGGTTCTGCACTGATAGTAAGAAAGACATTAGCTACTGGTTGTCTCCATGTGCAAAAAAAGTACTAGTAGCAATTTAATTGGGAAAAATAAAACAGCCCCCTGCCCCATTGCCCCATCTGACTCTGTGTTTTTTAATATGTCTTATCTTTTTGTTCGTTGTATAAAGACGGGGATTAGTTAAGTGGTTTTGTGTAGGACTGGGAACAAATGAGAAGTCAGTAATATCGGTGTTGGGGCACAGAAATGCAAGCCAGAGGAAGAAGATCAGAGAAACCTATCAGCAACTTTACAACAAGTCCCTTGTTGATGACATTTATTCTGAGTTGTCTGGTGATTTCAGGGTACAATCTCTTTTCTTACATTTCCTAGACCTAATTATTTGTTCACTTCCGTAATGGACTCACAAATTAATAGCTTTAGCACACTAGAATGTTAATCCTTATAGGCCACTTTCTGTATCTAGCTTTACTTTTATTTGATTCTCTGAGTTTACTGTTTTGAGGCTAAGTTCGGAATGTTTTGAAAATTTGATGTAAATTTTGGTTGCTTTTTTTCTGGTGCTAGTCAAAATGGCAACATTGTGACATTGATTGAGTTTTAAATAGCACGCCCTTTTAGTAGAACTTGTAGTCCCTTAATTGAATTGTTCTTTTCAATGATATTTAGTATCAACGACTGTCCTTGCTTCTCCATCTCCTTTAAATCATTTCTAGTGTGTTAATCATAAGTAGAGGAAGCAGCTGAAGATTTAGCCCTATTACTGTAAACTGTTTTCTTTAAATGCTAGTAAGAAAACCTTAAGGTGAAAATTTCCGAGAGGTATAGCTTATCCCTTGGTATTTTTCTAGAATGCCTATCAGATTACTATATCTGCAGCAGAATGCAATTTCAGTCTCTATTTGAGCATGGTTGTTTCTATCTATTTGAGCATGGTTGTTTCTAAGTATAAAAGTGCTAATTTTAGCTTTCCATGTGTGACAGAAAGCTGTCGTCCTGTGGACATACGAGCCTTCTGAAAGAGATGCACGGCTAGCAAATGAAGCCTTAAAGTCAAGAAAGAAAACCATCACCCAATTCCAAGTGATAGTAGAGATAGCTTGTGCATCATCTCCTGATCATCTGGTCGCGGTGAGACAAGCATATTGTGGCCTTTTCAACCATTCACTTGAAGAAGATATCACAGCAAATGTCCCTATGCCCGTACAAAAGGTATGTATGGTCAATTTCGTCTGAATTAGCTAAAGACACTATTCTCAGTGTCTTAAAAATAGAGCTGGTGGGGTAAATGCAGAGTACTCGAGACATCTTACCTTTCTGATGATTCATTATCAGTTAACTAGTACTCTTTCTGATGATTTCTTTGCCATGTTGAGTTGCATTATAGTGATTTCTATGAATTGATGTGTTGTGTGGATCTTGCCAGATTCTTATCGGTCTAGTCAGGTCTTATAGATATGATAAAGAATTGGTGGATCCTAGTATTGCAAATGCAGAAGCTGCTATCCTTCGAGAAGCCATTCGGACAAAGCAGTTGGATCGTGATGATTTTCTTATCATACTCAGCACAAGGAATGTTCATCAGCTGAGAGCAACTTTTGAGTGCTACAAGCAAAATTATGGATTCCCCATTGACCAGGTTACATTTCTTGCAAGCTGCCTATGTAACCTTCTTTTTAAAGTGCTACTTGCTCATCTTGTCTCTTTTGTCTATTTTTATGTTCATTTACAGGACATTAAGAGCTGTGGAAAAGGTCTGTTAGAATCTATACTGAAGGTGGTTATCTGGTGCATTGATTCACCAGAGAAACATTTTGCTGAGGTAATTAAACACGGCACAGCTTCTTCTCTTCTGTTTTTTGGTTGAAGTATTTTGCTGTTTTTGAAACCTTTTTATGTCACTTCTGTCAAAATACCAACAAAAGCCTACCTTCTTTTAATGAAGTTAATGCAAGCACTGAAGCACATAGTCCTGTCGAATTACTTCTATGCGATCACAATTTTTTAGTGCTATCAGAGTGCATATTGATATTCTGGTTAGACTTAACTTAAATAATCATTAGCATCATATGATGAGATGAGACAACCTTAAATTTAAATTTGCTACAATTTACCATGAAGAGCATTTGGTACATAGCATCATGTAATTCATTTTTACAGATCAATGTCAGTAAAGTACCTTCTTTTAAATATAATCTTGTATGCTGGCATTGGTCAGGTTGTCAGAGCCTCGGTTGTCGGGTTAGGAACTGATGAGGATTCACTAACTAGAGCCATTGTAACTCGAGCTGAAGTTGATATGATGAAAGTAAGGGGAGAGTATTTCATCGCGAACAAAACTAGCCTTGATAATGCAGTTATTGATGACACGTCAGGCGATTACAGGAAGTTCCTCATGACATTGCTAGGTGACAAAGTTTAGATCCTTGGACCTGATCATTGAGTTGTAGTCTTTCAATACTATGATTCTACTTTGTATGATTTGAAAATGCTACATGAACATTTAAGGGTAGATTGTTTATGAAAAAACTAATGGTTGGAGAGTGACAGTGTGTATAAGTTTGTGGATTGTCACTTGCTTGTGAGTGAATAGCAGCTTTTGTTCCTTAAGGAGTGGAAATGTGCTGAGGAATTTAAAACACAAAAGGAAGAAAAAAGAAAGTAAGAAGTGACAAAAGAATGGGATCCAGCAGAAATTATTGATATTCAATGATACAATTTGTGTAGTACTTGGATCATTAGCATTTTCAAGATTGTTGGGTAATAAAATTATTCAAATTTTAAGCAATGCGTGTCCATTAGTCTGCGAAGATGAGTTTCTCACACATTAACTGAACCCTAATTTCGGTTGACAAAATTAATTTCGAAAGCAAATCAAATTACAATGTATCTATCATCTAAAAAAAATTCTTGAAAGAGCACAATTTTGGTTTCTGCTTATGTTGTTACATTCTAAGGTTAAAATATCATAAACATTCAAAAATTTTATGTTGTTGGAGAGCCCCATTCCAGAAAGATGGCTGCAAATATATTCTTTGTAGAAGTGTGTATGCAAGAATCAGCTTTTGGCAATTTTATAGTAAGTAGTTTAAAAGAGCTACATGATACTATTTAATTTTCGAAATTAGATACTTTCTGCAATGAGGTACAGTACAATTTACGTTATTTAAGTTTAGGGAATATTTAAGCACACTTTACTTTAATCTACTAAATATACCTTCTTGTTCTTGGAGAATTCAATAGATGGTGCATCTTTTACGACCGCGTGGAAGATGATATAGTACTAATCAAATGCCACCATATGTTGCTGCAGTCATACTAGTATTAGAATCATACTATGGTTTCAGCTACACAACTTAACAAAACGACACAAAAAGTAAGTTTGCATCATAAATAATGTTGATAGACAATCATATTTGGACGCAATGTTTAGACTTGCAACTATAGTTTATAAACCGTTACTCTTGGTGGCATTGTGCGTATCAACTTTAGTATTTTATCGGTGCCTTTGTAGAATAGAGACATCGCGGCTTCATATATCAAATATTTCAACAGCGTTACATTCCTGTATTTTACATATCCATACGATTGATCCTATGGTTTTCGAAATATTATAAAAAGAAGTGCTTCGAAACTTTTCTTCTGTATGAATCGTATTATTTCATTCCAAATACTTCTTGATACCTCTCAAGGAAAATCTCGGATTTGAATTCCAATTTGATGTGTTAGTATGAGCTTATCCATGCTGCTAGGGGCAAGGTGCTAAAAAAAGTTTCACGTGAACTCATGGTCACCCGATTAAACTCGGTATATTATGTGTATAATTCTTAAAATATATCTAGTATTACCTTTTGGAACACATGCTACAAAAGCTTATTGGTACACTTGATTGAAAGTTAAGTTATTTATCTAGAGGTTCAACGATCAATCCCCACTTAGTGCACATTCTCTTCCTCCTTTTTTTAGTAGTGAACTCATCTTCGAGAAATCCTAGATTAGCATATACATGCAGCTATGCACTCTTTGAATAGGAATCTCTTTTTTTAAAGATCTAAGTTTTCATGAATATATTGGTAAAATACACTGAACATAATTACTTCCTTAAGGTAGATTTTACTGAGAATAAAAACTTTGTTTGGGAGGGGAGAGGGGTTCAATCTTTTGCACGGATTGGCCTTCAAAGGCGCTGGTCTTTAATTTTTGGCTCTCAAATTGCTGGTGTTTAATTCTTTCGTTTCACTTAAAAAAGTGGTCGAAAATATCCCGAGGTTCTGTGTTCGAAACCTTGCTCAGTAAAAAAAAAATGGCAAGACAAGTCTTCGCGAAAAGTTTGTCTTACAAGGCAGAATTGCCTTCAGAATTTGCCTTGAGGCAGAAGTTTGCCGTAAGGGAAAAAAAATATTTTGCCGTAAGTCAAAATAAAAATAAAAATATTACTCTGCTGGAATTCTACAAAAGTTAGGCCTTACTCTGATGGAATTCTACAAAATGCCCAAATAAGCCTAATTTTGCAACAAAACTTTGCCTTATAAATTTTTTTTGCTGAGATGAGATTAAAACCAAAACTTTGAGGTATTTTAAACGAACAGAAAAAATTAAAGACCAATTGTTTGAGGAGCAAAAATTAAAGACAACCCCAGAATAAGGACAACCGTTCAAATTGCTCGGGGAGTTTTGAAAGAGAAAGTTATGGAAATAAGAAGAGTAGTCCAATGGATTCCCAACAACCTGGCAAAGAGTGCCCAATGAAGGCCCAACAACAGAAATCTGTTTTTGTAAATGAAAGAAGAACAATTAGTAGGCGTTTGGACATCCAGTTTGAAACTATGGTTTGAAGTCATGAGATGAAATGAGCGTTTGGACATGTATTTCATTTCATGGTTTCAAACTCAAAATCATCCAAAAAGGCAACAACAACATACCCAGTGAAATCACACAATGGTCTGGGGAGAGTAAAGTGTACGCAGACCATACCCCTATCTCGGAAGACAGGGAGGCTGTTTCAAAAAGGCATGATTTGGGATTTCAAAAATTTTAAATATAAATCTTGACCCATAAGTTTATATTTTATAAAAAAAAATACCCATAAGTTGGTAAACATTTTTAACAATTACTCCCGCCAACCATTTACCAACCTCATTAACTTCCACCGACCTTTATTTATGTCTACCATATGGGAGGATTATATTAAAGAGTAGTTACATTATTATTCATGTTAAATTTTCGTTTTTATTGAACTAAAGCTTGATCAATTGATGTTGTATTATTTAGAAAGGTTTTCTAGTAGCGTATTAATTTTATTATAAACTATGACTTGCTCACTCGATAAGATTGTATAAGAATTGAAAATATTTTAATAGTTTTCACAACTTATGAAATTTTTATGTTTATAAAAAAAAATATAACTTAAGATATTCAAATATGATTTCAAACCGTCTCCAAACAGCTCCTTAAAATCGCTGACAACCAAAAACATTTGACTTTTCCTATAAATTAACCATTGAAAAATACATACAAAATCTATACTTTACATTTGATAATGTGCACAAAAGCTGCCGATTAATACATAATTAGACTAAGATATTCAAATTGGATTTATAGACTAACAACTGGAATCAATTGCGAAGAAGAAAAAAGAAAATAGAAGGAAACTTCTGGTCAATCGGAATTCTGTGACTAAATGATTTAACTTAAATATCATTCACGGATAAAGCCTCATGATTGAGCAAAGGAAAGGAAAGTGATGGGTCTGGCCCACGTTTATGTGTCCTGTTCTATATCCGACAAACGCTCCAAGTAATTTATGGCCCACCCAAACTTCCCCACCTACCCACTTCACGGCCCCGTCTACTTTGGTAACGAGTGGTCCCCTCATCCACCCCCCAACCCACCCTAAATAGCTTTGACCGTATTTGACAAAATTTCAAGAATATATATATTTATAACGGCGGATTCAGGATTTTAAGACGGAAGGGGCATCTTTATATTAACATAAACACTAATAAAAAAATTAATGATGACTGAGGGATAATACCGTATCAGATCGGTCATTAATAGCATAACAGTGATGAAAATATAAGTATGTAAGTTAAATATGCGTAATAAATAAAATTTAATATAGTGAAGCAAATGAAAGAGATAGCCCAGTTGCTAAAACTGTGGAACATGTGGTGAAAGTGCAGGTTCGAATTCGAATCTGGGCGAACTCATTTAATGCTTATTGTTTTCCTAAAAATGAGCTCAAAAAAATAAATAAAAGTGACATTCGGGTTCGATCCAGAGTGACATGTAAAGGAAGCAACAGTTGCAACTACCATCCCCAAAAGCACTTTCATTTGTTATATTGCACGATTAAATATATACTAATTTCTTAGTGGTCATTTGGTAGTAAGCCTAAATTATCCCAGGATTATAATCCCGAGACTAATTTATCCCATCTCTTGGATTATTTTATACAATCTAAAAGCTGGTATAAAATAATCCCGGGATAAATGGGATAAGAAGGGATATCCTAGCCTATACCAACGACCCCTTAAGGTATATACACACACACACATACATATATATATATATATATATATATATATATATATATATATATATAATTTTTTTCGAAGGGTGGGAGTGCACTGGGTCTGCCCCTGTATATATATCATATTCACGTGAGAGAACTTAAATCAAAACTTCTAATATAAAATATTGCTTAAAAATATCATTTTTACCATGCATAGTATGCATCTAACTAGTGGAGTGTAATGTGAATTTGGCATACACACGTATATAATTTTATATTTAATGAGAGGAAATGAGATCTCTTGCCTTTTACAATTTGAATAGAATAAAATAGCCTATAAAAAAATGAGATCTCTTAAACAATAATACCTACTCATTCTTCTCTCTTTTTTAGAAAAAAAAAATTGTCCTGCATATTTTTTCATTTACTTTACTTCAAAAATCCTAAAGTCTTTAAATACAATTAATCAACTTTTCCTCTTTTTCTATAAATGTGTAAAATCTTAATTAATAAATATGAAATTAACTTAAAATCAGTACATAACATTTTATCTTGAAAAGTTAACAAATATATATTTACACATGTTGTAGAAACTGTTTATTTAATGAATCATTCTTTAAAAATTAAGGATGATGATGGCTCATTCTTTTCGATCGACGATAATGGTTGTGAAGTGAGTTAGTAGTGGTTGTGTTCGGTGGACGTAACTGACGATGGTAATTGTGTGGAAGTGACTGACAGTGACAATGGTGTGCAATAGTGATTGTGATAGTTACGTAATCACAGTGAAAGCGTTTGGGTTATAGAGGCGGATGGTATTGGAGGTAGTAGAAATTGTTGGCAATGGCTACTGGTGGTGGTGGTGATATAAGTAGTTGGTGGCGATTGATAATAATGGTTGTGATATGGAAGTTGGTGGTTAGTGGAGGAGATTGGTGATTGAAGTAGTGGCGGAACAACCCGTTAGAAAGAGGGGTTGATTGAATCCCCTTTGAAAAATTATACTACATAAATGAACAAATAACATTTTTTTTTGTATATTTATATATCATTGCTGAATCACCTTAACAAGTGATATATACTTCATTCTATCATTTTTTTGAATCTTTTTTCCTTAAGTGATGTTGTTATCGCCAGATAAAAGTAGTTGATGGTGACGGTTGGCTGTACAGATAGTTAGTAGTGATGGTTGTCACTATAAAATTGATAGTTATTGTTGTGAATTGGCGGTGAATTAAAATCTGAATAATTTAGGTTCAAAACCAGTGAAGACAAATAAGATCTAGATATCTAAATACAATATTTTTTTTCTTTAAATTTTCGAAGTATTTGATTTGAAACATCATAAAATTAGATATAGCGAGATTGAATTTGACCCAATTAGTCATTCTAATTTTGACATTAAAACTTTCTTATTTTATTCAAAAATTAAATTTACTTTGAAAAAGTTTAAATTCAAAGTGAATTTGGTCAAAGAATACTAACGTACTTCTACAAATTCATCCTTAAGAGAATTGTCACATAACTATATCATAATTATCACATATTATTACTTAATAAATACTATGCTATACTATATATTTACTTGTTACCATCCAAGTTTGTAAAACGAATTTGAATTGCTAAATTTGTCAAAGCAAGTTTATGCAAATCATGAATTGAACATTCAACTTTTACCAAATAGACATTAAATACAAGCTTTTTAGGAGTGGAGGTGATGTGTTGAGGTCGGTGGGGCTGTCCCCATAGAGGGTGTCTATTCTATACTCTCATTTTCATTAAGATCCCCAAACTAATAAACTAGATTAACGCTAATCCACCTTTAAATGTTAATCTTATTTCTGTCTCTATATTTGTCTCCTTCTTCACTCCCCTTTGTCTCCATTCACTCCACTTTTATTTTATTAATATAATATTAATATCCAATAAAAACTTATTACTCCCTTGTCAAGTTTGACTAGACACGATTTAAAAAAGAAAATAAATTTTTTAGAACTTGAATTAAACAAGTCATAGATTATTATATGACGATAAATTATTTCATTAAAAATAATTTTTATTGAGGAAATGGGAGTAATTAAAAAAGCAAATATTTTGTCCATTATTGTTTTCTCTTCTCTATCTTAAAGAAAAAAACAAAAAGAGAATGGAAGAAGAGCAAGAAGAACACTCAGTTGTAGTGCTCCTCTAAGCTGCAAACGACGTCGTTTTCACATCTCATTTGCCCTATGCATTCTTCAATGTAGCTCGTGATCCACAAAGCTTCACGTTTTCTGGTTCATCCTTTTTCAGCTTTTTCTTTTTCTTTCTTTTCATTTTTTCCCTTTATTAAATTGAAGTGAATCTGTTCAAATTTTTGTACTATGACTTATTTCTTTCTTGACGGGCTTCAATGCCGGGAAATGTGAGTTGTGGGTACTTCAAATTTGCATCTTTGCAGCTCTAATTTTATGCTATTTTTAGGTCCTTTCCATTTTGAATCTACTTTTATTTTTTTGCTGCTTTTGAGTGTTTAATTTGGGTTGTAATTCTTGTTTACTCTTAATAACAGTAAAATGTGAGTTGTGGGCACTTGAAATTTGCATCATTAGCTCTAATTTTATTTTTATGTCCTTTCTTTGAGCTACTCATTTTGAATCTGCTTTTATTTTTTGTTGGTTTCGAGTGTTTAATTTGGTTTGTAATGCTTGTTTACTGTTAATAACAGCAAAATATGAGTTGTGGGTACTTCAAAATTGCATCTTTTTAGCTCTACTTTTATGTTATTTTTAGGTCCTTTTTTTGAGCCACCCATTTTGAATCTGCTCTTATTTTTTTTTGTTGTTCTTGAGTGTTAAATTTGGTTTGTAATGCTTGTTTACTGTTAATAACAGCAAAATATGAGTTGTGGGTACTTCAAAATTGCATCTTTCTAGCTCTACTTTTATGTTATTTTTAGGTTCTTTTTTTGAGCCACCCATTTTGAATCTGCTCTTATTTTTTTTTGTTGTTCTTGAGTGTTAAATTTGGTTTGTAATGCTTGTTTTGGGTCTTTCTGTGTTTCTCGGTCTCTGATTTGTTTTTAGTGTTTCATATTTATATTTTTGTTTTTAAATTTCAAATGCTTTGGAAACATTTGAATGTTGATGTGTAATTGCAAGGGTTTTGGTAATTTTTTCTTTTTTTGATGAAATAAGAAGGAACACCAAGGGTTTTGCTACTTACTTGGTTATGTTAAATGTCTGCTAATATTTTGTATACTGTACTAAATACCAACTGTAGTTTGGGTATTTGATTTGCTTCTTGAGATGGTAGTCTTGATTGCTTAGTAAATTTAGGTTTTTTTTTTTTTTTTAATATTTCTTATATATTTCAAGAAAAAATGCACCTCATTTTCATCAATGTTGAGGGTATGATGTATGACTGTTAATATTCACAGTATTGTCTAAACACTAATTGGCGTTTGGGTATTTTCCGGTTTGTTGAGATATTTATTCAAATTCTAGGGAGGGAAGTCTTGCTGGAGTCTTGAGTTCTTGCCTTCTTGGTTTGAATTTTTATTTTTTCTCCCTTTTAAATTTTAAGAAACGCCAACTTATTGCATTAGTGTTTATATATTAACTCGGTGCCATGGAAAAATGTGTCTTTTTTTCTTATTTCAACAAAAAACACTTTATTGCATTTGTTTTGCTTAAATTGGTGCAATGTCATGGAAAATTGCTGTTGTATCCTGATATTAGAACCTTATTATGATGATGTTCTAGAAATTTGACATGATGTCTAAGTTCTGGCAATCACACTGTAAATCCTCAAAATCTCTTTTCTGAATGTTTTGCATACATGATAATATGTACCTATATCTGAAGTAATAGCTTTTTGGCAAATGTAGCACTGTATAATTATTTGAATCCTTTCCCCGGATCCTGCTAAGGCGGAATGCTTCGTGTCCCGGGCTTCCTTTTTTTAATCTTTTGTTTTGCTTCATTTTTGTCTAATCTAGTAGCCTTTTAGTAGTTTATTAATGTATCTATTTGTTTTTTCCTTTAGAAACGGGGTTGGTGCAAGTTGAAGTTTGAACTTTGAAGGGAAAGATAAGTTAGGGGTCCAATGGAGCAGTATGAAATATTGGAGCAAATTGGCAAAGGGGCTTTTGGCTCTGCAGTTCTTGTTAAGCATAAGCTTGAAAAGAAGAAGTAAGAACCAGAAAACATAGTCATTTATATAAGCCACATACATATCGTTACTATTGCACTTTTACTACGTGAAAGTGTATATGAAATGTTCAATCCCGTAAGCAATTGATACTTTTCAAAAGATATGTCTGTGAAATAGGAATTAATTTATTCATTTTCATATTCCTTCTTATTTCAGGTATGTATTAAAAAAAATCCGTCTCGCTCGGCAAACAGACAGGACTCGCCGAAATGCACACCAGGAGGTTTGTCTTCTGCTTAAACCATTGATCTTCTCAAATCTCACCTCCCAGCCTTCTCTATGCTAGGAAAACATTGAGAAAACCTTGAATTTACCATATCCTAGAATTTCTACATATCAGCCTTGAAAAAGGTTCAGAAATGATATTTTTTGTTCTATTATGGTAGTCCAAAGCTTTCAGTTCAGTAACCAGAAAAGAACGCTTTGAGATGTGAAGGGAAAAAGATCTTCTATACAAAGGAACATGCAACTTTTTTTGAACTTCTCAAAGAAAAAGAACATAAATAATTTTTGACACCAAAAACTTTCACTGGTACTTGTCACTTGATGTACATCTTATATATGTTCGCTCTGTAGTTGAACTTTCTTAAAATGCCCTGTTGTTTAATTTATCTTTTATTTTGTAGATGGCCCTTATTTCGAGTATGCAAAATCCATTCATTGTGGAGTACAAAGACTCATGGGTTGAGAAGGTTGCAACCAGTACTTGTCTTTCAAGTCATGTTCTTTTCTTTCCTTCCTTTTGATACTTTCAACATTTTGATAGAACATTTGATGTATGCATTTTCTTCTTTTGGAAGTATGAGATTCAGCAGTTTCATGTGTCTTAGCATGTAAAAGTATTGGATAGGTAAATCTGCAAGGGAAATTTGCTTGAAAGTTCTACAAGTAATGAAAGCCAATTATTTCATGATAGGCAAACCCCTATACCAATAAAATAACATTTTAAAGGGTCTTTTTGCTGGAACTCAATTTGTCATGTGGCAACAAACTCTGATGTCTTGAAAATGTCAGAGCAACCTTAATGAAGTCTGTTCAGGCAGAAGTTATTTGACTATAATTTGAAAAATACTATTGGTACACTATGATTTTGGAAAGAATAAGGAGATGTTGTATTGCAATAATGATGCATGTGAATAGATAAGAACAGAATAGTCAAAACTGTTTAAGCGCTCAAGCACATATTTAATTGCTAGCTCTTTGTCATCTTTGGGGGAAAGAATCAGCTACTATATGTGCATGCTTTTCTATGCAGCTATTATCCCCTTATCCACCTGGATGTGCATGGAGTTTCTGAAACGCACTCCGCACACTTTTTTTATTTTTGATAAGTCACGCTGAAGTCTTTTCCTTTGTTTAATTTTCTTTGTCCCTTTTAATTTTTATCTTTCCTTGGCATTTTTTTTTAATCTTTCCAATGAATCGTTTTTTTTTTGGTGCAACGTAATTGGAACAGAACTAGATTTATTCTCCAGTAGACTGTTGTTATAAAGTTAGTGGATAGCTTTAAACCCGCATTACAAGAGTAGAGTTGGGGATACCACTCGAGAAAAGCTGTGTAGACAAGTTTAATTTAGAATCATAAGTACTTTATCTATGTTGGACTTGGACCTCTTACATGCTGATGCTATTAATTTTTTGGAGAAGTACAATGAAGTGGCTGGTCAAACACGTTCTACCCTTTATATCATAAGAATTAAGAAATGTACAAGTGACTGACATTATACTAGGACAACTACTAAGATCTCTGTCAAGCTCTTCTTTTTTGAATCCTTTTGCTCTCTTTTTCTTTACATTCCTTGCTAGTTGGGACATTCTCGATTCTCTCAACACGTGTTGTAAAACTACTTGTCTGCTGCTGTGTGTATCAAATGGATATATTCAAAGCTTAGATGGGGATTTACTTTTTATGCCTTCCCTTGCAGGGTTGCTATGTGTGCATAGTCATAGGTTATTGTGAAGGTGGAGACATGTGAGTGACCTTTTCCTACTTAAACTATGTAGTTTGATTCCATTTGTCTCTAATGACCTTGGAAGTAGCCTCAATAACTGCATGCCTGCTTCGTTGCAATGACCTCTATTTTGCTGCAACTTTGCAGGGCAGAGGCCATAAAAAAAGCAAAGAACATCCATTTTCCTGAAGAGGTAATTCTTCTGCTGCTTGTAACCTTTGCTTCAATGTTCAACTAAAGTTTCAAGAGTTATTTTAAAAGTTGAGCTGTCATTTATGTGTCATTGGCTTCTAACCAATTCATGAACTGTTAATAGAAACTATGCAAGTGGCTTGTTCAACTCTTAATGGCTCTTGACTACTTGCACATGAATCACATCCTTCATCGTGATGTCAAGGTTCGCTGCATTTGCTTTTCCCTGGGTGGATTCCTTTGACTTATTACTTCTTAACTTTGCTGCTCCTTTAAACTTTTTGTTTGTAACATCTTTTGCAGTGTTCAAATATATTTCTAACAAGAGAGCAGGATATTCGTCTAGGTTAGTTTACTCATTTTGCATTTTCAGCTCCTTGAAAGTTCTAAATTCTAATAATTTACTAAAGGACAAGCGCGGCATACTACTGCAGGTGATTTTGGACTTGCCAAGATGTTGACTTCAGATGACCTTGCTTCCTCGGTAAGTAATGTTACTGTAGATGATTATCTAAAAGATATCATGTTTCCCAATAATATTTAGCTAAGTTATACTTGCTTAATTTCTCAGATTGTTGGAACCCCCAGTTACATGTGCCCGGAGCTTCTTGCAGACATACCTTATGGATCCAAGTCGGACATATGGTCTCTAGGTAATACAGATATACATCAAGTGGCACACATATTGCATGCTTGCAGCCTGGCACACATTGGTGCCTGATGCTATGTTTTGTCAACATGCTTAGTGGACACTAATGTAAGGTGCACTAATATTTCTTTGATTTTTTTTCCCATCCAGGATGCTGTATATATGAAATGGCTGCGTTTAAGCCTGCATTCAAGGCATTTGTAAGTTTCTGAGGACGTTGTTACTGTCTAACCTTGTTACCCAAGCAGTTGTCTGGTCAGCATTTTGAAATGCAGCACATGCTTTTTTAGAAGTAATTATTCTTCACTTATGTGAAGATTTTAGTAATTTCAGCTAGTATATTCTTCTTTTGCAAAAGAAACAACTAGTCAGATGTCCATTATTGAACCACTAGCAATGGTTGTGGAGAATTCCGACGAACATCAGATGAAATTCGTCATTGTGCATGTTCTAGGTGTTGGTGTTACGGCTCTGGAGAGATGTTAAAAGATGTCTCAAGTGTGTAGCACTTGACGGAAACTGAGAGCATATTTGGATTAGAAAAATGATGATGAACATGAAGTTTAATGGACTCTGCTTAGCTTGATTCTTGACAAAAGATTGAACCTAAGATGAAATAGCTGGTTTATTTATTGGAGCAAAGAAATGTAGATGAGAAATTGGATAATTACTTGTCCTATTGATATGTAAAATTAACTAAAGGTATATTTTGTTTATGCCAATTTCCATGTTTTAGCTAATGAGCCTTGTAAATTTTTCATCTTCCCATTGGAGCTCTACTAAAACTAGAAATAATCAAGTGTTCTTTATGAAGAATTGCACCTGATTTTTTCATTGTGCTGCCAATGATTTTCCTGTTTTGGAGTTTATAGAAGCTTATAGATTATTATTACTCTGTCTAGTTTTAAATGAGTACATTTGGGTGATCATGGCCTTTGTCTTCCTTATTATACTTCAATCAATGGATTCTTGATTTATGACTCTACCTATGATGTAGTTATTGGATAATCTTACTTTGATTTTGAGTGCTTTGAGAAACTAATCCTTGTTGCATATGTGTATCCATATGTTTTTTAAGGTTTCTGTATTTCACTATTCACTTTCCTATTTCTGGTGGATATTTTTTGGATGTTGAAATTTATGTCATCTTATGCATGTTGACATAGGATATGCAAGCACTCATCAACAAAATAAACAAGTCTATTGTGGCACCACTTCCGACAAAATACTCTGGTCCATTGTAAGTCATTCATTTGCTTGAGATTTCTTTTGTAATGGAACCATGTATGTGTTTATATGTGCAAGTGCTGCACTTTTTATTTAGGACTGTGACTTCTAAAGCTGGACTTCCTGTTGAAGGAAGCCCCTCTTTTGATTTTTTTCAAATGATTTGTTATTTTGGAGAACTATCTTAAAATATACAGGTCTATTTTAAACTTATAAACAGTCATTCAACAGATGGGAATAAAATTGTAGCAACTTAACTGGTTGTGTGCACCTTTTATTTTACTTTAGTGAGGTTCTGTATCTAAGCATGCCTTATTTGAAAGAAAGGCTAACATAAGGATTCTAAAGTTAGATTACAGTAATCCACTCTTAAGGGCTTTTTTATTCCCTTGACTCCCATCGTGCTTCCAGTCTAATGCACAACATGACAGGCCTCCCTGTGTTAACTTGCATGAATGGAATTAATTTTGTTTTTATCATCAAATTCCCAAGAACCAAAATAGATTTCTGTAAAATAAATTTTGAGATGTAAGAGGAGAACAAATTAGCACCTTGAAAACAAAAGCCAATGAAAGATCAGCAATCATTTTAACTGCATCTTTCCTCCGGGGACCTTTCTAATTCCTTGGTGGACGACATATTTGTAAAATGATATTTCTACTTGATGCCATCTTAAGGCAAAATGTGGTGAAAGGAGATAGTGCATTGGCATGGAGGTCAGGAAGTAGGTCGTCCTTATTATGACGAACAACTCAAGGTTGTTTTTGGAGTCATTATGACGACATGAAGAGTCTATTCTTCACTTCTTAAAGCCTCTATTTGCAATGCACTTCTTTTGTTAGTAAAGGAACATCGAGATCCAAAAATTGAGAGGGGATGTTTAGGTGCCTCAGTAACTATGTATTGAACTCTTTTGGCTTTATCTATGGGAAACTCTACCCTTGAATGGGAAATCTTTTTCTTACTCTGCTTATTCACTTCTCTTATTTGCCTTCCAGCCGAGGTCTTGTCAAAAGTATGCTGCGGAAAAACCCAGAACTGAGGCCAAGCGTATGAATTCATCTTTATCTTTATTTATATAGTTTCATTTACATCTTAAGCCATTATGCTATTGCCTTAAGATCTCCTATGAGGTTCATTAAGAAACTTGAACTGTTCGTTTAATATGCATATTATTTAATCTGCATAAATGGATAATGTTTCTACATAGAAATCTGCATATGATGGAGTTGTTTGTAGATAAACAAATAGAAGCTTATAAATGCTGTAGTGTTATTTCAACACTGCACCCAAAAGTCAAATGTGTGAATATGAGGTTATTGTTTACATTTCTTTCTTGAATCTCATGCCTTCCATGCCTGTGCTTTACACCATAGTGTAGGACACTTCCTTTTGACTTATGTTCATCCGATAGTAGAAACATTCAATTCTTTGTCTTTTGTTTTTGCCCTTTTTTATTTTTAATTCTTTTTGTTGGTACAGTAATATTTTTAGAAGACAAAATCATAAGTGAGACACACATTTTCTAATCATTCATCCTTAGCCGCTTTCATGTATTAAGTTTGGAAGAAATAACTTGTTGGGGACATATCTTTTCGCCTTTATTTGAAGAAAAAGGCAGGTAGACACGATCTTCTGGTAATGTCAGAGATCTTAACAGATACCAAGTTGATGAGTCATCATTTGGATGGAAGGTAAAGGGATAAACAAGGAAACTTTGACCGGAATTCTGCGATCAATAAGCTGCTTCTGAAGTTACTCCAAAATCCTCAAAACTTCTCTTTGTAGTTAATGATTTGTACCATTCGGTAACAAGAAATTTTATTACTTCAGTAACAACTGCCTGTCATATAGTTAAAATGGTCCTGTGATGTCTCCCTTTTAATCATGTCCAAGTGTGACTTCCTATCAGCAATACTCGCTAGCCTGCGTTGCCTGTTATGTGAACTTTAAAAATTACCTGTCTGGAATGATTGACAATTGACATGCATAGGTGGAGAAGATCTCTATTCTAACAAGCCAGATGTTTAATGTTCCATAAAGAGTGATATCGTCTGGTTTTGTAAATATGCAAAAGAACTAGCTGCTCCTAAGAGCATACATCACAGATTCGAACCCGTAACAGGCAAAAGCCTGGAGAAGGGGCCCATTATCCATGGAGAACCATCACAGCAGGATCTCGGGGATTTCTCTGTTATCAAAATAAGAAAAAACAAAACTAGCTGATCCCAAGAAAAGGGAATTGTACTCTGACCATCTATTTGGGATTATAGTAAATTATAGTAAAGAAAACTGAATGACATGTTTCAGTCTCGTTCTTAGTCTTTCCGCCTCTAATTTGAGATGTTGCATACCCAACGATGGCCTTAATTTACATTTATCCTAAAACTGCAAAAATCTTTACTCATAACTTTTATGTAGTGGCGTAACATCAAAAGTAGTGAGGACGTGTCTCATTATTTTGCCCACATAATGCAAATATCTAGAGGAAGCATTTTATGTTTTCTTCGCTTTAAATTTAAAATATGAAGCCTTTCATAATCGATGATTTATCTTTGAGCGTTGGCTTAGAAGGAGCGTCTGTTCTGAATTACAGGAGCAATTTTTATATATATAAATTACGAGGAGTGCGTCTAACAAAAATGAAAGGATTAGCATGTTAACGCATATCAGCAGTGTGTCTTTGTCTGTTTTTGTTTAAGCTAATAAATTTCTACTTAAATTACCTTTGAAGCATGCAAATAAAGGAAGATCAACTCCTTAATCACAGAAGCGATTCAATACTAACCACAAAAAGATTAAAATATGTCTCTTTGGTTTCTTTAGAGTACTTTAATTGTTCCATAGTTAATTATAATATTCATACTGGCATAACGTGTTTTGTTTTGGTTATATTACAGGCAGCAGAACTTCTTAGGAATCCACTCCTTCAGCCTTATGTGATTAATATTCATCTCAAACTTAACAGCCCTAGACGCAACAGTTTACCTGCTTGTTTGCCTGATAATGATGTTAAGAAAACCAGATTCGCAGTTTCTGAAAGCGCACCTTTCCCAAAGAATAGAGAGAAGCGAATATCATGCGGAAATGATAGGACTCTGAATCCTAGTGTCTCTGATCACGATTATACTTTTTCAAGTCGTAGATATCCAAAAACTCCAAGCAGAGTATCTGAATTGTCTGTTGGAAGCCCTGATAGAGGATCAACTGTCACAAAAAAAATCACTTCAAAAGCTTTGCTTGTGAACAAGAATCCAAAGGTGATCATGCCGAAATCAACTACTCCAAGAAGACAAGTGGAGCTAAGGAACAATGATATGGTAAGATCAAAAGTAAAAGGTTATTCATTTTACTTGTTTCTATTCTATGGTAAATGGATTTTATTCTAGACAAGAATGTCCAAGCGGTTCAACTGATGGACAACAAAGCAAGCTGATACTGATGTATAAAAAGTAATAGATGTAATATTTTGTCATTACAACAGATTTTGAAAATGGTTTCTCACTAAATCTTAGATGGTGTCAACTTATATACTAAAAGATGAAGATGGTATCCTAAAATCGAACTTAATATTGTTATTTTCATTTGGATCTTGATTAACCATTTGGAAATTGGAATACCCAAACCAGGACACATTCCGCCAAATTGACTTTGATATCTATGTTAGCCTATGTTTTTTAGGGTTCAGCTAAAGACTAACACAACCATATATGATGAAAGAAAGTATGAGGGTAACTAAGATCTGCGGTTAGTAAAATGATATTTTACTTATTTGGTTAGGAAGTAATATATGAGGGTAATTATATTTTGATTCCAGCACTCGTGTATGAAAATTAGACGGTATTGGGACAGTGACTTTAATTACGTATGCATGGTATTTGGTTCATTAGACTCTAGCTGGTTAATTCTGCCGATACCACTTCTCCTTACTGGTTGACTTGTCAAAATGGATTACAACATATCAAACAACATAGGGTTAAAGAGTGTACATTCACCATGAAGGATATGTGTCAATCCCATCTTTTACTTCCCCTTTCCCTACTTGAATAAAAGATAATTGAATTAAGAATTCTCTAATGTGTGTCTGCTGTAAATCTGGTTCCCTTTTAAATTTTAGATTTAAGCTGTGGATTATAGACAGCTATACTTGATATCTGCATTTTCAACGTTGAAGTTTTCAGAGAATAATTGTCTACGTTCTGCCTGCTCATTTCTGGCGAGAATGGCAAGATTAGCTTGTTTCCCTGCTGAAAAAGTGAACTTCAACTCCTTTAATATCATCTTAGTAGTACAATATTTCCAAAGATTTTAGATTTTAGTGACTTTGGTCTTCAGTCAGAAATTCTATTATCCATCTCGGAAGTAGCTAAATCTGAACCTTTATGTCGTTTTTGGTGTACTTAGTTTATGTGTGAACTAACCCTTATAAAGGAACATCATTCTTGCTAGGTTATTGGAGCTGTAGTGTCATCTTTATATGTTCCTAAAATTAACCAATGACTTTAAGAACCATGGAGCCCCCAAGTTTAATTAGAACTTCCTTATTTTTTGATTAGTAGATAAGGGGATATGCATTATATGGGCAGAAGGGGATGCTGATCTTGTGAAGATATGTTTCATTAAAATAAACTGAATAGAAATAGCCCCCCCACTTGTGGGATTACACTGGTTATGTTGTTGTAACTGAATAGAAATAGCTATATGGCAACTGCATAGAAGTTACAATGGCAACTGCATACGATTGGTTAGAAGTTAGAACTATACCATTCTCATTCTTGATAAGTTTGCTGGTGCTATAACATTTAGCACTTGCAGTTTATAATTGTGAAGGTTTCTCCAAATTTTCTATATAACTCTTGCTATCCTAATCTGTATGGCACTTTCCATTTTGGAATATCCAAATTTTTTCACGCGATTGCAAAATAATAGTAACAACTTTCAAGAATTTAAATTCATTTTATTATTCAAATTTAAACTTTGATGAGATGCTTTCTCAATCAACTATTTTCCAATAACAATTTTAATATTCTTTTCCACTGTTATTATTGTGATAAACTAGTTAGCTTAAAGTCTTAATTTTTTTTTTATGAAATCAAATAGTGTCACACGAGGTGGAAGCAATATGATTTTAGGTTTTTCCTCTAGGTAAATATGTCCTTTCATTAAGCAAACCCATTGATGGATCATTCTAATAAAAATGTATTGTTTCATTAAGTGACCAATACACGTTTCGACTAAGCATGATGCCACCAAAGCTACTAAATGTCTGGTTGTTGACCTTTTATGATTTCTCTGACTTTTGTTGTTGAACTTCCGTTTTCCCTCTTGGTAAGTATGAGATGTGTTTGCAAACTATATAAAAGAAAATCAGAAGTTTTAATTTGCCTGGCTAGCATTGCGAAAGATCATATGATTTTGTGTTCACTTATCACTAAATTTGTGATGGATTACTCATCTAGCATAATTTGCAGTCCATTATCCGTTTCGATTCCTAGAGTATGTAAAGTGTTGAAGTGGTAGATAAAAATGCTCGTCTCCAACTCCATCTTCATTAAGCCCCAGCTGTTCCAAAAGAGATGAGGAGAGAGAGAAAGAGAGAGAGAGCGAGCACGACAAGCAAAAAAGAAAAGAAAAACAAGAAAAAAAAAAGAAAAGAAAAGAAGAAAAAAAAATGTGGTTGCTTTTATGTCTGTGTTCTGAAAATTATGGATATAAGCTTATGTACTTTAAGCAGTAATATGATAATATGCAATTTTTGCCTGCTTAACCATATTTCCCTTGGTGATGTGTGTGTTCCCAACACCTGTCGTTTGACTACTCTATGCTTGACAGGCTTCACGAACCCTGGTGAAGAGATCTGTTTCTACAACTCGTAGGTCATCTTTGCCATTGACAAATAAGGCAGCAGTTCAAGAATTACCTCGAAGGCCGAGTCTCAGTTTCCTTGACTGCATTAAGTCTCCTGATGTTTCTGTTAATGCCCCTCGAATTGACAAGATGCTTGAGTTTCCATTAGCTTCATATGAAGATCCTTTCCATCCTATACGCCGAACATCATCAAACTCTGCGCAAGGTTCCTCTGGCTCACCACAAGCCGAATATTCAGTTATGAAAGACAAATGTACCATACAGATTCCTGACAGTAAATTTGATCGACTGAGTGCAAATGATGCTTGGCAAGGGTTTGAAGGCCCCATGGTGCATGTGGATAGAGAGGACATAACTGATTCTTCTGATCAAAATGCTACTGCTGGTGCATCCAGCCGAACCTCATCTGACACAAGACGCCGTCGTTTTAACATGTCATCTTATAAGCAACGGGCCGAAGCCCTGGAGGGATTACTTGAGTTCAGTGCTAGACTCTTGCAAGAAGACAGATTCGATGAACTTGGTGTATTATTGAAGCCATTTGGACCCGAAAAAGTTTCTCCGAGGGAAACTGCTATTTGGTTGACCAAGAGCATCAAAGAAAATGCTCCTAAGCAGGAAGATTAGTTCTAAGGACATTCAATGTGTATAAAGTAGTCTTTGCTGTAATATTTTCTGTAGGTGCCCAGATTTTGCTACGTAGAGGCATAGTCATAAGCTGAAATGGTAATTCATAGCTAGGATCTCCTGTTATCCTTACCCCTTCCATATTTAGCAAATTCATGCGGTACTGAAAGGATACTGTGGATGAGAAAACAGGTTCCGTTAATCCACTAGAAATATTACTTATTCGGATGGGAAGTCCCAATGTTAGCATCTATTTTCTCCCAATTAGAGAGTGCTTGTTATGCTTGCCTCTTTTATTTTTGGGTTCCTTTATTCAACTTGAGAGACAAGCTAAAGAATGTCAGCCTCAGTTTTCATCAGAAGTTGGAGTGTTGCCCCAATTTTTTGGTGTCAGGTTGCGCTTCTCTTTGTGCACTTGGATGCTCTAATAACAGAGATACTTTAAGGAAAATGGAGTTTGACCGGACAAGATGGAACCAGTACATACTCAAAGGAGGCTGATGTAAATGGCTGAGAGAGAGCAATAAGTAGCTATGAATCTCATGTGCTAGCCACTCTTACCATGTAGGCAGTGAGAGATATTCCACAGGTCAAATGGTAGACACTATGCTGGTAGAATCAACCTTGACATGCTTGATGGGCTTTGCTTGTTTGTAAAGCTTGAGTAACCAGGCTTCATGGCTTTCTGGGACATTGTGTCTCCTGCTGTGGGTAGGTGTTTCTTCCCTGCTAGCGTCTGGTATGCCTGTTATCCCATCCATCGATGGTGTGCGCTTGCTTTTTCTTTTTATGCTCCAATTGGGTCGTTGTCTTGGTTCACTATGTGATCTAGCTTTTGCTCTTGGGGATTCTGTGTTGGACATGTATGTTAGGGCTAAAGCAGCGCTAGAAAATATGGAGTTCGGATTTTCTGAGTGTGTGATGGAAAGTGGGGTTTTGGAAGATATGGTCGTTGACACATTAGAGCAATCTTCAAAATCTTTTTTTGGCATCTTGAAGGAGAAATCTTCTATATGCCTTTCATAACTTATTGTGCTTGCATCACTCAGTGTAGAGGGACTTGGACATGTCTGGAGTACTTGATTACTCCTTGACACTGAAAGACGATGAGATTCAAAGGTGCTCAATCTATTTTCCATTCTTGGAGATTTATCTTTCGTGCCAATTTTCTTCTGAACTCTCCCTTTTTCTTGAATGCTAACATCCATATTTTCCTGCCATTTAAAGTCTTGTCATTTCCCTTATATTGGTACACTCAAAATTCTGCTTAGGAGAAGATGAGACTTACAATGCTACAGACTCTGGTAAGCTGATTGTTCTCGGATGATACTTTCTGACTCTTTCTTGTTGGGGTATGTGCTTCTTCAGACATCTGAACTCTTTGAACGCGAGCCCTTAGTTGAATGACCATAAGAGAGTGCATGCGCTTGACCGTTGCTGCTGTCTGTTTCCTCACTAGGTGACCTCTTACCAGTGCCTGTAATCTAACTAGGCTTCTTAGGGCCCGCAACGCTTTCCTAGCCTGCATAAACATCAGTTATTCTTTCAAGCCGTCTTTCTCCATTTAGCTGTTGACATTATTTGTTTCATAAATGAGCACAATATCATCCTACATAGTTTAGCTGTGCATGTTTGTTGACCTTAAGGCTTAAGGAGAGGACAAGGTCACTTGGGAAGTACAAAATTATGAGGATCAAATGAAACCAAACATGGATCGACTTAGGTTTGAAAATAAACAAGAATAGATTCAAAGTGTGAGTTGTTACCAAATAAGAACGAAAAACAGCTTGGATTTTGGTGGCTGCTGCATCCTTAACACATCTGGTAATGTATGTCTTTGGTTCTGTAGCTTCTTTTGCTGTTAGGGTTGCTTTGATGTGTTTCTCCAGAATGTCAAACTCTAGCATTGAGCCTTGTGTGTTAAGTTTGTGAGTAGAAGTCAAGTCAAAAGACCTAGCACTCTTATGGTTATTTCTCTCCATGCTTGATGATTTCTTGAAACTCCATCTCCTTCTCACTTTTGGAGTAGATGGGCAACTTGCAGTTGGGGTTACCATATATTCTGTTGGTTTTTCTTCTTTGTTTTCCCTTTCCTCCTTTTTCCCCATCATCATCAGAAAGTTCCTGATCCATTTGCTTGCCTTTCCCATTCCTGATGTACCTTTCAATCTCTTTCACTCAATAGTGTGTAAGAAGTATTTTCACAGGATTTTGGGTGAATGTTAGAGAGAATTTGTCTCATTTCAATGTGGTTGAGTACACTCATATAATGAGCTCAAGGCCTGCATTGTTTCTTGGCATTGTTATTTCATTGACTTCAAAAAAGAAATATTCAATTGGCTTAGGTGGTGCAACTCTTATATTATTCATTTTCACTGTATTTGGTTTGTCAAAGGCCTGCAAATGAGCCCTCTTGTCTTGCCATTTGCAAGTTGCAACTAAGGTGAGACTTGGACAACATACTAGTGTTTAAGGTTTCTCAACTAAACACTTCTTTTGTTTTTAGTCATATCTGCATGCACACCTCAATAACATCCCATTTATAGTCTTTTCTAAAGAAGTAAAGTTGGCTATTCCTAGACCCAAAATTATTCTAACGTGCTTAATCTTTCACTTTTAATTACCCAACGCTTTGAATTAACATAAAACAACAATACTTCCAATTTTCTCAAATTTATGTGGCTAAGGCTTGTATAAGTGATTCGAAAAGGTTAATTTGACTTGAATTTGCAATTAAACTGTAAATTATTTAGGGGCATGCACCTAAATTTGTCTTTGAGAGGGTTTTCACGATTACACCACAGTCAATATAGCTAATCGGAAAGTTTACTGAAGTAAATTTTTTATAGGACTCCCGTGGCTAATCTTCACGAAGAAAGGAGGGCAAATACAGATCAACCAAAATTTTTATTTTCTTCTTAGAAAAGGGAATGAATATTACCCGCAAGGGTGGTTAAGTTTGTTGAGCATGAGGCTTTCATAATGGAGGTGTCAGATTCGAAATTCCCTGCCTACGACAACAGGAGATTTGCCTTCTGGGTCGAGCTCGTCGCACGGGACTTGTCTAGTGCGGGTTATCTCTCTTATGTGGTTTGCGAGTTATTGCATAGGAGCTGGATTTACCTTGTACGCACTCGAAGGGTAGTGGCTGCGGGTTCCTATGTCATAAAAAAAGGGGAATGAATATTTTTTCAATTTTTCGTTTTCTTTCAAGGTTTTATCGACAAAAGAACAAATAATAATTACAAAAAAAAAAAAAACTGAAAATCTTTTTATGCGTCTTATATTTATCGTACATCTATCTTTTTCCGTTTAGCTTTCTTGTTTGTTTGGTGTGCAAATGTGTAGTGTTAACCATAATTCCACTTGGAAGTGAACGAGTTATTTGATGAGGCTACCTTAGATGATTGTACATGAAGAAACTAGATGGATTAGAGAGGATTTACATGATAGAATAATCCCAAAAAGACAAATCAGAAGCACTGAAAGAGAAAACCAAAACATATGCCAGCTCATAGACAATAGGATTTTCCTTTGTTTAATATTTATTTTCTAGAAATAAGAGAAAAAAGGTTACTTCTTCAACCAAGCAATTTATATTTTACGAGTTAAGTTTTATGGATTGATGGTGTGAAGAATATTTACGCAATCAGGTCAACTATTAGATAATTATATGTTTCTGTTAAATATTAATTAGTAATATGTTAAAATTGGTAATTATCTTAATATCTATCACGCCCCGAACCATGGCTTGAGCGTAACACGACACTCGGTGTCTTGCTGCATGTGACCGAGCAAATCACATGACTTGTTGAATCAACATGGGGCATGAACTGATGCGGAACATAATATAAACATACACGGTGTGAGTAAAACATGAGATTAAATAATCATAAGTTCTGAAAATACTATTATATCATGAATGCAGAAATATAGTAGTGTAGCCAACGAGGCTAACTCAACTGAACATCTGACATGACATAACTGACTAGTCTTTGAAACCTCTATTAAACTGTTTACCGGGACAAGCCTCCCCGCACACCTTAACTGCATAACTGACATGAAATAAATAAAGATAACACCCCGAATGAGATGGGGCTCACCATTAGCTGATACGAGCAATAGTCCTAACGAGCAGATTCGCCGTCCTGCAAATCAATGCGGCATCGTGAAATGCAGGCTCCCAGGCAAGAAAATGGGACGTTAATACTTTGAATTGTACTGGTATGTAAAACAACTGAATGAAATAAACATGACACATGAAATAATATAATTGAAACTGAAACTGTAAGCTGGACATGAACATGAGCATCATCTGACATGAATAAATTTATAACATGAGTAAAAACATTTTAAGTACATATGTATATCTATATCTTGTGGGAGAGCCGTAGTATAACCGACAACATGGAATCACCATGTGGGTACGTGGAGTCTGGTACCTGGCCCAACCAATAGAGCAGCCCCACACCTTGCCAGGGTATGAGACATAAGCATGAAATAAAAGGATCTAATTCAATTGTCTGAAGGTGTCGTCCTAATCTGGGCGGATCGACCCTTCCCCTACGTTGGCATACGTAGTTTCAGGCTGTCTGAGCTTTCTCGGTAAACCTATGCTACTCCCAAAAACATGAACATGGATATAGGTGGCATCCGAGCCCATGATTTGTATAACATAACTTGTAAGTATGCCTTATAGACATGATTCGTAAACATGACTTGTAAATATGAGTCGTGAGTATAATATAGCATGAATATAAGTATATAGTATAACTTGTATGAAAGCATGGAAAACATGTAGATTTTCATGAAAATAAGCATAATAGTTCATATATTGCATTTAAGAACCCATGGAATGCAAAACATGGGTATTCATGGATTACAGAAGGATTCCCAATAACCAAAATGGAATATCAAGAATACAATAACGAATTATTAATACGAACATGATATGTCATGGTACATGTAACTTAAGGTCATTATGAATTAGAGTAGAAACCCTAGGTTTGTGGAACTTCGTATTTTCATGGATGAACGTAGAGTGGGGAAGAACAATGATGTTCCCACACGTGGATAGAAACCCTACATACCTTAGTTGCTTCAAAACTTGAAGAAAAAGTCTGAACTTTTGAAGAAGAACCCCAAGAATCTGAACTCGAAACCTTGAGAAGAGTTTTCTTGAAAACCCTAATATAGTGTAGAATATTGTTAAGAATCCATGTTTACGTGTTAGAATTACTTAGAAATGCATGGGAGAGACTTACCTTGATGTGGGAGGATGAGGAGAGGAAAGAAAAGTCGTGCTAGGGCTTGGAGAACTGAAAAATGGAATAAAAATTTAGAAAAACATAACTTTAATGAACCTCAGGGCTGTCTGCGCTGCAGATGGCCTTCTGCGGTCGCATATACTAAACCGTATCGAAAACAAAATGCTGGAAACTTCGGGACAGAAATTTTAGCGCAGATAGCCATCTGCGTCGCATTTCGCGTTCTGTGTCGCAGAAGTTTGTTCGGCGGACTGCTCTGCGACCCTTCAGTAAAACGGTCATAACTTTTTATGCAGATGTCCATTTGACCTCCATAATATACCGTTGGAAAAATATTTCAAAGATCTACAACTCTCATGAGGAATTTTTCCGAGTTTCCTTATAGATTTTCCCTACTATTCGCTTGAAGTGAGACCTTGTGCAAACTCACTTGAAAAAGCGTAGCTTCCGACTTTACTTTGCCCAAGGACTCATCTTATGAATCGATTGGTTGTTGAAACACTTCATATACTCCTCATCTTGGTTCCATTATATTCCCGTCATAAGGTTCATACCTTAGCCCGAAGGCACGAGGTGTTACACTATCATAGGTTAAAATCCATTAATGGTATAAAAAATTCAGGTTTACTGTGTCAGTATGTATAACTTAAATCCTTATTTTTTTCAGTAGTCCAATAACTTACATAAAAAGAAAAATGTACAACCTAATTATGGTTGTGAATTAACCATAATTAGCCACATTAACACTAGAAGATCTTCTAATTAAAATTTCAACTGCTTTACCCTCGCGTCAGCGTTGCATCAAGATATCTACCCCTAATTTTAATGTAGATCAGAACTAAGTCTTCAATCTTTGAAAATATCTACCTAAACCTTTGATGTGTATGTTTATTAGTTACTTAATCTCTTTTTGTTTTGTTATTATGTTGGTTGATTGAAGACATAATATATTGTCGTGTCCATTCTTCTAGTTTACTCTTGTTTTATTTTGACTTCCGTTCATCCACATCACCTATGTCCATTATTTTTGTTAATTGTATAATTCTAAGTTTTACATCCTCACGGAAGTTCTTTCTATATATACTATTAATTTTAACAGTTAAAGTATGTTTTACTTTACAAAGCAACTAATAAGAATACGTTTCCTTAACGAATAATCATGAGGATACTTTTGTCTTTTAAAGTATTCTAACGTGAAAAAAATAATAACTTAGAGTATTCTAACGTGAAAAAATTGGAATTTTCTTCTTTTGAGTATTTAAGGGGGAAAAATGGAGTACACCATAACATTTGTTATGGTTTTGGAAATTTAGAGTTTCTACGTGGAGTCCTCTGACGAGAAATAATATCAGTATATCACGCCGTCAATAAGAATCGAACTTTTTCCTAATTTAATATGAAAGTAATCCAAAGGTGAAAATACATTTTAAATGAAGTATTTAAGATCAAGTACTTAAAAAAAATAAAAAATTAAGATGAAGTACTGATGGAAAGTATTACATTTAACAAAATCAGGAGAAGTCCTTAAATTTTCTTTTTAAATATAGTTGCTTTTGCAAAATGATCCCCATCGGATTTGACAACCCATTTCCTACTAAAATAAAAAAAATAAAATGTAGTACAACTAAACCGACTATATTAACTTACACGGATATTTCGGTTGTGATTCAACCGTTTTTGGGGACTATTAAGAACCTAACTATTTGAGGTAAGAAAAATGAAACCCCAAATCTTGGTACTTGGCTAGGGAGACTATGGATAACCTTCTATTTAAATCTTGTACTTGGCTAGCAGTTGAAAGCAACACAATAGGTTTATTGACGCAAACTCAAATTAGTCGGTTCAATGAATTTTGAAACATCAAATGCCGAAAGAAAAAAAAAGAAAGAATAAAGCAACAGTAGTATGATCAGAGCGATGGTGGTGGAAAATATAACCATCTTTAAATCAGTAGCTGATGTAGCTTTAGTGCTCTTATTTCAGTCGAGCCTGATATTTTTGATACAAAACACAAATATATATGTAAAAAGCAAAAAAATAAATAATTCAATATATATGAGATTTTAAACTAATTTTTAAAGTATAGTGAATCCAGTACTAGAAACTTTTAAAGTTAAACCTATCAAATTAAATTCGCTTCTCCTTTGAAAGAGTTTCCATTGAAAAATGTTGGAGAATACTCTTAGGTTTTTACTTCTATGTTGCCCAATGCTGACTTTGTCCAGAATTACCATTAAGGGTCTGTTTGCAAAGTCACCTGGTAATTGGAATTGGTGTAATTACTAGGGTAGTAATTACACAGCCTAGAATTACACATTATTGTAATTACAACAACCTGTTTGTTTGTCATAATATAATTACAAGCGTGCTGTTTGATTGCACAAGTGTAATTACACAGTTTGTTTAATTTAAAAATAAAATTTAATTATTAAAAAACTAAAATTAAAAAATATTGCCTTTATAAATGATATTAAATTAGTTATTTAATAACAAATTGTTTCTTGAAAATATATTAATTAATAATCATATGTAACTAATATTGTAAAAAATAATTGATATATAATTTTCAAATTAACAATATTTTAATTTTAATTAATTATAAAACTTAAAAGAAGACTTTTTGTGAGAACATCATGGATGGGATGTTTGACAATTTTTTTTTTTTTATAAATATAATGCCATAACATTATTCAAATGTTTGACAAAAAAAATCTATCAATTGTGAGTGAAAAATAAACAACATGCAATGTGAAATAACAAGTCAATAGTACTAAGGCAAGTAAATTAAAATCGAAAATATAAGCTAAATTCAAGATCCAAAAGAAATTTTTTAACATAATACTCTTATCTCAAATTCCAACATTACATAAGTAAGTTCTAGCAAGACTTAAGTAAATATCATTCAAAAGAAAGGAAAAGTAATTCTATAACCTCATTGATAACGAAATTCTACTTTAATAACGTCAGTCATTATATACCAAGTTTGATAATGACTCAGTCTTTCTAATATTAAGAGGTGTAGTTTCAAAAATTAGAATAATAGCACTGATATGATAAATTAATAAAATAAAAAAATAAAAATATAATACGAGTAATTACATGAAACCACAAGAAGTAAAGATTGGGATTGAGAAGAAAGGAAATGAAAGATAGATAATATAAAAAGAAAAATATATTTTAAAAAATAAAAATAATTAAAAAGTAATTTTTTTTTTAAAATAATAGAAATAAAAAATAAATTAAAAAGAAAAAGAAATTAAAATAAAACAGAAAAGAAAGAAAATAAAAAGTAACCTTGAAATTACAGGGTGTAATTACACCCAATTCTCAACACCCTCTTGAGAATTGGAGAGTGTAATCACACCCTCTCAATTACACAAATTCTCATCTAACTGTGTAATTATTTGATCAAACAAACAAACCAAACTGTGTAATTATACTTAATTCCAATTACCTGGGTGGCTTTCCAAACAGGCCCTAAGAATTTCTATAATACTACTATTAGGTTCTAGGTAGGGGTGTCAATGGGACGGTTCGATCGGTTATTTTAAAAAAATTATACCATCCCAATTATTCGGTTATTTTATTTTGTATAACCAAAATTAGACTTTTCGAGACCGTCCCATCATCTCGGTTTTTCTTTGGTATCGGTACTGCTCGGTTAATTTTCGGTTATTTTAGTTTTAAAGTGTCACCTAAGAATACACCATCATTAAAATGTAACGACACATATCTCCACAAACCTATTTGTAGTACACCATCAAATAAAGCTTTTATTTGTTTCTTATGAAATATTTAATGTAAAGCTTTTAAAAAAACTACACAAAGTAATTAAACTGAAATGTGTTATATCATGTAGCAAGACAATAACAACATGAATCATCACTGATTGACCAGGGAGAAAAATAACTTGCCAAAGACAACGATGTTGAATTGAGCCAAAACAAACATTAGATTATAGGCCACGGAAACCACAACTTGAATTTTATACATATACATCAAGCAATAAAACTTCTGTAGTGCTAATTATAACCAATAATGTCTACTTAAATCATCTAAATCTATGACCGTACGACTATGTGTATGAGGCATCCTTTAGAAACTAAATCCAATCAACTAAAGGCCCAAATTTTATTGGCCAAAATTATTTTTTATATTTGAAACAAAACTCATAAAATATATTTTATATATTCAATTTAACATATTTGTAATATATAAAATATATTTCATACATGTAAGGCTATTCGGTTCGGTTCGGGAATTTTTCGGTTTTTTGCATAAATTAAAAAGACCACCCTAATTATTCGGGACGGTTATAAGCTTAAATAAAAATCCACGGTTTTATTGAAAAAACAATATAAATCTGTTCGGTATGTTTAGGTTCGATCGATTTTTCATATTTTTTTGACACTCCTAGTTCTAGGTTACATGTTAAGTTCTACAGCCCATAAGAGAAAACTTTGCCCCAAAAAGAAAAATGCCTATAGTTTATTGAATGAGACCCCATTGATTAACCAAACCGCCAAGGAACAGAAATTTCAAACAACTACTATTATATAGTTAATTAGACTTGGGAAACCCTAAGAAGACCTGCCACATAGTAATCTTTGAAATTTTGATACAAGTAGAAGGTTCTATTAAGAAAAATTTAACACGAACTTCCTCTATAAATTTACCCTCATTGGACACAAAGTACATGTTCTCTAGTTCACATTCTCCTTTCCCACCAAACACACAAAAATATTACTTTTGGCTTAGGGAAGATGGATTTCTCCAAATTTAGAGCTTATCTACCGCTTCTTTTGGTTATGCTACCAATGTTAGCAGCAACAGAGGATAGTATTCCTCCAGTTCTTGCTCCCTACTTTGGTACATCTCTTTTCTTTCAGCTTCCTTAATTATCTATTCATTTTCTTTTATGTCGAGTATTATACATGCAGCAGTTTAAATGCATTTCAGAATTTTAGAGCAGTTCTAAATTTATACTTAAGCTTGTACTAGTATTAAACTTTTCAAACCTAGCATAGAAGTTATGAGTTCATCCGAACCTCATAACTTTGACTCAGATCCAGTGAATAAGTAATTCAAATTGATTGTGGTAGAATTTCGAACTCAATCCTCATAAAGTTCAAATCTTGAATCCCCCTACATCTAAACAAGTTCACTAGTTAATATTAAAGAAAACTTTTCTTAATATTTATAATTATGAGCCCTCTTTCTAATTTTTAACTTTCGAATTGGCTGTTATAATGTATATATATAGACAATATATGCAATGATGTGGACTGTGGGAAAGGAAGTTGCGAACAAGCACCAGGAAAGCCATTCAACTTCATTTGTAACTGTGAACGAGGTTGGAAACGGACTCACCATGATAATGATGATGATGATGATGATGAGGATGATCTTCAGTTTCTTCCTTGCATTGTTCCCAAGTGTCAGTAATTTTCCCTCATCTAGTTTCTTTTTATTTTTATTGATAAATCTGCCTAATTATATTTTTTGAATATAATTAAGAGTTGGAGATTATAATAATCATGGATTATGTTTTATTGCAGGTTCTGTTGACTATTCTTGCTTGCCAGCACCTCCACCAGCTCCACCAATTCCACACAACATGTCTTTCTTTGATCGTAATTACAAAAAAAAAAATACTATAAGCTTCCATTTATTTCTTTTAGAATTTTCATTCATATTCTATCTATTTTCTTATTAAACCCCATGAACTTTTCTTGTTTAAGCTTGCTACTGGATTTACTGTGGAGAGGGGACATGCAAAAAGAATATAACACATGGACAAACATGCGAATGCGAATATGGTTATTCCAATCTACTCGGCATCCCTACTTTCCCTTGCTTCAATGATTGTAAGTAGAAATAACACTTCCGCCAGGGTAAATGTTTTAGTTTCATATAAATAACATCACACTAGCTAAATGATAATCCATTATTTGACTTTCAGGTGCCATTGGATCTGATTGCCAACAGCAGGGAATTCGGCTTTTAAATTCCACTGCATATTCTCCTGCACCTTCTCCATCTTCAATTTTTAATGGAGGTGATGACAATAATGGAGGTAAGAGTTACCATCATCAAAAATTTGGAATCAATTTACAGGATAAAAACTTTTGTTTTATAAGACTTTAATGCGATATTGAGAGAAATTATGTGTTAAGAGAGACATAAAACAAGTAAAGAAAGGACACTGTACTCCGATTATACACATATTATACATCGGTTATGCATATATTTTACATCCACATGATATTTTTTGTTAAAGCAGTTGGATAGACGACTATTTAGGTTAATTCTTCCATAATAATAATTCATAATAATTGACCCATGAGGTAACTACATATTACCCTTGTATAGGTTTCATTGAAAGAAAAATAGTTCTTGGCTATGTTATATTAAAGGTCAAGTTAAGCAAAATAAAGTCACAATACTACTTATTCTAACAAGAGTATAAGATCATCTCACCATTCTAACTCTTCCGTACTGGCAGCTACATCATTTATGCCCAAGAATTCCCACTGGATGGCTATCCTTCTGGCCTCTGCAGCTATGGCTTTACTCAACTAGGAAGAGGGGCTGGCTTTTTACTTCACCATGAGAGATATTACAGTATTTATCAGGATTACTGCTTGATGCTTCATCTATACTAGCGCATTGTACTTCATTCATTTGCCAGATTCATATGTACTACATATAATAAACATGTGATGGTGTGTCATTTCTGTACAGAGTGTACTTTGAATATTATTTCAGTTATAGTATTTGACTTTTCTTCATTTAGCAACTACATATCTTATGTAGATGACGTGCTATGTGTTAGGCATGATGGATAATACATGTCTTCCCATTACCATCACTCTAATCATTTAGGCATCAGCAGAAGTAGATCATTTTCCTAACTACTTACGGAAACACGCTTGCATACACATAGAGCACTTCCCTCTGAAATAAAAGAAAGGACCCCATTCCCCATCATAATAAGGTATACTCGTCAACCGCTCACCTTGGGGATATTGGCAGGATTTGTAAGCGTTGTGATCCTCAACATAATACATAATACTGAAAATGGTAAAGAGATAAACAAAAATGTCTGACATAGGCTGTATAACGGTTTCAAAAGGAGTTTATAATGGTCATGGACCACTCTATCCATAACAGTAAAGTTTTCTAGATGGATACTCTAATTCTTTTCCATGATCTAAGAGTCTAACTCAGTTAACTAGTTCTTATACTGTAAGCATGTCTCAAGCCAAGTTTTCTCTCCACTTCTAGCACGAGTGCACTTTGTTTCTACTCATTTTGTCACTCTAGATTTATCTGTGTGCTCTCCATCGAGCTGCTCTTGCTTATCAAAAAAAAAAAAAAAAAAAAAACATCGCGCTGCTCATTCTTTCTATTCAGCTCTAGCGAGTCATGAATTATTTCAATGACATTCTTTAACCTATCTCTACTCCAAGTCCATTTTCAGACTTCTCAAAAATAAAGCCTGTACAAAAATTAAGGAAAAGAAAAATCTTCCATCCATGTGTTGGGGAAGTAATTGGAGATGTACATTATCTCACATTGATTGTTGTATATACATGGGTTTTCAAAGGATTTACAATGATCTTGGGCTACCAACTGGTCCAACCAACCCTGCTCGTAACTTTAAGATTAGGATTGGATGCTCAAATTTTTTCACTCAAATATTTGGCGGTTTCCATTAGAGAGCATAACAACTAACTTCCTTTTTCTGCCTCAAAAGTTAAATCAGTTTAATCTTAAATCCATTCTCTATCAAAAATAAACTAATATTTCACTCTATCCAAGTCCAACATAATTGATTTGTACACGCGATTATCCAGATACAATTTCTTCCCTCCTCCTCTAGGTAGTAAGCATCAACAAAGATAGGGTGGGTGTTGGAAGAAGGAAAGGACATGAAACATCAGAGAGCACAATGGTCTTCCGCAGAATGTCACTCCTAAATATAGTTAGAAAAGAGGTAAAATCCGAACTCCAGCAATCATTTAACTTGTACAGGGGAGCACCTAAAGAGCATAAGACCCACAAGATAAACCTCAAACCGAACAACCTACTAATTCACAAAGAGGACGGTGTAGATTATAACTGCTCTACAGCTAAACTTGTAAAGCAGCGGTCTGTTTGGCATCACCTAAAGCCCAACTACAGACTATACTTGCCGAGCCTGTTAGCATACTTAAATATTTCATTGAGATTACACCTCCCACACCCATTCCCAAAGCATATGCAAACAGGTTACTATCTCACGGTCCATTGAAACAAATTCATTTGTAGTTATAAAGAATATATATGATGTGTAACACATATTGGTTTCACCTGTAAACTCTTCAACTGGAAAATTTTAAGCACTAGACAATACATCTACAACTATGCAAGTTCAAGCTTTCAAATAGCCTCTGAGTCCTCTAGTAAGCATTCAGTATTTCAAAGAGTTCTCTAGAAAAAGACACAAAAAGGATAGCAAAATTGGAACTTTCCTGTATCACATTGTTGCTGATATAGCCTAGTACATTTATCTCTATAACGATTAACTTCTACAAGCAAATAGAATTTTCCAAATGATCAAATAGCCAATATCCATATATGCTGAGCAACAAAGAGAAATCAACAAAAACATTTCTTTTCAATTCTAATATACAAATTACATCACGATAGCAGTATTATTACTAAACATCTCCAGAAAAAATGCCAAAACTTATTAATGTTACAACAATCAACTCCTATTTCCTCAAAACCATAATGAAGTCTAAAATTCCATCTTAAACAGAAATTAAGGTTCCATAGACCTCACCAGTGCATTAAGTATATCAAAAAGTTTTCTAGAAAAAGACACGGAAAAATGGGAACTTTCCTGGAATCACATTGTTGCTGATGTAGCTTAGTACGTCTATCCTATGTTGCTCGGATTCTCCAAAAATGCTGCCACACCCGTGTCGGATACTTTTGGAGTATGCACATGCACCCATCGACATTTTTGAAGAGTCCGAGCAACATAGCATTTATCTCTGTAACGATTAACTTCTACAAGCAAATAGAATTTTCCAAATGATCAAATAGCCAAACATCCATATATGCTCAGCAACACAGAGAAATCAACAAAAAACATATCTTTTCCGTTCTAATATACAAATTACATCACGATGGAAGTATGAATTATTGCTAAACATCTCCACAAAAATGCCAAAACTTATTAATGTTACAACAACCAACCCCTACTTCCTCAAAACCATAATGAAGTCTAAAAATTGCACCTCAAAACACAAGTTAAAAGTTCTTCAGACCTCACGGGTTCGATTAAACCTTTCATTTGCTCTTCACACTAACACCTTCCTTCCCAGCAATAATAACAGCAGTAGTCATATCCAAAAACAAACCATGTTCCACCACTCCTTCAAAACTCGCAATTTCCTTCCCAGCAGCAGCAGAATCCTTAATAGGTGTCTTAAAATACAAATCCACAATATAATTCGAGTTATCGGTCACATAAGGTTTCCCATTACCATCCAATCTCAACTTTGCATCGACACCCTCATCCTTAAACATCTCCTGCAACCTAACCAAATTATACTTCCAACAAAACTGCACAACCTCAACAGGCATTGCCAAACCAGAACCACCAAGACCCGTCACCAATTTCGAATCATCCACCACGACAACAAACTTATCTGAAGCAGCTTCAACCATTTTCTCCCTTAAAAGTGCCCCACCACGACCTTTAACAAGATCAAGATTTGGGTCAACTTCATCAGCACCATCAATAGCTAAATCAATATGTGGGTGATCATCAAGTGTAGATAAAGGGATATTAAGTGATAAAGCTTGTTCTTCAGTACGTTTAGAAGTTGGTACACCGATAATGTTAGTGAGTTGTCCAGTGGAAAGAAGTTCACCTAATTTGGATACAACAAAAGCTGCTGTTGAACCTGTGCCTAAGCCAAGAACCATACCTGATTTAACGTAATCAACGGCTTTATCAGCTGCAAGTTTTTTGAGTTCATCTTGTGTTAATGGTGATGGGATTGGTGTTGAGAAGGCTTTGATTGAAGGGGTTGTTTGGCGAATGCGGAAAGTGGGGTTGGGGAAGAAGGTGGATGGGAGGCGTGTGCCAATGATGGTGTTGTTGTGGCGGAGAGTGGATGGAGACTGAGGTGAGATTAGGGATAAGGAAGCCATTGGTGATGATGGGAATGTGTGTGGATTCTTGGTTTTTCTGGTCACAACGAGGCTATTGTGATCTTTGTGTTGGGTTTGTGTTTGTTTTGTTTGGTGAATGGGGGAGGTTGGTGTTTTGATACTTTTTGTTTTGGGTCAAATAAGGACAAGTGTGGGAGTGGGTGTATAATGGTTGGTGATGATGAGGATGAAAATTGAAAGGGTATCCTAAACTTTGATTATCCCCGCCCAATCAAATTATTTGCCTGATTTTCTTTTACATGTTCGTTAAGGAATGTTAATTAGGAGGAGATTTTCACTATTTGACCCCTATTTGAACAATAATAACATCATCTCATAATTGAGGTGTTTGCACTATTCAAGAATAATTACTATTAAGGTTAAAATGAAAGAAAATAAAATTAGTTTTGGTCTTGAATTCTAAAACGATAAATAATTTGAGACAACTAATCACAACATACCACTTGAGACTGAGGGTGTAAGGTTTTTAGAGTTTTATAGTAATGTTATGAAATATTATGTATATTGTGATGGAAGTCCATAACTCATAAGAAGTTACTCCCACTACTTTCTCCATGATGTAGCTATTAAATCTCCCACCTCCTATCTTCATTATGTAAATATTAATTCCCACACCTCCATGATCTTCCCCCATAACCTTCATAGTTATTATCTTGTTTATTGCCACCTTTTGACTATCCTCTATGTAGTAGTATATATAGAGATATAATAGGTGATGTACTTACACTTGAATACATTTGAATGAATAAGAAATCTCTCCTCTCGTCTCTCTATTTCTATTGTTTTCATCCTTTACTATTATTACTCTTTTAGCTTAATTTTACAAGAAGTAAATTATTATTATTGGCATTAGAGAATCCATATTTTAAGGAAAGGTTTATAGATTAGTATGAATAACAATTTTTCAGTTTCAAATTAGATTCTTGTTTCTAAGGATGTGAAGATGTTGATAATTAATCGCATCAATCAAGCCTATGAAGGATCACATTAAGCTCAGCATTATATTCAAAATGGTAGGAGAGCACTATATCTCAATACTCAATGCTGAACTTTACTAGTGGTTGGCATTTTCTTGATGATATAACTGCGGCTTAATCCTTAAACTTAAATGATATCTTCTCCAATCAGCTACTACCCAGTTAAAAAATCTGTTTCTCTTTGGAATAATCTAATTTGTTTATTTATGCTTGAAAAACTTTCAAATTTGCTATTTGTTGTCTTTCTTAATCGGATGTCCCCTATTTTCGCTCAATTTATTTTCAAAAGCCAAAATTAACTCGGAGAAAACAACTTCTCAGCGCAGGTTCAAAAGTTAGGAAAACAAATGATCTAAACAATGAAATGTGAATGAACACGTGAAGTTCAAATGATTACCAGTCAAAGATCCACCCATCTTGCCTAATGATAAGAGAAGCATTCTTCAAGGCATCAATTCAAATTTTACCACTCGAGAATGTACACAAAGGTTTTTATGGAAAATGCTTCCAGCATATTTAGAAATTTTCTTCTAGCTAAAATCAGACAGTTCATGGAGTGGCTAAGATGAAAAGGATGAAGTAACTTATCTTCACAATCCAGAACCTAGAAAGTATACCTCTCACGCTAACTAGGTAATGTGTTAGTGGGGTTTACCCTGTGTGCACCTGAAGAGTAGCGGCTGCAGGTTCCCTTCTCATCAAAAATAAATAAATCCAAATAATGGTATCTCCTGTGGCATTGAACAAAGCAACGAAAAGCCCGGCCTGACATTTCGTATATCCAGTGTATTAAGTTTCCAATTACCTCTGTTTGAAAAGTACAAATTTTAAAAGAATAAAAGATCTTAAAATGATACTTAAACGATTATAATGATATTTTGCAGGATCAATGGTCTTCAATCTTCTTCAAGCCTTTCATATCTGTTGTTTCCACCCTGCAGGAGAAAGAAACATCATCAAACGCGTTCAAACTCATAATAACCATTAGCCGCACTCTCAAAGCTAGCAAAGAGCCATGCCTCTGCATCTAGGGAACCAAATTCTCAGGGTCAGTCGAGCACAGAACCTACCTAAAATAACTGGCACCAATTAACTAAGAATTCGGAAGAGGTAATTCTTCACAGTGAATCCAGGAATCACTACTTTAGCCTCCGCAAGTAGTTTTTCTCTCTTCATAATGCTTATGTGCACAAAGCAATGATTTTGCTGGATTTTGAGGATAAAGGAAACAACGAAGAAGATTTATAACCGGGGCATCTGACATCCAGTTTCAAGTGAAGGGTAAAAAGATAATCTTTTTCAGCAAGAGCACACACTTTTTAGATTAAAGACAATTTTGGTTTTAGAAATATATAAGGGGCCAAAGTTTATTGATGGTGTATTAATTTAGCTAACCGAAAGGGTGAACTACTATGAAAGAGCATCTTTTTTTTTTTTTTGGTAAAGTAAACAAATTTCATTAGAAAAGGCATCAAGTAGATGGAAAGTTACAGAGAGAAACCTAAGCTTCAAACATAGAGCTGCATGAAGCTAGATTGGTGAGCAAAAACCTGTGCAAACAGTCTAAACCTATGCTGCCTTAGAAACTCTGCTAAATAAGAGTCAAGGAGCCAACAAAATCCAAAAAGTTATCAACACTGTTTAAAGGAGTATGGAAATGCCAACTAAACAAACTAACTAAGCATCTCCTTTCAAAGAACTGGTGGGAGTTGATTTTCCATCAAAGCATCTATTGTTTCTTTCTTTCCAAATACACCAGAACATGGCTGCTGGGATCATTCTCCAGATCCTTTTGATGGATTTGTCAACTCTCCACAATATCCAGCTTTCAAAAGCATCTTTAATAGAAGAAGGCATAACCCAACTAAGACCAAACAATGAGAAAAAGAAGTGCCAGACAGCAGCAGTCACTGGGCAGTGCAAAAATAGGTGATTCACAGTCTCATTGGTCTGATAGCATAGATGAAAGAGCATCTACATCGCAGGAACACATAATCTTTCCATTCATCCACATGAGTTGGGGCATGATGTGTTATTTAGGGCAGTGGCGGATCTAAAATTTTTACTGAGGGGGTTCAAAAAATAAAAATGTAGTGCCTGAGATTTGAACTTGGAACCTCGAGGTGAATTTTGAACCCCCTAAACTACTGAACCAGCCTCTTCTCTTGTGTAATCAAAATCTATATATATTATACATAAAAAATAAAAATAAAAACCTTATATATACGGTGTAAATTTTTGACGAGACACCCTCGGCGGCCCTAGACCTGCCCCTGATTTAGGGGCTACAACTATTGAAAATATAGGATCAACAAATCCTTTCCTTGGCAATGTCTAGGTAGAGTAAACGAGCTCTGACAACAAAAAGCTTAAACTTTTCTAAGATAAAGGTAGGATTAATCTTTGGCAGGTATATTTGAGTGAGTATTAAACGTCAGCTTCTCCAAATGTGTTCTTTAACTAATACATAAACTTGTGAAGGAAAAAATTTCATAAACATGTACATGCCCTTCCACTTATAAAGGAATTTCTTCACTTTGATCTTTCTAACATTTCACCAAACAATTTTGTTCAGCCGTGGTAAAAAAGTTATGAAAGAAACTTTGTTGAACAGCTTTCTTGTAGCAGTCATCGCCGGCTGGGTGGCACGCAGTCCCTGAACTTTAGTAAATCCATTTTTTGGTAACATTAATTTAAGGAGAGCATGTCTACAAGGTGCTGGTTCTTGAAGTATCAAGAGCCAATGGAAGGAAAAGTGATTATCTTAATGAGGCAAACACAAAAGGTAGTTTCAGCATCCAAGCATGTTAAGTAAGCAGTCAGGCCATCTGAACATCACATGGTCTCATGCTTTTCTAAGTTCAAAGTTTTAGGTTTAAACTGTTCTTTTTTTTTTTTTTTTTCGTTAAGTTTAATGTTTAAACAGTCCCAGACGAAAACATGAAACTCGAAACAAAAGGAACTGAAGAAGTACAAATTATCAAGAAATAAAGAAATTTGCTAACAATAAAAAGAAGCAAAAGATAGGCTTCATGCAAATGGAATGAGGTCATAGGAAACTTACGTTGTTCCATACAAGACAATTTTTTGAACTTTTGTAGTTTCCCCATCCAGTTGATTGTCCTCGATAAAAATGGTCACACTGGTCCAATAGCAGTAAAAGAGATTAGTGTTAATCTTCCAATAGCAGTAAAAGAGATTAGTGTCAATCTTACAAATGGCTCCTGTAAAAGTTGAAGCCCATGGATATTAGCATACCTGCGAACATTTTGAAACTTGACATACTTCAAGATAACTGGTTTTCCCTGAAAAAGATCAACGAGACATTTGAAGAATGAATGTCCAAGGAAACTTGAGAATTATACAAGCAAACATCACTTAGTTCAACACATAGACAAGAAGGATAATTCCTATCAGGATTGGCTAACCTTGAGATTTTCTTCCGATAAAACAGCTGTGTCACTCGGAGGGTAATCATTAACATTACTGCAGAGAGATCCACCCCAATTAGCAAATACACATAGCAGACGTGATAATACTTCCCACCTAATGATCAGTCTAGATAAGGTCAAAAAGAATAATGAAACTTCACAAGTTACCTAAATCCCATGTGCTCCTTGTTGGAAAACAGCTTCACCGTTTTAGGACCTTTAAGGAGACAAATCTGTGTTAGTATCATGCTCTATATAGTTCCAGAAGAAGCAGTTGACAGGATACACCAAAGAGGCAACAATATATTACCTTACCACAAAAAAAAAAAAAAAAAAAAAAAAGATGCACCTTCAGGGGGAAAATACCAGGTGATATAACAAATTTAAGACATCAAGCAAAAGAAGTATACCAGGAAAGATTACAAAGACAATATTCAAAAATGGCATGGTAACCAGAGCTTTACTTAAAACACCCAAAATGGAACATATAATCCCCAGTTCTTTAAACTGTACACATGTTTGATACATTGCTTTGGCCTGACGCCTATAATAATATTTAAAGGAGAGTAAAGCAGTTGGTGCAACTCCTCTGGTGAAGCCTGTCACAATTTCTTCCTCAATTGGCCCTCTGACTACCCCACTAACAACAGAAAATGGTAAAAAAAGTCATTTGTGCCAACTTTTGTTCGTCTCTCTTATTCCCTTTTCCCCCTCGTTTTCTCATGCTTTATGCATAATTTTGATTAAGTTTCAACAAAATTTTACTTATGCATAGACAGTCGTGCCCGTTAGGTGTTAACTAGTTGATACAATATATGCTCTTGCATCATTTATCTACTTATCCATAATATAAACAGAGACCAAAGTAAGAACTCATCTATCTTAAATAGCAGGCGTACCAAGGCAACTCTTCCATAAATGTTGTATCATGAGAGTAATATTTCATCCTCCAAAGAGAACTACTTTTACCAGTCAAAAAGAAGATTAGAAATCATTGCTGCTAAATCACCAAACTGAACTACTTGAAGGTTTATGCGGTGACTTCTCTTCATTACAACAATGAACAAAGATGTCGGAGAAACTTGAAAAACACTTAGTTTTGCATCAACAGTTTTTTGAGTATATGTCTTTGTTTCATGCTCCAACTTTGGTTATTGAAAAGTTGGAAAGGTTTCAGAGAGAATTCCTATGAGATGCGGTGGATGGAACAAAGAAATATCACCTGGTACGGTGGGAGACTGTCACTTCTCCTAAAAAATTGGGAGGTCTGGGAATTAAAGATTTGAAGGTCTTCAACAAAGCTTTATTGGGCAAGTGGCTTTGGAGGTTTGGGGTGGAGGTGGAAGCTTTGTGGAAGAGGAGGGAGAAGGCGCGGGGTTGATGGTTGATAAATATGGGGTTACGGAAGGGGGATGGAGAACTAGAGATATCAATTTGCCTTTCGGTAGTGGTTTGTGGAGGAATATCATGACGAGATGGGATTATTTTTTGGAAAATATCTCATTCAAGGTTGGAGACAGAAGGAGAGTATGCTTTTGGGGACATAGGTGGTGTGGAGATGTTTTTTGAAAGACAAATTCCAGAGTTTGTATAGAATTTCCTGCCAAAGAGACTTGTCAATTCAGCAAATTAGGGGGACACAAGGTGGAGTACCTTTTTGGGACTTGAGATTTAGAAGGGAATTTCAAGATTGGGAAGTGGCTGAGTTTCAAAGATTGCTAGACTTACTTCATAGGCAAATCAATCCGGTTGATAATTCTAACATCTAGAGGTGTGGTCTGGGAAATAATGGAATATGGATTCCTTTTATGAGAAACTCTTGGTTAGGGAGGAGATGGCCTTTCCATGTATTGCAATATGGATTCCAGGGGTGCTGAGAAAGGTGTGCTTCTTCACTTGGCTAGCTATGAGAGGAGTAAATCTCAGAAAGCGGAAGGCTATCTGTGTCAGTTGGTGTTACATGTGTAAGCAGACGGGCGAGGACGTGGATCATCTTCTATTACATTGCGAGCTAATCATGAGGCTATGGTGGGATATGTTTTAGTGGTTTGGCACTCCTTGGGTAATGCCAAAAATTGTGAAAGACTTGATGTTCAGTCGGAGGAGCGGAAGAAAGAAGAGAAGACAAAGGGCTTGGGATGTGGTTCCACTTGCTTTAGTATGGGTAGTTTGGAGGGAGAGAAATAGGAGAGCTTTTGAAGGTGTAGAGTTGAGTTTCTCTCAATTAAGGAGTAGTGTACGTTCCCTTATTTAATTTTGGTGTAAAAAGAAAGTTCCTTGTTGTATAGATGATTGGGTGGAGTTTGTAGAGAATCATATCCTTTTGTAGATTCTTTACCTTTTGGTATACCCCTTGTATACGACCAATTTGGCCATGTTTGTGAATAAAAATATAATTACTTAATCAAAAAAAAAAAAAAAAAAAAACTGTTTTTTGAGAAAGCTTAGTTATGTGTCAACAATTCTCAGAACCCAACAACAAAGCAGAATCTGCATGAGATACGACTGGTCTAGTGCACCTAGCAAAAGATTACTGGGGATAGAAAGAGACGCTACAAATCTATGAGCTACCTTCCTCCTCAGGTCCTTTGATAGCAATTGAATGCAGTTTGATGACTTGATTAAAAGGTATGTAAATCAATAGCTGCTCATCTGCATCACTCACCAGGTTCAAGCCCTCATCTTCTCTGTAACCCTGATTTAAATTCAAATAAAGCCAGCACCATTACTTAAACTGGAAGCAGAAGTATTACTTAAACTGGAAGCAGAAGTGGACAACTATAAAAAAGAGTGAACTGGCATTGAAGCTTACAATTGGAAAGAAAAATTTCCAAAAGTTGCATGGCCATTGTGTCACGGACAAAAGGGTAGAAACAAGTTTCATTATGGTAATAGCACAAATAAGTTGGTCATCAATTAAGAGCAAACGAAGTTAGATTTCATTTTCCGTTGACCTTAGGATACATCATATCGACTCATCCTATAATTAAAAAAACTTTTTCTTCTATCACAGTCCTATTCCTAATACAGCAGGAACCAAGTGACCAAGATTACAGGCCCTTAACAAAATATGTTAAAAAGATTAATGCTTGGCACTATGCTCAATAAACAAAGACAGCTCCAAATTCTTATTGACTTTACATCAGTTATACATAAGAATTAACCACCGCGAGACCTTCCATTTGTCTGTCATCTCACATCATCATTAAAGATGCAAAAGCCCATGGTCATGATTTTTTTTATTTTTTTTTGATCAGGTAAAAGTATTTCATTCATAAACAGGGCCAAATAACTGACCATATACAAGGGGTATACCAAAAGGTAAAGAATCTACAAAAAGACAAGCCTATGGTCATGATAACATAAGTATACTGAATCAAACTTCTAAATTTTGATCTTTGTCAGGAATAAATGGAACAGACAAGAACATTGGAAAAGGATACTCCAGGGTTGGATACAAGTTCTGGATATCTCAACTTAAGAGAGGGGGGAGGGAATAAGAGATTAGGGGCTAAGATGTGATAATTAGGACCTTCAAGAATTGATTGGTGAGGCATAGACTGATGGGCAGATGATCAAGACAAGAAATGCAGGATTCTCAATACAGTCATAGAATATTGGCTGATAACAAAAGAACATAAACAACAGGAAATAGAAGAAGACGGTGAAAGAGGAGAACGTGAAAGTCATTAGTTCCTAGGACCACTACTGCAATACAGAATTTGTTTGTATCACTTCCAAGACAAGACGCATAACATCTTCACAACGAGCTCCCAATTCTCAGTCATTTACCCCCAGCTACAGCCCCAAATTTAAATGTGTTTGTGCCTTCCCTACTACTAATTTTCCCATGTAGCACCCAAGAGTGTAACCTAGTGGTCAACGAAATGGGTTGAGCACCACGAGGTCCCCGGTTCAAATCCCAGCAGAGACAAAAACACAAGGTGATTTCTTCCCATTTGTACTAGCCTTGGTGGACAGAGATACTTGATACCTATTAGTATCCGGTGGAATTAGTCGAGATGCGCGCAAGCTGGCCCAGACACCAAGGTTATCATAAACAAAGAGGTGTCTTTAGCTCCAGAAAAAGCTTAATCACAAGTTTAGTGAAAGATTTTATTTTCAACAACTAACAGAATAACTTGGTTTATGCTTCACAAATACGGAGTTGTCTGGACTGCATTGGACTCGAGGAGGTACCACTATACTCAACAAGTGTATCATCAACATCTTTATTCCTTTTTTAAATTAATTTATAATTTTTCCCCAATTTTCAAAATTCAAAGTGAAATACAAACAACCCTTGCACACACAACCCTAACTTTGACAAGATACAGAATCTTTCTTTCTTAATTTGTTTTGCACCTGTTTGAGGGCATTGACGATAGTGTTGCTTCCACTTTGGTTAAGGCATTCGACACCAGACCAGTCTATAAAGTCCATCAAATCAACCTGTGTTCAACACCCACAACTCCAACCATTAAAAAAATTTTAAAAAAAAAATGGTGTACAAAACAAGAATCTGAAGATCTCTAAAATAGAGTTATAATATCATACTTGGCCTTTAGGAATTGTAGAAGAAGCAGATTCGGCAGACATGGTGGTTGACGGAAGTTGTACGCTATTGAGAGAAAGGGAAGAAACCTGAAGAAATAGATTTTTCTGCACTTTTATAGGGCAAGTGCACAAATAGTCTATTTATTTAGGATACATTTTTAAAAAATAAAAAAATTGGGAAAATTTATAAAGATTTTTTAAAGATTAATCACCTCTTAATCAATTTTATAATCGCGAGATTAAGAGTTCGTATTTCATACATAGGGATTGGATGGTGAAGACTAGCAAGTTTAACTTCAGATCCAATTTTGGTCGGAAATTAGGCTTGAGAATCTTCACCATCCAATCTGTATGTCTAAAGCTTGATAACTTTGAAGTCCGGAATTGCAAAGCTTAACTTCAAACTCTAAATATTCAAAGTCGGGCGAAAAAATATATGTTTATTGAATATGTTACAGTGACATATAAATACTTTCCGCAAACCCTAATAAAATGTTGTTAAGAATTAGTAGTACTAATTAATGACGAGCGTGTCGCGTTGCCAAAAATAAATTATCTAATTAATAATAAATATACTAGATTATTTCAACTTGTCATATTGAGCTAATAAATTCCACTTGTGGAATTACGTACAAGAGAGGGTTGCTCAGATGATAAACATTCCTTCACCTCTAACACAAAAATTGAGGGTTCGAGTCACTAAAGGAGCAAAAAAGAGAAAGCTCATAAAAAAATTTAAAAAAGGAATTACACTAAGTATGTTAGTTATTTTTGTTATATAGTGAGACAATATAAAAATATCAAAAGCATTAAGTCACGGATTAGTCAATTGAATCACTACCAAGTTATCAATTATTTTATATAAATAATGATCAAATGATAAAAATGAGGAGCAACTCAAAAACATATGTAACTTTTTTTTAGGCATTTACAAAGAAGAGATAGAGCAAGATCAACGACAATATTCAAGTCTGAAATTTGCCATTGAGGAAATTCATAGGCTCTAAAAATTATACTCCCTTTGTTTTAATTTATTTGGCTGGTTATGATTTGTCATGGAGTTTAAGAAAATAAATAAGACTTTTGAATCGTGTGGTCTTAAATTCAGTATGTATAATGTACTGAAATGTCTTTTAATTTGGTGGTCTTACACATGCCACGTGAAAAATTGGAATCCAGGAATTGCAAAAAAAAAAGAATGAAAGAGACATTCTTTTCCGAATAATTTAAAAAGAAAAGCAAGACGAACAAATTCATATATATATATATATATATATATATATATATATATATATATATATATATATATATATATATATATAATCACACCCTAACAATGATAGGGCATGATGGGCACCCGACTCTCATCAGAGTCGAGCGAACCCTTAGACGTTCGCTCTATTAAAACCTGTCATTTCAAAAACCTTCAATCAATAAGTACTTTAGATCAATCCATAACATATAAAATATATATATATACTCTTTTAAAATCCCTAAATGACTCAATTGATATCACTTTGTCGACATCTCGACAAACATACCACAGGACACTGTCTGCAGAAGTCTCTAAGGAGTGAACTGGACAGTATGAGTCAGGACAGGGCCCTGACATACCCATAATCATACATATATCTATACATGACTCAGCACAACTCCAGAATGAGGTGGAACTTGCCAATCCCAGCAGACGTCAGAGCATCCTATCTATATACTTAACCTGCCAAACAATATGGGGCTGCAGGCATAAACGCAGCGTCCCCAGGCAAAAGGACGTCAGTACAGACAATGTACTGATTATGTAAGGTGGTAACAAATCATAATCATAATTTGATTTAGGATAGAATAAATCACAATCTAACTCAATACATGCAGCCTTCGCTGGAAGAAACATAAATGCATGCACGAAGTCTCAAAACAACATTTAAGTAAATAATGCAATCCAACACACATGTCGCTTCCGACATGTTAACAAAATGGTCCCTTCGGACAGCCGTTTCCGGCTAGTATCACAATAGTCCCTTCGAACGACCGCTTCCGGCTAAATAATGATGGCCCCTTCGGGCAGCCGCTTCCGGATTAATATCACAATCATGTCAACACAAATTTAATCCACAAGTATCAATACAAGAGATGATGTTATGGAATGTAAACATAAATCGTAAATGAAATGAAATAGTAAAATCTCGCACCCCCTTCGGAGTGGTTTTGAAAATCGAACTTTATGTTCCCTTTAGTATAAAACTAATTTCCTCGAAATCATTAGTAAAACCATATACGCAATTCAACTGGCACCTTATGGATGCTCCCTTCGAAACAAAATAGGAGTACAATATCAATAAACCATCACGAGGAACATATAGACCTTACTCGTCTAAGAATGGAGTCACATGGAGTACATATAAAACGAATAGCACAAGAATCATGCCAAAGAAAGAAAGGTTTGCCTTACATACCTTTAGCGCTTATTTGTCACACAATATGTATACGCTGCCCAATAATACTTCAACCTATATTAAGACACCAACAACTATGGTTAAGCTACGGGGATATTCAAAACATATTCTAACGTTAGTAACTCCTTTCTAGATGTTTAGATGACGTTTTCAATTGTAGTCAAACCAACTACATACAACCAATCCCACATCAATAATTATACATTCAATACCAATTCGGACAACCCACACAACATTCCAAACAGTCCGTATTCACAACATTCAATAGCGATTCACATACGGCTACCACATTCTCAAGTTATTCGTAATAGTTTGTAGCCTTAACGTTTGCATGTAACAACTTTATAACAGCCCATCCAACATACATAACAATGCATAACCTTAATTATCATTAATATTCCAATCTCAGTAAGAATAACAACAACGTGCCAAAACAGCTCGTACCTTACAACACTAGATAATAGTGTACATGCGATTATGACACATCCAATTTATTCTTGTTAGTCTATAGTCATAATATTTCGTCGAAAAGATTCTATAACAGCCCAACCACTATGACAACATGATGTATATTCTTAACTATAATTATTTTTTCCAATTTAATGAAAACAACACGTCCAAAACAGTCCCTAACCAACAACATGTCCAAAACATTCCCTAACCGACAACACAACAATGTGCGGAATTCGTGCAAACGTTTACGAACATACTAAGCAAACCACATATGATTCTTACACATTATTTCATGTCTTCTTTTCATATAATTTCAGTAAGTTATGACCAGCTATCCACACGACAAGTACAACATCAATTCATACGCAACTAAGCTACATCGTCATCTCTATAATCCTTACAACAACTCACAAACGACTTTGGTTTCAACTCCAACCATTAAACACCTTCATTTCCATCATAAAATTCATGACAATAAAAATAAAAATATCAAGTAAAATCATTTCACTAACTTCTTACAAAAACAATCCATACACGGTTTCAACATGCTTTAACATCACTCACATAAAATCATAGATTCAATTATTTTCATACTAACACAACTTCACTTTCAATCTTCCAATTCTTGTCATTCCTTTTTACCATGAGATCTATGATAGTAACAACCATATTTATTAAAGAAAATTAGTTCATTAATTCCACCAAAACAGTCCCCTCGGCCACATAGTCATTCCAACACCAACATTCATGATTTTATGCATGCGATTCATGTTCATCAAGTTACAACCATACTTCAACATCAACACCTATAACCTCATGGTTACTATAATTTTCTCACATCAACACACCTTATTTAATGCATACAACTTATATTTACACATCTACATCACCCTTAATACATGAAAAAGAAAGTTAGATCTTACCTTGACAACTTGACTTCTCAACTTGGCTAGAGTTTGTGAATTGAAATGAAAATGGTTCTTGTTGCTCCAATGACTATATTCACGTTTATAGGGACCTTCTAAAGGGTTGAAACACCTTGGAAAGTAATTTTTGGATCAAGACTCAAAGAGCTCAAAAATCAGCCCTTTGGCCGAATGCGCTCTCTCTCTAGGCTTAGGTTTTCTTTCTTTGTGTTGTGTAGTTGAAATGAATTGTGATGGATGATTTCTTAGTCATTATTTGGTTCAACTTTGATGCTTACAAGTTGGTCACATGATCCACTTATGGCATGATTCATTCCATTAACTTTACACTTAAAATTTTCTAATTTTTTTCTTCAACTTTTGGCTAAGTGTGTTGGCTGATTTTTCATCTTTGTTTCCTTTATTATTTCTTTTCAATTGTTTACAAGACAATCTCATGTGTGGTGAATGATTCACACACCACCCTTTGTCCATTGTAATCATTCCAGGATGAATGATCCATATTTAATGTGAAATGATCCTTGCACCATGTTATGTCTTCCTAAAATAACGTATACTTTTATAAAGTAATGCATGCTTCAATATTCAATTGCATGACTAACCTTTCCTCCTCCAAATTTCAGCTCCTTGGCCGAATATACATGTACATTTTTTCCAATTTAATTGTCCACAATATAATGAAAGTGTAGTGGATGGATCAACATTAAATGCATATTTGTATGTCTTCCATAATAGCCTTATTTTAGATGACTTTGAGTCATTGGATATGGCATGTTAATGTTCATATTGACTCATTGTTGCCACTAATTTTTACTTAACACCATAATTAAATAGTTCCTAATTTTCAACAACATTCTTATACTAAGTAAATTTATAACCGATTAGTTCTAGTTAAGAAATTAAAATAAGAGGTTTTTATCTCACGTTGATTCTTTCGCAAATAACTCGACGTATAAAAATATGGGGTATAACATTCTCATGTAATATAACACTAGTCCATAACTTCATTTTCCACACATAAATTATCATTCCCAATCACCGTCGTCACACTTTTTCGTCTTAAATAATTGTGGGACTTCATTCCTTGTACACACCAAGTTATTCGTTTCATGCTTGAATATGATCAAATTCTTCGGGCTTGAGTAAATTTACTCATGTTGGACGGTCCAATTTTCTAGTCCAAAAATATAGGGTGTAACATATATATAGAAACTGTTGGGAGTGAGCGAATGACTGGGCCGTGGAGGGCTTGGAAGTGGGCTTAAGGTTCATACATGATTCAGTTGTTGTTTTTTTTTTAAAAAAAAGGATAAATGTAGTCAATTGAGTATCCAAATCGTGTATAAAATTGTGTTCTGAGCCCCCTTAATCCATAAAGTTTGACAAGTGAGGGATGACTCAGTGGTTAAGCAGTGAGGGATGGCTCAGTGGTTAAGCACCTTCACCCACGACCGGTAGGTCCTGGGTTCGAGTCACACTGGAGGGGAAGTGTGGAAACACTGGGAGAAAAAAAATCCATAAAGTTTCATCTAAGTACCTAAAGCCTCTCAATCCGTTGACTGTCCATATCTTAAAGTTGCATATCGCTTAAAATAAACCTTACGGCATGGTTAAAACTTTACTTTCTTTTCCGTCATAGCTTTCAAATTGCATGTTACTTTTCCTCTCTCTTTATTTTACAAAAATATCTCATCTTACGATTTTCTCATTCTGTATTTTTATGATATTCTTCGTATAATGATGATGATTGATTTTCTCATTCTCTATGATAATGATATGATCGTCTGGCTTCCTTCTGTCAATCCTTAATGTAATTTTTGATTCAAACTCTCATTTCTAAAATGATGGGGTTGATTAACTTCTTCCTAGATATTCCTATTATCGCTCCTCGCTGTGGTAATATTCTTTGTCGGTCTACGTATGTAATGAACCTGGTATGCAAATTTGCCTAAATCTTTTCTTTTGGATGATTTTTTTTCTTTTGCCTTTTTTTTTGTTGGGTAATGAAGACTTTATTTATTTATAACTACGGCGTAATTTTCAGATTTTTCATTACAACAGAGTTGATAATACTACGATTACCTAACTTAGCTGGATGACAACATGGAGTAGTAGTAGATACTTTCCTAGTGACATACGTACATAACACATCATTATTTAGTTCTTGCATTGCAAACACAGGAGGAGTAAACATTAACATAGGTTGAACAGAGACTTGAGATCCCAATTTGCACTACTAGAAATTTGTCCTATGATAACGGTTCTGTTACCGTTGCAGTAGATTGTTTTTCCGTTACTATAGTTCTACTACAACGGTTTTGGTGACTGTTACAACAACTTGCGTTACAATTGGTCTATTGTGACGGTTTGTTGTGACGATTCCTAAAACCGTTGCAATACATTATCCTATCGCAACGGTTTGCCCTTCAAGATCATTGCAACGGTTATGTGTCTACCGGAATAGTTACGAACCGTTGCAATATATATTTTTGCATCGGTTAGTCAACGCTATTGCAACGCTTATTTCTGACTATTCAACCACTGTTTCTTCCTATTGCAACGGTTATTTAATATTTATTTTTAGGACTATTGCAACAATTATTATAAGTCTACTGCAACGGGTATTGTAGGTCCACCGCAACATATATTATGGGGCTACCGTGACAGTTGTTGTGATGCTACTGCAACGAGTATTATGGTGCTACTGCAACGGATATTATGGGGCTACTGCAACTGACTATAAAGGGCTGACACAATATAGACCGCACATATATCAATCACAAGAAGAAACTATAATAATCCAAGATCCCACATCATATATACCAAAATAATAATTCAAGATCCGACATCATACCAAAATAATAATACAAGATCCAACATCATACCAAAATAATAATCCAAGAGGTCAAGAAATATACATAAAAGCAAAATATCAAGATAATGTTTGACCATTCAAGAGGTGGAACACACAAGTTTTCAATTTTCCAAAAAAATTAACCCAATCCTCCTTAGTGGATCATGTATATTCACTTCTTTCATCCCCTTGTTCAATTTCACTACCTACAAAAAAATGATAAGGAAAAATGATTTAGAAAAGCTTAAAAGAGAAATGTTCATAACCAGTAACAGAATTACTTTTCTCAAAGTTGATATCAAATGTTATAAGTCGTCTTCTTCTGCTTTAATAATTAATCCTCTTGTTATTAGCTTGTCCAAAATGGGAAATGCTCCGCCGAATGCGACCAGCAGAAAGGCTCTACTCAAACAGAAATGCTAACGTAAAAAGAATTTTGGTGATTTCTTAAGTGTCTTCTTAATGCTACTTCACTATACATATTACATTTCCTATAAGAGGAAATGAAGAACAACTCTACTTCTATAGTTAAGTGGTAGGAGTAATATTGATTCCCTTTCAGCAGTGTAATATACCTCGTATTCCCTTTAATGTCCAGTGTAACACAGAGTAAAGACCATATATTGTATATCTGAAACAGTAAAAAGTACATACGATGTACAAAAAAGAAAATAAAGAAACAAAGCAAGGAGAATAACGGAGAATGAAGATTGTAAATCAATATTTTCTTGAAAAAAAATAGAATCACATGTTTACACGTCCATTAAGAAATAACAGATAAAACTGTAGAAATTTTGAAATGAATCCAAAAATCCAAGGCCAGAAACATTCATTGCATGTAGAATTTGTAAAGCTTTTGGTACACACATTTGATGCGGTGTTAGCCCTCTTTAGCCACTTATATAAAATAGAATAGAAATATGTCTATGTGAGAAGCCAAATGACAACCACCAAAGGAGAAGTTTGCGCTAGTTTGGATTTTATCTAACTTTCTTTGTTTGTTTATCTAAAAAGTAGCAATACTATTGCATTCAAATTCAATACACTCAAACAGTACTATACTTGAACTGAGGTAACTGAACTATGTACTGATATAACACAAAGTATCATTCATGAAACGGACTTAATAACATAGTACTGGACAATTAGTAATAATCGAGCAAAATGACTTCAAATCAATTCACTAAGATCAGAAGGGATTACTCCTCAGCCCCGTAGTGCAAATAAATGGACAACCTACATAGCGTCAAATGCATGCTTTATTATGTCCGGTCTTCCATGCTGGACAACCAAGGTCAGGAAATAAAAAATGCATAGATATACTATATTATTGACTTAAAAGATGCATAGGCAATGACATTGTACTATATAATAGCAACAAAGAGCACACACTGCCACATGAGATTAAGATATGTGGAGTTCTCATGTATCTAAATCTTAGATATGAAAGAAGAAAAATCATAATACATAGAGGGAAGACCTGAACAGTTTTCTATTTTAATCTATTGACAAAATTACAAAAAGTCATTCTGGACTATGTAGGTAAATTAGTTATGGAGAAAAAATCACCCAATCTGTATAGTTTCAAAATGGATATGAAGCTTTCGAACTGAGCCAAAACAAATGGAGAACTGTCACCCACAAGTTTCACAAGGTTGAAAAAATAAATTGAAGTGAGATGAAAAGATTATAGAAAAGGAAAACAAACCAAATGGAAAGTTTGATCTTCTCTTTACCTTCATCATGGTTGCAGGATATCCAAGAGAAAAAGCTTTGATTTTCTAAAGAAACTCATTTATAAAAGGAAGTACCAATTATTTCAGTATCAATACTGCTTTTTCTTTCCCTATTAATACTCTCTTGATTCACCAATATTGATAGAACTCTTATTTACCAGAAGAAGATATATAAAATCAAGGTATTGGTATACTATTTGCAAGTATTTAACTTTAAGATACGAAAATTATCCTCTATGGTAAAATTCATGACCTTATACCTTATATCCCTCAGGCATCTGTGCAATTTTTCAAAAGAACACTCCAATTTATCCCATGAATGAAATTAGAGCTACTTGGTGAGCATTAAGTGTGACCATAAGCTTCCAATTTGTAACCAAAACATCTATATATTGCAAAGCAAACCTCATCTTGACCCTTGATTGTGATTTGATAGAGTCCCACTTCTGCCTTCAAACTCCTTCATTATTTACAGAACTGACAAATATTAGCGACAAATAGCATTTGATGCCTTGAATGAGTATACCTAAAAATGGAACATACAAGATATGTTGGATAAGAGAAAGAGAAAGAGAATAACCACCTTTGAACTACAGAGAAAGAGAATAACCACTTTTAGAAAATCTCAACCTTTCTCGAGTTCCATGAAAAGCCTCATTCCTAGGACACAAATATTAACATTCTCTCAAACATAAGCTAAACACCACTAATGGCTGCAATCTTAAGAAGACTTTGTGAGACACAGAAACCTAAATAGCTCCCATATCTCAAAAGACTCCGAAAAGATGCTACGCCAAGATATAGCAAAGCTCAACCATCTGATGCGTAAAGAATGAAAAAGCAGGATTACGGGAAAGAAAAATCCTCATGGGGTACCTGTTAGTGCAATCCTGGCGAGGCAATTCTATACTAACAGGTAGCTATCAGATTTCTCAAACCAGTAAACTAAATAGCACAGAAAGAAGCAATCATCATCACTGCCCCTTTTCAGGTGATCTGCGGCGATCAATGTAGAAATGGCACCACGTATCTAATTTTGGGGTTGCTGTTTATCATAGATAGCAGTGGTTGCAGCAGAAGCAGAGAAGGGAAGAGCATAGCCTCTTTTTACAAAGGAATACTCATGGGGTATTGTTGAGATGATTTATCAATTATCATTTTCCTTTTCTTGTTTTTGTGTTCTCAGAGGGTTGTTGTTTTTCATGAATGGAGAAGAAATCATGGACATGGCAGAAAAGGGCAACACCCTTTACAAAAAATCCCATCTCTCTCTGATGTCTCATTCTTACTTTCTGGGCTAAACTATGGTGAGATTTCTGCCATAAGCATTATCATTACAACCTCTTTTGAAAGATGGAAACTTTCCCACAATTAGGTGTTTCAGTGTTTGGACAACAATTTCGAGCAATTTTTAACGAACATAAGATAAGATCAGAGTATGTTTGCTAAGCTCAGGTAAAACAAGAAAACATACTAGCCTTTTTTTAATTAAGTTTGTATCACACAGAGGCAGCTATATACTGAACAATTCCCAGTTTTATTTGTAAGCTAAATCACTGGACAGAGAACGGATAAAAAATAGAATGCCATCTGTTAGTGAAGAACCAAAAATAGAGCTTGATGTCAATATGTAGTGACTACTAGAAGGCATATCTAGAATTTTCAGATCACTGTCAACATATGAATAGAGAATTTTATATGACACAAGTTGTTCAAGATCAAAATTATGAACTATCATATAACTTAGCTTATTGGAGAGGAGTCAGCTCCATATTTTTTCAATCAAATATGAACCTTGGTCGAGAATATTCAACTCTCAAAGATTTTGGGACATAGTAATTATATCTTTACTCTTTTTCCCTCAAGAAAAATGAAAAAGAGAGGGATTTTATCATTTTTCAAAGAAATAAAGAGATTAGGATGCAAGTCATTAAAAAAATATAGGATAGGCTGCAAATTCCAAAAGTGGACATACGTTAAGGGTGCAAAATTCCAAGAACTCAGTTCTCGATAACTAATTACTAAAAAGCATATGACAACGGTCCTTGAACTCACAAACAAACTTAATGTATACTTCATATCATGGGATCTAATAGTGGAGGATCAGGATAAACAGAGAGACTATGCGGTATAGGATAAAATTTCTCAACTGATGAAACACCATGTTCGAAATACAAAGGCACTGCAATCTAATATTATCAAATTGCATTTTTTTTTCAAACTGACTTAAAGGCATTAGAATATGACATATCAAGGCAAGAGAAGTTTTAGCTGGTAGATTACCTGCACTTCTATAAACGTTCAAACCCTCAAGCAATACAAAATAAACTGGATATTATTAGATCGGACCTTCTCTGCCAAATTTTTAACCTACAAAAATAGACCACAAGCAAAAACATGATCCATCTATGGAGAAATACCAACATAAAAATGTATTAATATATTTTCTTCTAGCATGGACATATACAAGAGCAAACAAACTACAGCGGGAATATATTATACTCTTTCACCACTTAATAATTTTGCGGAGGCCACATGCTGCTTTAACTTAAGCAAATACATGTCTAACAAAATCAATTTACGGGTAGAGAAGCAAATCCATCAAATAAAAGGGAGAATACTAATTGACTCTGATCCTTCTTCAATCATCTCATCCATAACTGGTAAACATACACATTACTCGTTCATATTTGTATTGATCACGCTACCGCTATGACATATATGCATTCTCATTGTTCGTTCTGCATCAGCTAGAAATCCTAGTAGCTCTTTGATATAAATAAATGAATAAATAAAAACATAACAAAGAGGTTTAATGCTTAAAGCAGCACAAATAAATACATATGAAGAAATAATAGGTTACAACAATAAGCAAGCAAGATAGTGGTACAGAGAAAACATCAATGATAGTTTGAGTCCACAAACGATGGGTGTATATGACAATTTGTTAAATGTTTTTCTATCTTAATAGTATGAGATTAAAACACTTTTAAATGAACATCATAACTCAAAAAGGTACCAGTAACTCTCTGAAATTTAGAGTTACAGTCTTAGTTGAAAACATAATGAACTGGAAAATAAAACACATGAACTGAAGATTGTACTAAACTAATACTCACTTTTTTAGCTCATAAAAGACTAAATTTTTAGGCATAAAAACATCACCAAATCCTCATATACACCTTCAAAATTGACAAAAAATATGACAAAGTACTGATTCAGGTACAAAACATAACACCCATCTATTGCTTCTAAGCCTAAGAAACTCAATGAATCACATATTTCAGATCTAAACCTTTGTTCTTGGCGTTGGCCACCTATTTCCAGGAAACCCATAAAGCAAATGGTGAAAAATAATAACCAAAATGTTCAAAGAAAGATTTTTTCCTCAAATCATAAGAAACCCAGATTTGAGATACAACCTCTAAACCACAATAAGAGTAAATAACAAATATATATTGGAACAAAAACATCTACTTCATAGAAACCCATTTGTGTAATTTTTATTTATTTCCAAAAACCCTTCAATGGAATTTCTGATTTGAAGTACAATCATAGTACCACTAAGAAATCAATAAAAAAATGTAGATAAAGAAGGGAACTTACCTGTACTAGTTGTAGAACCAGGTGCAAAAAATCCTTACTTCATTACTGGAGAAAAAAACGCTCAATTCCTTATTGGAGAAGAAAACCCTCCACCAAAGAAACTGAAGTGTTTACATAGAGTGACATTCATATTTAATTTTTCATAAAAAAGAAGAAGCTTTGGCGGGTTACTAAAATTATTGGAGGGAAATATTGGGAGAAAATAAACCGTTGCAATAGCTATTTTTTCTATAGAACCGTTGCATAGAGAAATCTACCGCAACGGTTCACATAATTGTTACTATATGTATCTCTATAGCAACAGTTCTTAGACTAATGTAACGGTCTAATTGTAGAAGTGTTCCGTTAGGTAAAAGGGATACTGCAACGGGTGTAACCGTTGCAAGAAATGTTCTATTGTAATGGCTTGATAACTGTTGCCAAAAAACTGTTGCTATAGGCCTATTTTCTAGTAGTGTTGCTTGGTGCGCCAAGGCATGTGCTACCTGATTTGGTACCCTGAAGCTGTGGCGGGATTCTGAAATTTCCTCAACCATAATCTGCATTGAAAAATTAATTCGTTAAAAGGGGAGGAAGGAGTTTGAAGGAGGTTGATTACCTCAGTGGAATCGGTGTCGACTTCCAAAGCAACCATATGATGGTTGTAAGCCATTTTTAGACCAAGTTGAAGAGCTTAAATCTCCATTTGTGTATGTTTTTTTGCCGTGATAGTACACAGAAATCCCATTTTCCACATATTGTTAGCATCCCAAATTATCCTGCCCAGACCACCAATTTAATTAGAACCTGATAAAGGAGTCCGAAACCAAAATGACCTCAAAAAAGACCATTTGAACCAAAACATCCCAACAAAAAAAGGTTATCATACTATATTTAACGCAGTAATTTACTGCGTTAAAGGGACCCTTTTTTTTTGGGCTGACCTTCTCTTTCTTTACACCTTTTTACTTACTTTAACTATAGATTAATCATACATACTTTAGCTATAGATTAACCATGCTTCGGGACTCCGAAACTTCAATATTTTATATAGAACCTTACTTATTTTTGTGCGATTAATAAGGTAGGCTCAATACATCAAGGATAAGCAAAACTTCGGATTGTTGTTTTAGTGATTGAAAAGTGCTCGAACTCCATTTTTGTTTGAAGACTTGGTGTCATTAGCTTTAAGTTTAGGGTTTAGATTTAAGCGTGCTATTTTTAGTCAAAATTGCACCATTCATACTAATCTCAAAATAATTAAATTGCATCATTTATAACAATATGAAAATACTTAAACTTGTTCATTAATAACAAACCGAAAGTAGTAATAATAAAATCATCAAAGAAACAAAAAACTTAAAATACATTTATCAATTCATGCTCTTGAGTTGATCTTCCACCATCACCGCGAGATGTGCCACCACCACGATAGTTTCCTCCGCCACGAGAGGTACTTTCACTGTGAGATGTATTTTGACCACTATGCCATAAAGTACACTTACGCTTGTCATGACCAACATAATTGCAAAATGAGCATTTTCGAGTGTATCTCTCTAGTGGAACATTCATTTCATTAGGAAGACGGGAGTATGATTTCTTTTTGAATTTACGGATAAATGCTTTATTTGAAACCTTGGAAAATGGATCCGGTGGCTAATAACTCTCACTACCGAGTGAATAGAACCTTCCAGCATACTTTTTTGCATAATTTTTAACTCTATATTTCATTATTTCTTATAGCCCGTTTGGATTGGCTTATAAGTTGTTTTCAACTTTTTTGAGTGTTTGACTAACCAACTTAAAGTCATTTTGTACTTAAAATAAGCTCAAAAAAATAATTGGGCCCATTTGACTTAGCTTATCTAAAACAGTTTATAAGCTGAAAACAGCTTATAAGCCAAAAAAAAAAAAATTAGACTACCCCAACTTAGTTACGTCAGATTCAGATCCAAAAGGGATTCACACTGTGAGATGTCCGATGACGATGATTCCCCGTGATATTATTAATAGTTGTACTGTATTAAATAAAGTTGGTGGGGGTAATAATCACGATCCCACAACCTATTAAGTTGCATACCTATATAAAGAGCCTTTTACTACTTAATATCTACTTAAAATTCAATGTCGAATAGTAAAAATATAGATTAGTCAGTATTTTTTCCACAAGATTCGAATAGCAGTGGTGATCACAACTCAAATCAAAGCAACTATTCCACTGATTCCTCAACCGATAACAGTGAATTCGTGCTAGAATATTTCAAGCCCCACCTTTTAATAGAGCGTAATGTCCGTTTTCACGAGCTGAAATATTTAGATCCACGGGAATATTATTGTGGTTTACGTCGCGAATGGACATATCGGTACGTTGTATCACAACGTCTTGTTCGTGAATTAAAAAATCTCAACGCTCAAATCCCAACAAGGTACTCAATAACCATGCCTTGAGTAGGTCCAGAAACTTGTGAGGCTGCCGTACAAAGAATTAGAAAAGAAAACAACAGAATGCTAGCAAGACGTTGTAGACTTTACAGGCTAAAGTTGGTCGAAGAACAAACATCATCAACAAGTAGAGAATTAACATCTACAGAAAAAAGATATGTCTTAAGAAACTCAAAATATTGTTCTGAGGACGATATTGAGAACTTCTATTCTGATGATTAAGAATATTGTGATTTTAGTTTTATGTTTAATTTATGATGATGTTATTAATTTGAAGAATATTACCATGTTTGGTTTTGCATCAATTCAAGGGCATGATTTGATGAATGTATTTTAAGTTTTTTGTTTCTTTGATGACTGTATTTTTTACTGCTTTCGATTTGTTATTAATGAACAAGTTTAAGTATTTTCATATTGTTATAACTTAAAGCTAACGACACCAAGTCTTCAAACAAAAATGGAGTTCGAGCACTTTTCAACCACTAAAACGACAATTTGAATTCTTGTTTATCCTTAATGTATTGAGCCTACCTTATTAATCGCTCAAAATAAGTAGGATTTTATATAAAATATTGAAGTCCCAAAGCATGATTAATGTCACGACCCAGCTCCGTGGCCCGCGACTGATGTCCTATTTGGACACCCCAAACAGACTTACATACTGACTCGGCATATTTTTATCTATCCCAGACTTTCATATTAATCATCTCAAATAGATTGAAAACAAACATTATCTTAAGCGGTCGCACGTGTAAAAATTATCATATCATAGTCAGAAGGGACGGCGGAATACACATCGCCGATCAGATATACACATATATAAACATACGGGCCATTATGGCCGCCATAACCGATGGGACCGCGTTAAGATGTAGATCATAGACAAACGAACACACACACATGACCCATTACCCACATATATGACTATAGGCCTCTACAAACCAAAACGGAATCATATGACGGGGCAGGGCCTCGCCGTACCCCAAATAATCAAATATACAAAAGCATAAACATCGCAGAAGATAGGTACCAACATAAGGGCTCTGGATCAAAAGGAGCACTCTGTAATAGCAGAATGTGTGGCCTACACTGACAAATCACGAACCTCTGTACCTGCGGGCATGAAACGCAGCCCCCAAGAAAGGGGGTCAGTACGAAAGATGTACTGAGTATGTAAAACATAAAGTAAAAAAATCCAAACCATAACTGAAGTGAAAGGGACAGAGAGAGAATACCGGATTAAAATATCAAAATCTGTACTGGAAACATATGCACATAATGCAAATAGAAAATCATGCATAAGGCTCAGGAACGTGGTCACCACTCCGACGCTGGTGTCACAACACAACATACTCCAGAAGGTTTCAAATCTCCGTACACCCTGTTGACACCCAATTTTGTCTCGCCTCTCCGCCAAAATACCTATTTACGCTTTTGATATTTTTGGGAAAATAAAAAAAATATATATTATGTTTACTATAATTATTAGCTTGCATTATTCTATCAATTATTATTATTACTATTACCGCATTTATTATTATTATTATTATTATTATTATTATTATTATTATTATTATTTATTACTATTATTATAATTCATAATTTTTTATCATTTTGGCATTTTACCAGCTTACGCACACACATCGCATTTATCTTTGCATAATTAAATAATAGTATTTATTTCAGTGTGGATTTTCGAAATATTATTGCACGGCTATTACAACGCCATTTTTTTATCCGAGTGTTGATGATTGCATATTTTGTATTGAGCAATATTTAACACAAGTTATTTAAACAGGTCTTTTATTCAAATTTAAAAGCCAAACTATTTCTTGCACTCAGTCCGTATTTTTTGATTTATCGAATTTCAAATCAAAGTCCAATCAACTCATAAATATTTTTTGACCAGCCTATATTTTTACCCTAATTTTTAGACCAGTTCATGTCTTAATTCACTAGCCCATTCTTCTAATACCCGATCCACAAATGGACCGGGTCCAGCCCATTTTTTCGTTGACCTTAAGGAAACCATCCTCCTTCTTATTTTCTTTCATTTCCGCCGCGCCTCATCTCCCTCCCTTCCCTCTCTCCGCCTTCTCCCTCCTCTCTTCAGCCACCGTCGCCACCACCTCTGCTCCACCATTCCTCTGTCCCCCACTTCGACCCATACCCCCCACGTTGCCCCCACTGCTCGCCTTCCCTGACACCCCATGCCTCTGCCAAACCCACTCATCCCTGTTCCCCACGCACCTCTGTCACCCCATCTTCGACCTTGTCCCCAACGTTCTGATTTGTAAAAAAGAATTCAACTTCAAAACCCGGCCCAATTTCAAACCGCGAAAAACCTAAAAATCATGATATAAATATTCACTTGTGGATCCAAAAAAGGGGGAGAGGTTTTTTAGCGGCAGAAACCCCTTTAGAGATCAAAAATTGAAAACCCCAAAAACCTTTTTTTTTCCAAAATATCAGACTTGTTGTTCGTTGTGGTAGTTCAAGATATCAAATCAAAATACTTGCATTTATCAATTTTTCGTCTGTTTCGTTATTGTTGTGAATTCGAGCTTCGCAAGCTCGGATTCGACAGTTTCGAGGTTAGATCTGAAAACCTCGCACTCCAGATTCGCTGCACCCGAAGAAGGTTAACCTTCCTCCTGTTAGTATAATGTTTTTAATGTAGTGTTCATATTTCGCATGTTCGTACGTTTGATTGTGTTTGTTTAGATTGGTCTATGACTAATCTTAATATGTCTGCTTAGGACTCATTATTGTTTGTCAAGTTGTCGTTTGTTGTTTATTGTATGGATTAATTGAATTATTTTGATGTTAATGTTAGTCCTTATAAGCATATGTCATTAGTTTTTTTTTTTTTGACAAATATATAAAAGTATGTAATCCCCTCTCATGTTTATTCTCAGGATTTTATATGGTCTATGGATTATTACTTTCTATTTTTATTCTGTTAAATGTTTCGTCAAGTGTTTATATGTCTATTTTGGTTTAGCTAAAGCTTGGTATGTCTCTGTAATAGGTATTCATAACATGTTTGGGCAATTTAATTTAGTTTAGTCGCATCATTTATTGTTTAGATGACCTGAAGGTTAATTAGTTTGTTGCCTAGGACATGCCGAGTGATTTGTTTGATTCGTATGTATGAAAAACATGTTTTATATCAATTAGCTTCAACCCATCCATTTGGGTGCATCCATAGCTTGATCAGGAAAACACATGTATATAAAGATTTGCTTGGTTCGATTTGTTTAAAGCATGTTCTATTTGTGATTTGGTTAGTTTATGTGGATTAAGGTAATGAAAAAATGGTTGGGTTCAATACAGTGTTGGTTGTGAGTTTTGTTCTAAGGGTATGTTGGCTTATCCCTGTTTGCTGTCCTGCTATGGAGAAATAAGTGACAAGGTTACAGTTTGTTGGGATTCATGATGAGAAATGTAGTCTCATGGTCTGAAAGGTGTGACATTTGGGCAACAGGATGGTACTACCTGTATAGTTCGTTTGTGTGATCTTGTTGTTTGATTTGCTGAGTCTTAGACGAGTCCTGAGTTGTTTTAAGACATGCTTTATTGCCATTAGTTCTTCCCTTTTTTTGTTTCTTCTCAATATTTTGTACTGCTAAGTCCTCGCAATATCATCTAAATACAGGTAGTATGAATATTGTTTATGTTTTTTATGATGAATATCATGCCTGGTGCTGATCTAGAATACTTTAAAGCATGATACATAGTTCAAAAGTTCATGGGTTGGCGATTGCGTAGATTGCTGAAATTTGATCCCTTGCTTATGAAATATTTGAGTCTAGCTCAGGGTCCTACTGGTTTGTAATAAGCATGATTAGCTCTGTTAAATTTCCAATTTGATCCCTGTAATATTTAAAGCATCCTGGTGTTTTGTTCAGATGTGTATAAGGTCACCTATGACCCTTTTGATCCTGATATAATGTGACAGGCATTTTTGTGATAGTCTTCTTAATCTCGATATTGCCTCTGTAATATTGTGCCATTGGTTAAACCTGAAGAATATCTGCTTTGTTGAGGTTCTGTTACCTTTAAAAGTCATATGGTTTTAAGATGTTCGAAGCTTTGATTATTTATTGGAGCATAAAAGATATGTGGCCAATTTGATGGGTTTCTCTGCCCAGTAGAGGTGGGCAGTCCACTTTCCTTTAAATTATGCATGTGTTATGTATGCAGAAATATCTGATTTGAAATTCCTCAAATTGTTGAATATTAGGAATATGTTCAACCTGGTCATATGCATTTTATGCCAGCGAACATGAATTAGCAGGTTCTGTTCGTAGCCTGTATTATCATTTGTTGTTGTTTGAATTCTGTGCATTGCTGCAAGTATATTTCAGTTGGTTTATGTATATTATGTACACTGCTGGTATATCTCTATTTGAAACGGTTATGAATATGTATACAGGAAGTATACATGGTATGCACAATCCGCTGATTTGTTTTCAAGTCTATATTCCATATGTCTAACATCATTTATTGATTGTATAATAATTCTTCTTTTTTTCCATTTTTATGCATGAACATCGTATATGAGTCCGAGAGACTCGTTCTTCCTTCGCATTCGATGTTGGGCTAAAAGCCCAACGAGATCTCTTCTCAATCCAGCCCCATCCGCATCAAAAAATAGAAAACAGAGTTTATTGGGTCAAAGCCTGATAGCAGGCAGATCTGCAGCATTAAAAACGTGGGCTGTGCCCACTCTCACTAAATCAGCAACCAGCCCGCAGGCATACAAAAAAAAAAGAATTCTGGGCCAAGCCCAATGGCGAACAGATCGCAGTTGTTTGTAAAAAATGGGTTGAGCCCATTTAACTCTCTCCCCTATTCTATTCTCTTACATTTAACTTGTATGTCTAATGTTTTATCTTGCTAATTTAGATGAATCTTAGAGACATTAGTGGGTATAATCTAAGATAATTAGCGATCAACTCACTTTCCGAATAATTGATTCTCAAAATAAAATAGCATGATTGCGTATTTTGAATTAAAAGAATTGTGTTTTATCCTTCTATTCTAGAAATTCCAAGAAAATCACTAATAGGCAAATATAAGTATATTGTATAGATAACTCTTCAAGTTTGAATCAATCATTTTTTAACTAAACATAATTTATAAAATAATAAAAGGAGTAAGAAAATTTACTTCCTTTTGAATTATATCTATAAGCTTAGATTTTTCACATTCATATAAAATTCAAAATTGTTAAATCTTTTTTCTCAAAAGCTATTACTTACGGGCAGAATTGTTATATTTCATATAAAATCTTAACAACATTTTAAACTTTATTTAAATAGCATCTAAAGTCTTCCTTTGTGCAAACTATCTTTTATAAGTTTTATTTCTAAATAGCATTTGATCTAAAGCCTTAATAACCTTTATTAGTTTTATTCTTAAATGGCATTTAAAGTTTTCTTTATACAAATTATTATCTCTTTTCTGTAAATATTACTTTAATTAACATGATTTTCTTATTAAAACTTTAGCAATATTTTAAGGTCATTTTCTAAAAAATTTAACCCTACATTTAATTTAATTAATTAACTTAAGTTGGTCGGATAACCGTAAGTTAACGGATTCTAAAGGATGCCTAACCCCTTCCCTTTATGATAATATAGAGCCCTTACTTAGAATCACACTGGTTAAGCAGACTATTAATTGAGGTTTAGTTTTAACTTTGCCTTAGTTAAACTCTAGGTGTCCTAATTCATCGTTAAATTAATTAGGTGGCGACTCTTTTAAGACAAATAAATAGAAATTACCAATATGTCATACTCCTAAATCCAACCCGGTTAAAAATGGGGTGTGACACACCCCGAACATAACATATCATATCATCAAACATAACACAAGCCATATCACAGCATAACTCCATAAACGGAACCCGACCCTATTGCGAGGTCTCGGGTACCGTAACACATCATACTGCCGAATTTATCATAGTGCGCACGATCACAAACCGGCCCGCGAACCGACGAACGATATCATAGTAATAGGCACGAGCAGAGTAGTGCGAAAACCATATGCATATACATAATTTAATTCCAAGACTCGACAAATAATTACACACACACACACACACACACACACACACATATATATATATATATATATATATTGAGGTCAGAAGGTTCAAAATAAGTATCGAGTCTATCAGAATTAGTATACAAAAATATGAGCCTTTAAATTTACAAAACTTTAAAAAAATACTTCATAAGCCATTTTCTGAAAATTTAGTGTCGTTCACATTTAGGAGCTCTCAAATAACTTATGGAATAAATCAAACGGAGCCTTAAATTCATAGGCTAAAGTCCCAACTTTATATCATACGAAAATAGATTAAGTAAGACAAACGAAGGAAGTCTCGGGGCTAGTGGGCCCACCTCGGGTCAAATCGAGGTGACAGACATAATTTACGAACATTAGCTTCTATGGAGTCGTCCATGTAAGTTTTAAAACTATTCTATCACATTTGGGCAAATTATGGATGTTCGAATAGTTTTCCAACAAAACATAAGAATTTTAATTCAATTACATTATGAATAGTGCCTAAAATGTCACGACCTGACCCGTAGGCCGCGACTAGTGTCCGTGCTGGACACCCATACATACCTAATAGCCCAAACCAATATATAAGCAGAATACACATATACAAAAGTCGAATGGCTTTACTGATTATCGCGGACAAACGGACATATCGCACGGAAGCCGATAAGGCTATCATAGAACATAGCAACCCAAAACATATACAGAACCCACATGTATGTCCACAGACCTCTACAAACAGCAACAAAAACATAAGACGGGACAGGGCCCCGTCGTACCCCTGAAAAACATACATATGTGCAATAGAAAAGTCTTTACCCAAAATGTAGGCTCCGGACAAAGGAGCACTCCAAGACAGCAGAAAAATGATCCTAAACGGGCGGATCTGCAAATCGGTCGTCTGTACCTGTGTGGCATGAAACACAGCCCCCCGAAGAAAAGGAGGTCAGTACGAAAAATGTACCGAATATGTAAAGCACAGAACATAGTAAACAAGTCATAACCTAAACGGAAGGTACATAAACTGAACAGAATATCCAAAATATCAAAGTCCTGATCATATAGCATAAACAGAGCATGCAGAAGACATATGTCATATCTGATCCCATTACGGGACTGAGAAAACAGAACATGGTCGCTACCCCGACACTGGCGCCACAACACATCATACTCCGGAGTAGGGAATATCCCCATAGCATATCATATCATAACAGATGGCCATATCATATCATATCATATCATATCATCAGATAGCAGCATAAGCGTACATGGCACATCATACACCACAACCCATGTACGTATCATACCTGTCCCCTCACATCGGGGCATGGCGAACAATGCAGAAAAATGCGCATGATAACATATCCTGACCCGGGCTCAGTGAAAGAAACATTGAGGCATCCACGAATGGAGTAGTGAGAAACTAATGCAATATAAAATATAACACGTTTACGGAGACTCGATAGCGTAATTCAGATGACAAACCATATAAAGAAACTAAACGGTAATCATAGCGTATGCCTTACGGATGTCACAATGGTTTATGTCAAAATAAGTTTTCTGAAATCGTTTTCATGTTTCAAAATACGTTGTGGGACATACGAAATACTTCAAAACAACTGTCGTATAGTAGTTAGAAAATTAGCCAAGAGTTTCCTTTAAATTCCACTTCAACATAAGCCAAACGGAACGAATCAGAAAATTTCGGGAATAGTGGGCCCACCTGGGATCAAATGGGGTGGCATACATAATTTACGTATCTTACACTTCATAACATCACTTATGAGAGTTTTAAAGTAGTCGGGTCCTATTTGTGCAAGTTCTAGATGTTTAGGCAATTTTTCCAAATTTTCATAACATATTCAATTCAATTCTACTGAATGAAAAAGGGGCAAATTTAGGTGCGGATTTCTAAGAGTAGAGTCGTCCCCAAGGCTCGTATCCAAGCCTATCATAACTAGGACATGCCAAGAGAAGAATAGGTAAAGCTTTGCATACCTTTTCCCACGTCCTATTAGCTATGCTTATATGTCCGAGCTCGTAAATCTACATTTAAGATGATTCACACTAATGTTAGTCTTTTCATCGTAAAATTACACCACACTTCAAATTTTACTATTTTATGTTCGCCGAAAATCGGGCAGCATCTCCCATGTTTATATGCCTAGCCCGAATTCTCAATTCAACAACCAGCACAACAATAACAATACCAAAATCAATAGTATTATTTCCCACATCAAATTATTCCATAAAACATCCCATAGGGTGTTTGTACCATATTACCACCAACCAAATTAATTTACAACAATTAAACAACTCCTTCTCCGTAAATCAACCAAGACTAACGTTAATAATGAAGGATTCATACCTATATCGCTATAATATTTCTGTATCTTCACTTCTTCACCCTGACCTTAAGCCACAACACAATACTACACAATTTTGTAGTTGCAACTGTCACACCCTAATTCTGCTAGGGTGTGATGGGCACCCGACCCTTACTTAGGGTCGAGCGAACCCTTAGGGTCTCGATGCACATAAAAATCACGTCAAACTTTTTAAATCAAATAAGATAAAATACGTAGTAATTTTTTTTCCAGAAATATTCTTTCTCGTAGCTTCCAATCAGAACAAATCTATAATCAAACAGAATTTATTACATAACACAGACCGGCATATCGGCTGACGGATCTGCTTACAGACGGACAAACAATACCCACGACGCTGTCTGCAAAGTCTCTAACATAAGTCTAGAAGGCATAACATACAAACTCTAACTCGGCAGCACTCCGGGGACAAAAGGAGCTTGCCACCTGCACTGAAATATCTTCTATACTGTCTTCAACTCAACTGGAAGTACCTGCGCGGCATGAAACGTAGCCCCCGAAGAAAAGGGGGTCAGTACGGAATATGTACTGAGTATGTAAAGCGGAAATGTAACAAATATAATTGTAAACCGAAGCATAAGTATAGAGATATAACGGACAAAGTCGAACCCGAATACGAATCAGAAATACAAAATATAAATCTATATGGTGAGTACAGGGTATAACAAATAGAGTCATAATCTGAATCGGAAGTACAAAGCGTGACAGACTGAGTCATAATCCGAATCAGATGTACAAATGTGTACTAGACAGAATCATGCATGCAGAGTCATAAGCATATACAGAAAGTAAGGTATTAACCAAAGTACCAAAATACCTATTCTATAATTACAGATCGTATGTCCAAAGAGGTGCAGAAAATACAGAATACAGAACGGAGTACCGGACTTACAGAGGTGATGTCACACGCCAGACGGGGTACATAACGTACAGAATGCTCAGATGATGTCATGTATCGGATGGAATACAGAACGTACAGAATACGCAGATGATGTCATATATTGGACGAAATACAAAACGTACAGAATACCAGAGTGCTTACTTTCCGGACACAAATTATGCATATCAGAATCATATAATACTTTCACATATAACAGATCCCGACCCTGTGCTAAGGGACGCGGTAAGCAGAATCATCATATGTCAAAATCATGTGTCAATATATACATATGCAGACAGCAGATAACAAATCCCGGCCCTGTGATAAGGGACGCGGTAAGAAAACCCGGCCCTCTGGGAAGAGATGCGGTGAACAGAATCATATGCCATCCTGGCCGCCATCCTCATATTATCATATACAAATAACAGAACCCGGCTTTCCCACTGAGGGGCGCGGTGAACAATGTAGAGGAAACGCCCGATAACAGAACCTGGCCCGGGACGCAGTGAAGGAGACATTATGCACAAAGCGGAAGAAGGGCACGATAACAGAACCTGGCCCGGGACGCAGTGAAAGAGACATTAGATCATGCACGAGAAGAGTCATGAGAAACCATATGCACATAAATCCAGACTCAATGAATAGGCACACTTGCCGACGTTCGAAGGCTCAGAAATGAGTTTCGGGTTCTTCCTAGTTAGTGTCAGGAAGTTATGAGCATTTGAAATACAGAACCCTCTTCGGACTTTTAAGCGATCCGAGATCGTACATAATGAACGTTAAGGCTTACAGAGAATACTCATATCCGAATATTCATATCGAATTATTTATATATATCGGGTGCTTATATCAAAATACTTATATCGGAATGTTTACATCAGAATGCTTATATCAAAATATTCGAATCAGATCGTTCGTATCAGAATGTTTATGTCAGAATAGTCGAGTCAGAATACTTATATCTCAGTTACTAGATACTTATAGCAAACCCGGAGCATTAGCCAAAGTTACTCTTAATTATCATACGGAAATAGGGCAAATAAAACAATACAAATAGGTCTCGGGGTTGTGGGCCCACCTTGGGTCAAGTCGAGGTGACATACGTAAGACTATAAATATTTGGTCTTAACAGGTCATCCACAAAAGTTTCAAAGCGATTCTCTCACATTTGTGCAATTTATAGATGTTTGAATAGTTTCCAACAAAATGTAGAAATTATGCTTCAATGCCATTGAATGAATAGTATCTAAAATTCAACTCGGATTTCTACAAGCAGAGTAACCCCCGAGGCTTCAAATCCAAACCTAACATACCTAAGACATGCCAAAAGAAGGAGGGGTAAAGCCTTACATACCTGCGTCGCGACCAACTAGTTACGCTTGTGCCTCCAACTTGTTTGTCTACATGCAAGAAAGTTCATCCATTCATTAGATTCGTTGTCACATACTTGCCTTAACCTTTCAAACATGTTCACTTATATTCTGCCGGAATTTCGGCAGCACCTCCCCTATAAATATACCAACCCCGAGAATATGGCTCAGCCCAATTCAACAACAACCCAACCTACAATCTTCCAAACAAATTTCTTGCTTCCAAATTCATGAGTTATATCCAAAAACCACATATTACAAATTCATTCATGCAATTATAAAGAACCATACTAATATCCATTAACTTCTCCAATAATCTACAAACAATTTCCACTTCGTTTCAAGTCACTAAATCCTCATTTTACATCATTCAATCTACTACCACAACAATCAAAATACTAAGTGAAATTATTTCATCACTTCTACACAATACACACACCTACACGGCCTCATTCCATAATTCAACAACATCAACACAATAAACTATAACTCTATTCTTGCAATTATTCCTTAATCAAACTTGATAAAGCAAAAGATTCAACAATTTATACCTGATTTTTATGAAGGTAGCAAACTCTTCACCATTTTATTGTTCCCAAGCCACTCCAACACCAAACGAAATTATATCCACGACTACGCGTTGCCCGGACCTCGATTCATATTTCGTAGCTTGAAATTTTGCACAAATTCTTCACTTTTATGTGAGATTTAAGCCTCCTTTGAGTGCGGAATTTTCTGGAAATTTTGGACCATTTTATGCTGAAAAATGGGGGTTTTGACCCTTTTTATAATAAGTTTAGGTCGGTTCAGTTTGTAACGTCTATAATTCTCTACTCCGACGTCCTATCGACGAGCGATTTGTTGCATTACAAACTAGACTCGACGAAATTAATTTTAGGCACTTCAAACACCTTAAAACTCCTCATATACTAGGAGATATGCCCCTCCAAAGTTGACTAAAAATCTGTCCAACATTTTCTCAAATTTTCGTCGAACTTATTTTCTTCAATTCGCTTGATCTCGAAATCCTCCGAAACTCTCCATACATGATATTCATCATTTATTATGAATGATAATGGCCATTTTCTTGTGTTTCAAAATAGTATTTCCCGATTACGACTTACGGGGTCATAATTCGTCCTTTTACTTCGTTGCTACATACTTCTCATGGCTTGTGCCTTTCAAAACTTCATGGGATGTCTCCGACACTCCATTACTATGGTAAGGCACATGTCATACTCATGCTCTGAAAACGCGGGGTATAACAACAACTGTACGCTTTCTGGACCGAAATTTGAAAATTATATTTTGATTTGCGTGAAAATTGATGGGTGGAAGTTGGTGGAAGTTTTCAGAGGTTTTGGGGAGACTTAGAGGGTGTTTTGTTGCTGTTTGGGGGCTAAAGCCCCGTTATATAACATTTTAGAATCTGCCAGAACCATCTGGAAGAGTGTTCAGCGCGTTCGCGCTGTGTTATTGATTTTCCTTCTGCGCGTTCGCGACCCTCCCAGGCGCGTTCGCGTAGACCCCTTTTTTCTGCTTGGACCTTCGTTCAGTACAACGGTCAAAACTCTTGATCCCGATATCGTGTGAGGGTCCACGACCTATGGTTGGAAATATAATTAAATTATCTACAACTTCTATTTCTTGATATTTTTTCAAATTCCAAACTTATAATACCGTTTGTTCCCCTCAAAGTCAGGTCACCCGAAAACGTCTTCTTAAAATATTCGTTTGGAGGGCTTGCACTTTGATTTGGCCCAAGGGTACTTCATGAGTTGTGTTTAACTTTACATATGTGATTCATATGACTTTTCAGATGTTTCAAAAAAATCTCGGTGTGTGGTTCCCACCCCAGCAAGTAATCCGACGTTCAGAAATACGGGATATAACATAAAATCAGACTCGGATTTCTAAGAACAGAATTGCCCCTGAGGCTCAAATCTCAACCTAGTATGTCTAGGACATGCCAAAAGAAGAAAAGGTTAAGCTTTACATACCACTTTCGCTTCCTACTCGTCTCGAAAATCGAATCTCAAGTTCGCCAAAATCTACAATTTGGTCACAATTACCAAATATGAGTTTCAAGCTTTTATGAATTCAAACTTAAATTCATATTTGTCTACCGAAATTTTGGCAGCATTTACCCTATAAATTCAAGATCCTCGAGACTTAGCTCGGCCATAATTTCAACACAACAACCACAACAATGTCAACAATCATCAAAATCACAACAAAACGCATTCTAACATAATTTTTTCTTCCTTTCTACATAAGGCAACAATTTCCATTCCAACTTCACACCATCCAACTAATATCAACATTTTCATATTCATTTACTAATCAAAATCATTCCAACACAATCCGGAAGTATTCTATATCATCATAAAAAATATTTACCAAATATACAAAAATTACCCCAGAACCATAATTCACCCAAAACCTCTAATCTTCAACATAAATATTCGTAACACGTTTTCACCTCCCAATTTCATTAACAACAATCATAACTTTCACCTAACAATCCATTTTCATAATTATATAAATTCCCGATAAATCCACAAATCTTCCTACAACACTTAACAACTATTTTTCTTACAAATTTTTGGCTAACATTCTTCCATTTGCATTAAAAGGCCATTACAACCCTAATTTAGCATAATAAATAAATTTGATCATTCCTCTTCATCCATCACCCATTTTTGGCCACACACACATATATCCATAACACAAGATTCTCATGCTTTACATTCACTTTCATATACTACAACATATATATATATATATATATATATATAATTCTTCAAAGCTAAAAAGAGTAGAATTATTACCTTTTTCCAAATTCTCTTCTTTGAAAAAAAAAGCACTCTTTTGCTTCCAAATTGGTATCACATAAAAGAGGACCTTGATCTTAGTATTAATTCAATAATGGATGAATTTTTTTGGACTAAAGATTTGAGCTCAAGAATTTCTTTTGAAGGGGGGCCGAACCCCCTCTCTCTTGCTCTTGCTTTCTTCCTTCTTCTTTTGACTTCTTGAAAGTTCTTGATAAAAGATGACTAATGGTCCCCTTATATTCATTTATCACATGACTCAAATAAATTCATGGGCTTGGACCATAACCGGCCAAGCCTCTCAATTTGGGCCTCAAGTTTTTTTGAGCCCAATTCATTAGAAATCTTGTCTTGTAATTTACGAAACTAATTTTTAAAATTCCTTTTTTACCCTTGGCCTTCCTCCGTAGTTCCGCTTTAATATTTATCATGAATATCACACGTATGTTGAATAAAATAAAAATATAGCCTTACTTCCTATAAGACAAGATTATTCCAATTTTTTCGAATGCGCAAAAACACGGGATATAACATTCTGCCCCCCTTTTGAACATTCGTCCTCGAATGTTAAATTAGCCTTATAGGGTCTAACAAACATTTTGGGGAGTTTCTTATTATGAATAGCACACATAAATCGCTTACCAATTAATATAAAAAATTTAAAAATTTAGGCTATCTGTAGGTGTAGAGAACAAGTGAGGATATTTTTTCTTCATTTCGTCCTCTGATTCCCAGACCATTTCTTCCTTATTACTGTGTCGCTATAAAACCATAACAGAGGGTGTATCCTTGGTACGCAACCTCCTCACCTGACGATCCAGAATAGCTACAGGTTGCTCTTCATAAGACAATTCCTCCGTCACCCAAATATCATCCACCGGAAGTTTTCTGGAAGGATCACCGACACATTATGGAGCATGGATACAAGGAATACCGGATGTAGTGCCTTCAGATCAAATGGTAAATCTAACTCATAGGCGACCTCGCTTATCTTCCGAATAATCTGATACAGCCCGATGTATCGCAGACTAAGCTTACTCTTTTACCAAATCCCATTACGCCCTTCACAGGCGATTAGTCACATCCGGCTAAATTAATTTAGTTTCGCCCACATCGAACCAACCAATTGAAAATCTATATTTTCTACCGTATAAGATCTCGTATTTCGTATGGTGCTATCTGGATGCTAGAACGATAACTGTTATTATAATAAGCAAATTCAGTTAACGGTAAATGATCACCTCCACTATCCTCGAAATAAATAACATATACTTGTAGCATATCGTCCAGTGTCTGAATAGTACGCTCGGCCTGTCCGTCAGACGGAGGATGACATACTGTGCTATGACTCACCTGAGTTCTCAGTCCTCCCTGGGACGACCCCCAGAAGTTAGCCGTAAACTGAGCACCTCTGTCGGTTATAATAGATACAGGGATTCCGTGAACTCTTGCTATCTCGTTAATATATCATCTGGCATAATTCTTAGCTGAATAAGTAGTCCTGACCCGGAGAGAACGGGCTGATTTCGTCAATCTATCAACAATAACTCAAATAGAATCATACCTGCTTGGAGTGCGCGATAAACCCATAATGAAGTCCATATTAATCATTTCTCATTTCCAAGCTAGAATTTCCATTTCCTATAGTAATCCGCTGGGCTTTTGATGCTCGATCTTGACTTACTAACAATTTGGGCATTGGCCAGCGAACTCTGCAGTGTCCCTTTTCATACCGTCCCATCAGTACAAACATTTAGGATCATGGTATGTTTTAGGGGATTCAGGATGAACAAAATACCGAACACTATGTGCTTTGCCCATAATTGGCTGTCGCAGCCCTGCAACGTCAGACACACATGATCTACCTCTGTATAACAATACCCATCAGGTGAAACCTCAAATTGGGTCTTTTCTTTATCAAGGGTTGTGTCTCTGTACTGTACCAGAATAGGACCCTCAAACCGACGCTGTTTTACCTCTTCCATAATTGATGATCCAGCAATTTCTCGAACAGAAATCCCAGTATCTCCAGAGTCTGCCAAACGGACTCCGAGGCTGGCTAACTGATAAATTTCACGAACCAATTCCTCCTTTCTGGTTGCACGCTGGTTAAATTGCCCATAGATCGCGACTATGTACGTCTGCCACAACATTCGCTTTTCCAGGATGGTACAGAATATCGATGTCATGATCTTTCAATAATTCAAACCATCTTCCTTATCGCAAATTCAGCTCCTTTTTGCCTAAAATATACTGGAGACTCTAATGGTCTGTACAAATATCAGCGTGGACTCCATATAATTATGCCGCCATATTTTCAAAAACATGAATCACCGCGGCTAATTCCATATCATGAGCGAAATAATTTCTCTCGTGCGGATTCTTTACAAATATGATCAAACACCACTTCGTACCGATAATCCACATAATTTCATGGCGTATCTTCTCGTGTTCCATGCGATTAGTGGTCCATGAACTATTTTCTAGTATCCAACGAACCCCTTTCTTTCCTTCAAAGATTTCCCAACTACCAAGCACTGGTATTCCTATTACGATAATCGTTATTACCCGAAATATCCTTTGAGCCTGATAATCCTCTCCATTACTCTTTAGGAACCTAACTCGCAACCACTTTCTTGCCTTTATTACCATTTTTTGAAACATATTACCACGTACTTAGGTACAACATCAGTTTACCCGATAGGGAAGATTCAAATCATAACATAAACATTTCACAATTCATATTGGCGAGAAGTATTTCCTTAAGGCGTCTTTCATTCCTTCCCTTTATTCTCTTGATATGTAGATACATTTAAAATCTGGCCTTAAGCCAATAGATTTCTCTTAACACCTAAAGATATTGAAATGCTGTTTTAAGTCCAACGTAATACGTTCTTCTCCCCCCATTTTTTAAGGGGATGTACTTATACCATGTCCATGCCTTTTTCTTTACAATATATAACTTGATTAGCCTCGTACGAGGCCTTAATAAAATCACGGGGCGACAAAAACTCTCGATCACATAGTACAAAATCTTATCTGATAGCTGGTCCTCAAATAATGTAGTTAATGTAGCAATTTATCTTTTAATAATCATATTTCTCCTCATTGGAAGATTCAGCCCAGTTATCCCTTCTTTCACACCTGTTCCTTATCTGTCGTTCTGCTTTCTCGGTAATCGAATTACTTGATATTCGCATGCTTCATAGTTCCATACTATAGGTTCCCCTTTTTCCCTGCACTATAACATTCCAGTTCCTTTTTGCAAATAATTTCGTGCTATGCTCATCGGCTGTTTTTGAGGCTTTGCTTAATTACGTTTCTTACTTTTCACTTTTCTAACATTTTGACCTCCTTATGTTCTACTCAATTACTCTCTTTTATTTCCAACTATCGTTGTATTAGAATCTTCCAATCTCAACCTATAGCAAATCAGTATCAGTTCATTTCGTAACGTTTGTACCATACCTTTCACTTTGTCTCATAAATTCTGGGCACTTAATGTCTTCCATACATTACAACACTAGTTGTTAGGGTTCACCTATCGATCAACATAGTCATAAAAGGGGAGTCCCGTACGTACATATATATTACTGTCATTTCTTTTACAAAACATCTGCAATCACTTGTTCAAACTCACTCTAATTCTAGAGTTGTGTTGCTCTTTCTTCCTCGTTACCAATCTAATCTGTCTCAGCTCACGCGACCCTTATAAAGTTTCTAACCATTTCACGTACTCTAATTCCCTTTAGGTTGCCCCAAATTTCCTATTTGTCTCTTATATCTATATTTGTGAAAATTGTGGTACATTTCCCAGGGGGTCACCCATCCCAAAATTGCTCTGGCCTTAGCACGCTTAACCTTAAAACTTTAATGCATTTAGGTGCGTTAAGACCGTATAATCACATCAACTGCCCCGCACGACCTTTATCACGTAATTTAAGGCAAATCAGGGTCTTAACAACTTTCAAAACGTTCTCGTAGTGAGTCCCATCCCGGTCTAGAGAGGGTTCTTTTACTTTTCTGACTATATAGTCACCGTGTCGCCCCATGTAAATCATCAATATTTTCCTTCATGCATATACATATATAATTTTAGACAACCCACAAATTTAAGTTTTCATTCCATAAATTCTATCTCCAATTAGTCGATGAGAACTAATGAAAGGTTACTGTAAGACATTCTCCAACCACCAGCAGAAGAAAACTAGAGTCCGACGAACATCGCGGAACCTTTTAGTACATAATTACCTCCATATTTATATATTTTTGAGTCGTGAGCGAACCACTTAATTCTCAACTAGCTGTCATACACTTTATATTCTTCCAATAAAATAAAACTTCATCGTTGGACAATTTTTCCCTTCAACATAGGCTTTTCTAAAGCAAAATGTGGTTGGAACGTATTTTGGTCTGTCTAAATGAATTGTAAATTTGCTAATCATATATGCTTTCTTGAAATAAAATTTCCCAAGTAAGGATGGTGCTTCTTACGAATGACATGGAGGGTATCTCTTAGACTTTAATCCAACATAATAGATTTACCCTATCGGTATCGACTTTCAAAACATGTTAAGAACTTATATCTCATTTTCCTATTCATATTTTTGGAAAAATTTGAGCAGAAGTTCCTCTGTATTTCTTACTATCCCAAAACCTGCACGCAGGAAATACCAACAATGCCTCACAGGGCCAACACATATACGTATGTATATATCATATCGTGTCGTATCATAGCCACACAAGGCTAACAATTTCAAGTAAAAGTATAAAGATGTCGAGACTTACCTCACATGTCCAACTCAAACTGCATCTGTTACACTTTTCCTGTCTACTTTCCCTTTCAATTTTTTCAACTTTATGTTTCAATCGTACTTCAAATACCTTACCCAGCATACATCTTTCATACCATTGCTTACCTGTGTACTGCGTAGCTTCCAATATCATCAGTCACTGTCTTCTGTCGATGCCGTTCTTTGGCTGAAATCAAGGGTTAGTAGAAAGGGATTCATTTCCTACGGCTGGCTCTATCGCACGGTCTAAGATTCAAAGAAAGGTAACACCCTAAATGTCATGCAGCCTCCTGTTTATAGATGTGGTGCACAACACACCGATAAATAAGACTCTACGAGACACGGCATGTAGACATTCCGAGAACAAACCGCTCTGATACCACTTTTATCACGACCCAGCTCCGTGGCCCGCGAATGATGTCCTATTTGGACACCCCAAACAGACTTACATACTGACTCGACATATTTTTATCTATCCCAGACTTTCATATTAATCATCTCAAACAGATTGAAAACAAACATTATCTTAAGCGGTCGCACGTGTAAAAATTATCATGTCATAGTCAGAAGGGGCGGCGAAATACACATCGTCGATCAGATATACACATATATAAACATACGGGCCATTATGGCCGCCATAACCGACGGGACCGCATTCAGATGTAGATCATAGACAAACGAACACACACACATGACCCATTACCTACATATATGACTACCGGCCTCTACAAACCAAAACGGAATCATATGACGGGATAGGGCCCCGCCGTACCCCAAATAATCAAATATACAAAAGCATAAACATCGCAGAAGATAGGTACCAACATAAGGGCTCCGGATCAAAAGGAGCACTCTGTAATAGCAGAATGTGTGGCCTACACTGATAAATCACGAACCTCTGTACCTGCGGGCATGAAACGTAGCCCCCAAGAAAGGGGGTCAGTACGAAATATGTACTGAATATGTAAAGCATAAAGTACAGAAATCCAAACCATAACTGAAGTGAAGGGGCAGAGAGAGAATACCAGATCAAAATATCAAAATATGTACTGGAAACATATGTACATAATGCAAATAGAAAATCATGCATAAGGCTCAGGAACGTGGTCACCACTCCGACGCTGGTGCCACAACACAACATACTCCAGAAGGTTTCAAATCTCCGTACACCCCGAACATAACATATCATATCATCAAACATATCACAAGCCATATCACAGCATAACTCCATAAACGGAACCCGGCCCTATGGCGAGGTCTCGGGTACCGTAACACATCATACTGCCGAATTTATCATAGTGCGCATGATCACAAACCGGCCCGGGAACCGGCGAATGATATCATAGTAATAGGCACGAGCAGAGTAGTGCGGAAACCATATGCATATACACAATTTAATTCTAATACTCGACAAATAATTACACACACACACACACACACACACACACACACATATATATATATATATATATTGAGGTCAGAAGGTTCAAAATAAGTATCGATTCTATCAGAATTAGTATACAAAAATATGAGCCTTTAAATTTACAAAACTATCGAAAAATACTTCATAAGCCATTTTCTGAAAATTTAGTGTCGTTCACATTTAGGAGCTCTCAAATAACTTATGGAACAAATCAAACGGAGCCTTAAATTCATAGGCAAAAGTCCCAACTTTATATCATACGAAAATAGATTAAGTAAGACAAACGAAGGAAGTCTCGAGGCTAGTGGGCCCACCTCGGGTCAAATCGAGGTGGCAGACATAATTTACGAACATTAGACTCTATGGAGTCGTCCATGTAAGTTTTAAAACGATTCTATCACATTTGGGCAAATTATGGATGTTCGAATAGTTTTCCAACAAAACATAAGAATTTTAATTCAATTATATTGAATGAATAGTGCCTAAAATCATACTCGGATTTCTAAGAACAGAATTGCCTCCGAGGCTCAAATCTCAACCTAGTATGTCTAGGACATGCCAAAAGAAGAAAAGGGAAAGCTTTACATACCTCTTTCGCTTCCTACTCGTCTCGAAAATCGAATCTCAAGTTCGCCAAAATCTACAATTTGGACACAATTACCAAATATGAGTTTCAAACTTTTATGAATTCAAACTTAAATTCATATTTGTCTACCGAAATTTCGGCAGCATTTCCCCTATAAATTCAACATCCCCGAGACTTAGCTCGGCCATAATTTCAACAACAACAACCACAACAATAACAACAATCATCAAAATCACAACAAAACGCATTCTAACATAATTTTTTCTTCCTTTCTACATAAGGCAACAATTTCCATTCCAACTTCACACCATCCAACTAATATCAACATTTTCATATTCATTTACTAATCAAAATCATTCCAACACAATCCGGAAGTATTCTATATCATCATAAAAAATATTTACCAAATATACAAAAATTACCCCAGAACCATAATTCACCCAAAACCTCTAATCTTCAACATAAATATTCGTAACGCGTTTTCACCTCCCAATTTCATTAACAACAATCATAACTTGCACATAACAATCCATTTTCATAATTATATAAATTCCCGATAAATCCACAAATCTTCCTACAATACTTAACAACTATTTTTCTTACAAATTTTTGGCTAACATTCTTCCATTTGCATTAAAAGGCCATTACAACCCTAATTTAGCATAATAAATAAATTTGATCATTCCTCTTCATCCATCACCCATTTTCGGCCACACACATATATCCATAACATAAGATTCTCATGCTTTACATTCACTTTCATATACTACAACATATATATATATATATATATATATATATATATATATATATATATATATATATATATATATAATTCTTCAAAGCTAAAAAGAGTAGAATTATTACCTTTTTCCAAATTCTCTTCTTTGAAAAAAAAACACTCTTTTGCTTCCAAATTGGTATCACATAGAAGAGGACCTTGATCTTAGTATTAATTCAACAATGGATGAATTTTTTTGGACTAAAAATTTGAGCTCAAAAATTTCTTTTGAAGCGGTGCCGAACCCCCTCTCTCTTGCTCTTGCTTTCTTCCTTCTTCTTTTGACTTCTTGAAAGTTCTTGATAAAAGATGACTAATGGTCCCCTTATATTCATTTATCACATGACTCAAATAAATTCATGGGCTTGGACCCCTTTTTCTTGGACCATAACCGGCCAAGCCTCTCAATTTGGGCCTCAATTTTTTTTTAGCCCAATTCATTAGAAATCTTGTCTTGTAATTTACGGAACTAATTTTTAAAATTCCTTTTTTGCCCTTGGCCTTCCTCCGTAGTTCCGCTTTAATCACACGTATGTTGAATAAAATAAAAATATAGCCTTACTTCCTATAAGACAAGATTATTCCAATTTTTTCGAATGCGCAAAAACACGGGATATAACAATTAATCTATGACTAAAGTACGTAAAAAGGTGTAAAGAACGAGGGGTTTAACCAAAAGAAGAAAAAAAAGGCACCCTTTAACGCAGTAAATAGTATGGTAACCTTCTTTTTTTTGTTGGAATATTTTTGTTCAAATGGTCTTTTTTGGGGTCATTTTAGTTCTGGACTCCCGAAAAAGCTCCATCAACATTATGTTTATAAAACCTATCTGGAGGGTACCACTTAACTAAAATGTTGCGCATAATTTTCTTAGTGGGAATAACATTAGTGGAGTAGGTGAATGCAGAGGCTAGTGATAACCTCGATCATTAACATGGGCAGCAGAATTGTGAAAAATATTATGATTTCTATTTTTCCAAATGTGCCACAAAACAAAAGGATAGAAGAGGGTCCAAATAAGTAAAGGGTTTTGCATAACAATGTGATGGTCCTTAAAGGATAATAACCAATGTTGAGATCCTAAATCAGGGTCATAAAGGTGGGTGATATTATGATCCATCCAGATTTTTTTTGCAAAATAGCAATCACCAAAAGATGTCTAATAGTTTCAGGAGCGGAATGGCAACATGGACAAATATTATTATCAATGATGTTAAGCCTGTTTAGGAGAGTTTTGGAGGGAAGATTGTCATAGAAGCATTGTCAAAGAAAGAATTTTATTTTATTCAAAGTGACCAGTTTCCATATCCACGAGAAATCATGCTGTGAATGAAATGGGGGCTAGAGCAGTTGGTAGACAGAAGAAGTGGAAAATAGACCATTTGAGGTGAGACCCCAGTAGGGGATGTCTGTAATAGTATCATTGATGGGAACGTTTGCCTGTAAAAGTCTATCTATAATCTCATTTGGTAGAGCAAAGGATAGATCGTTGAAATCCCAACTATTACCCTGTCTATAATGAGCCACGTTAACATAATTTTCACCACTTTGAAGAGGACCATGAATTAAAATACGGATCCTAACATTAAGAGCAATCCAACTTTGGTTCCAAAAATCAATGGTCTTCCCATTACCAATTTTCCAAAAAACATCATCCATGCCTAATTTCCAGCCTTTCAAAATATTTTTCCAAATAAATGAGCTGTTTGCTGAGGAAGTCCTATGGGCGTATTTATTTATTACTACGGCAACGAGCCCATATGGTAGAAGGTTTAGAAAAAAGTCTCAAAGAAAGGTTTGTAAGAAGAGCCCAAGTTCCTATGAGAAGCTTCCCCAATACCGAAAAACCACCTTCCTGCTTAGACTTGGTAATGGTAGACCAACTAATGTAATGAAGTTTCCTGCTTTCTATCATGGAACCCCAAAGAAAATGCCGCTGATTTTTTTTTTTTTTTTTTTTGGAAAGAAAAAAGTATTGCATAGAGTAGGCTGGTATGGCATTTAGGGTAGCTTGCACAAGAGTTAACCTACCAGTCGTGGAAAGGAATTTTGACTTCCACCCTGCAAGTTTATGCTGCATTACATTGGAGTTGATAACAGTACGATTACCTAACTTAGCTAGAGTACGACAAGTAGTAGCAGAAATCTTCCTACAAACATAAGTACCCAAAACATCATGATTTAGTTCATTAACTACAACAGTAGGAGGATTAAACATAAACATAGGTTGATACGGTGCTTGAGATCTATCGTAGATCCTACACTACATCCAAATCATGCTGGAGGTCTTCAATATTTAACATTCACCCATCAAGTTTTCATATTTAATCAAGTATTTCAATAGATTCACCACCCTTGCATATTAACTATACTAAATTACTAATTCTTAGTCATTTTGCAGCATTACACGAATCTCTTAATCATGGTCTATTCGTTACTGTGGTTGTATTAATTGTCTGTTATTTTTGGGTAACTCTAGCATCATGCATCTCTAGACATCGATTTTTAATATTTACAAATCAATCCTAATCATCTCCAAAAAACAGAGGTCCTTTATCAGTCAATAGGCCAGCGAAAGAAGAAATAGTAAAACGGAAAGGGGAAAGAAAATGATTATGTTAAAAGTTACCCAAAAGAATGTACAACTAGTGTTACAGGTAATAAAAATAGAACTTTCCCACTTCTAGCAACGGAGCGCCTTATCTTTATTATTTTTCCGAATAGATAGATAATTAATTGGGAGCAAATACAACATAGAAATAGGTGAACTGGAGAAACTTCAACTCAGCTTTGAACTGCAGACTAAGCCAGAAGCGGAAGTTTGTACTATTGTTTTAGGACATTAACTGCTGTCTGCATAGAAGTCAATGCTGCCAATCTGAAACCTTGAATTTGCATTCTTGTCTCGAACAGCTAGAAACCTAAATCTGCCATTTCTAACAGTGATCAGAAACCAGGCCATATGATGAAGAAGTGAACTGTTAGGAGACTCCAATGAAGCTTTACCTGAATGCATTTGCCAAATGGCCTGGTGAACTGACTGTAAATGTTTTTCTTTGAAAACGTTTTTCAAACATCTGTGAAGTTCGTTTATCCAAGAGATGCCAGCTGGAACCTCCATTTTCACTTCCTTCTAGCACCCTAATGTAATGAATGGATATCAGTCTAAACGCAATGAGAGTAAGGTTCCACAGCATACTTCCGAAAGTTGACCAAAACTTTAGCTGCCTCTCTAAAATAGTCGACAGTCTAAATAATTGAGCACTTAAATGTCAAAAAGCTCTACAATATTGGCAACTATTCAGACACCATTGCAGTACTCCCACCTATGTGGGACACTTAACACCGCTCACACGGACGATTAGGACTAGATATCTGGAGCATGGACAAAATAATAGTGGGCCCAATATTGGGTAAATCAAGAATAGAAATGGGTCCGACTCAGATACCTTGTTAAAGCGGCCGGCCATCTCATCTAAAATCTTAAGTTGTTAAGAGAGAGCACACTTTTAATTACTCAATTACTCTTTTTTCATACTATGGAGATTTACTTAATTATTCTCTTCAACACAAACAAATACATCAGGAAACTCTCACCGCTCCTCCCCATCTTTAAAGATTATTTCACAACTATACTTTGAAGCCAATATGTCATACCAGTCTTTTGGATCTCTCTCCGGAGCATCATTAGCAGACATTAATTCATATGCCACAAGCTCAACCATCCGGTTACCAGCTACTTGATATATGATCCAACAACCTATAAGGCAGAATACAAGTATCAGATAGAACAACCTTAAAGAAAAAGGATAAATGAAAATGTATATACAAAAACATGTAATTATCCGTTAAAAATTAACATGTATTTATTCATCTTTTCCGTAATAAATTCCTTTCTTTGAGATCCCTTTAGAGGTTGTTTAAATTCGGGCACCTTCTTTATGTTCATAATTGGCGCATAAAGATGCACCTTCCTTCACATAACATCTTCAAACTGAAGATGACAGTTTGGTGATTGTAGTAGTATCACACAATTACTACTTTCATAATCTTAGTTGTTAGCAAAATCACCTTACAAGATAATTGACACTGTGTTACACATAAATCAACTAAGTCCTAACAGCCCCATATAATTGCTCTCTGTGAAAATAGACTCGGACTACTTCTGGTAATTACTTTGGCAATCTCTTTACTCTTTATTGAGGCCACGGTTGAGCATATCACTATGTAATATCACTGTTAAAGCAAAACCTATTAACTTAATGATAAACATAAAGAAGCAACAAACCGAAAAGAACTGGAGAGATAACCTTATACAGTTGACATAGATGAAAAACAATGATGCTATGCCAGAGTTACATTTTTGCTTAAGCATACCTGCTGCACCATTTGGTTCCTCCCACTTTGACATCCGTGTTCCATCAAATGCACATGTAGCCTGATGTATTTCAAAAAACAAGAGAATTAAGATTCTTCGCCAATATAACTAATCAGGAACTTCTCTTCCACATGACTATAAATTTTTGAAAGGAACAATTTTTATTGTACAAACCAATGTTACTCACAATTCCAAAAGGAAGCTCCTCCCCACTAGCAAGGACTAGACCAGAACATAATCTGTTCAACTTAAGCAGTGGCCAAGAGAGGGACCTGCTATCTAGTCTAGCACATTGTCCAATATTGTAAATCACATCATCCAGCGCGTGGAACACGACAGGCAGAGCAATAGAAGTTTTAACAGGATCAGAAGCTAAACATATATCAATACTCCCATTCGCACCTAACTCAGTCTTCAAAGAAAGAGCATCGAATAACTGGCCGAAAGATGCCAACATCTTATTGAAAATATCACCAGAACTACTTGAAACTGAGTTCACAGAGGTTCTCCTGGTTCTGAAAGGCGAATTCTTTAGATCAACTAAAATCTTTCTGAAAATCTCAAGAATTTCAGCAGCTACTTTTTTAGAGGGCGAGTATTCTATTAACTTTGAAAGAACAGGGGAAAAGTCACTGTAGATCTTTGTGACATGATCATCTATGCATCTGCGAAATGGACAAGATGAAGAGCTTAGAGAGTTCTTCTCATCAGAGACAAATTCCGATCTTGCTATGCGCCACTCCTTGTCACCACTCAGTCTTCCAGGTAATGAGACTGAAGCATCATCTTTACAATACAATTCCCGCTCAATGACATCAATTTCGGTCCTGTCCCGTTCTTCCAGTGCTGAAATCACTTGAGCAGATAATTTTGCCCGCAGTTCTTTAGTTATGTCAGTAAGAACAGCTGCGAGAGCAGGCTCTGAAATGATGTTTCGTCGAGAAAGAACCTTCATGATCCAAAACATTTATCTCACTTGCAGAAACTCATGAACACATACAAGTACCAATAAAGGGACACTCAACTAACAGTTTACCTCAGGCCACTTCCTGGTGTAACGCTTAGTGACATCATGCACGCCATCTTTTGCAATAGCAAACACATAGCTCAGACTCTTTTTCCATCTTCATAGAAAGGTTAAAACACTAAAATTAAGGCAGGTCGGCAAAGGTTGAAACACCATAAATAAGAAGCCAGTTACAAAAATAGTGTATGATATGAATGGCAACTTGGCAACAACAGACACATAATGGGATCTGAGTACCAGTGCAAATTTGTTCTCTAAAATATTTAATAAACATGTGAGGCACTAGCTATAGTTCTCTAAAATATATCATGAACATGTGAAGTACTCGCCATAGTAAAAAGATTCCTAGTACTTAAAAAGTGCTAGATATACTGAAATTTCCATTGTTAAATTGAGCTTGGGTTCTGTTTGTCACTAAGTTTGACACCCTTTCACGATTTCAAAACATGCTTCTTTTAAATCTTCAATGACTTCCTGATCATTACAGTTGCAACAAATATTTACATGCCTGCAAAACTCCTAGGTTCTGGATTTGCAGGCATGTCATTATATATGATAAGAAGGGTAGAGCAAATTTCATAGCAATACATCACATTAAGAACTATGTGATTGCTACACTAGTTACAATGATAAATCACATCTACCAAAAGGTAAAATTGGCAAAGAGAAAATACCCCTTCTCATATAATAGAGGTTTGTCATAATTTGCGTCACAAGGATCAAGATGCAGCCATCTGCACTATTTGCCCCAATCACTTCATGTTCTGGATCATTGTAACAAATTTATTGTGCTAGCCCTATGAAAAGATATTACCTTCCTAGAGAGAGTGAAAAGCACTCTGTCCAAACATGATCTGTGAAGTCCAAAATCTGGAAAGTGAAACAACAGAAAGAGAAGATAAGCCAAACATTAATCTCTAAACAGCTGATTTCCTTCCAAGACTTGGGGGTTGGGGGAGAGCTCCTACATCTCTCAAATTCAATAGCAATACGAGACCCTAAAGATATTCATGACTAAGTCAATAAACTTGTCAAAGGTAGAGGCTCCTTGAAGTTGTCTTCATCATGAGAAGTTCATTATTAGCAAATAGATTTTTTCTTACCTAAGTATAAACACAAGAAAGAAAGCACCATAAGAGAAGATATGCAATGATATGGCCATGGAAGATGTTTTTTTTTTTGCTAAAAGAAACATAATGCAGTAATAACAACAACAACAACAACAACAACAACAACAACAACCCAGTGAAATCCCATATCTTGGGGTCTGGGGAGGGTAGAATGTACGCAGACCTTACTCCTACCAAGGTAGGATGGCTGTTTCCGAGAGACCCTCGGCTCAATAGAGACATAAAAAGGGAGTCAGATAAGGTTAAAAGATTCAAAACGATATTGCAATGAAATAATGCAAGCTTAACAGTAAAACAAGATAATCAGGGAATTCAAAGCGATATGAAATGCCTAATAGATTCGAGCAAGCAGAAAAACCTGAAAAGGACATAAGACTTGGCACCAAATAACGAAGAGTAAATTATTTAGCAATTGAGTCTGAAGCATGTTGCATTGTTTTTCAGGCAAGTGCACATCATCAAGGTTTCAGGTTTAGGCCAGTGTCCAGGGTAGTCACTTCTTGCACTCGTCTTCTAGATTTCTACGGGAGTTTGTTACCCATTTTATTTGTTTATTTTTCCAGCACGTAAAATTGATTGCATCTTTCCCTTCTATTATCTTCTTCTAATTTGAATTTCTGAAAGGAAAAAATGGTAAGATTAAATTCACCTAGACCCATATAAGAAGAGATAGCACTCCTCCTCATTCTCGATACCAGTTCAAAAAGATTACAACAACAACAACAACAACCCAGTGAAATCCCACATCGTAGGGTCTGGGGAGGGTAGAGTGTACGCAGACCTAACTCCTACCAAGGCAGGACGGCTGTTTCCGAAAGACCCCCGGCTCAATAAAAGCATAAAAAGAGGTCAGATAAGGTTAGATAAAGGTTAAGAGATTCGGATAAGAGATTTAAAGCGATATGGAAATGAAATAAGGTTAAGAGATTCGAATAAGAGTTCAAAAAGATTAAGAATAAAAAAGTCCGGGCGCATATTTTCTGAGGAAGTTGGTGACAAGATAATCGATGCAAGTCATTTGTGAATTCTATCTTAGAGGACCAGTACTAAATGGGTGGAAAGAGCTCCGGGCTTCTAAAAAGCTCTTCAGACTAATATTCAGCTATTTGTGAATATTTCTTCAATTTATAGAAGTTTGGTTTCCAGTCAATCAATTTAAAATGGCACTTTGTCGCTGCAGGTTCTTCAATGTTTTTATTTGCATATTTTTCAATCCTATTATTTATCATATGTACAGGGAGAAATTCACCAGTCACTAAAGCTTCCAGGCCATAGCAAAGAACAATTACAAAGAATTTATGAAAATTGAATCCACCATACAGTGCACTAGGGTGAAATGGCAATTATCTAAACATGGTTGGTATCAAAATATATTTTTCTTGGAGAAGAAACTTACCAAACGAGAATCATAACCAAAAGCCCTACAGTAGAGTGTGAAGCAATTGGCCCACTCCCCACACCGTCCCTTTCTCGTCTCTAGAAGCTGCATAAATATCAGTCAGAAATTGTGACATGAAATCTTCCAGTAGCAGATGTATTCAATACCTTCAATGGGTCGTTGTATCTTGGGAAACGGGTGATATTTGAACACGAATTGCAGCTGTGGACATTAGAGATAAATGTTATACGACAACCATGTTATTTTCCTGTTAAAAAGAGATAGAGAGAAGAGGGAAGCCCGTATCCTTACAGAGAGAGAATTTTAATGCTTAAAAAATGTCAGAATAGAAAAGCAGCTCCAAGAGATTTCTCGCCCGTGCAAAATGATGGGACTGACCAAAAAAATGAAAACTAAAGCCAAGCTAGTAATTCTTCTACGCTTACAGTTGACAACCCAAATGATGCCTCGATTAAATGACACTCACATCTGGCAATTGATTTAAAAAATTGCAAAACAGATACAAGTTGTGGACCTCTTGGTATAATTTTGGATAACCTAAGAGACAGGATTTTTTCTTTCCCTATAGCACACTGGTGTGCGTTCCTAAAATAGGCAATGAATTCTTACATGTACCCCTTCAGTTGTATAGAGCTAGCAATGGTCTCAAAAGATCTCAACTGACAAAAAAACAGCATAGAACTCTGAGAGGCTATACTATATCACAGGAAATACACTTTGAACAATAATTTGATCAAAAGAGCACACTTTCAGTAAAAGCTGAGAAGGATTCCTGGAAGAAACTCTCCGGCATTAATGTAGAAGCTTGTTATAAAAGTATACTTTTCTGTTTAGAACTACCAATTAGCTATTAGAAACCGGGAGAAATGATATATATATATATATAGATAGATTTCCCTTAGAACTCATTCAACACCACATAGAATGTAGAAGGTAACATAAACATACCAATAAAGTTCAACCCGAGAAGCACCATAAAGTGTTTCAGAAGAATTTGCAACTCCCATGCCTTGACTTCTGGTTTCATTACCACAACTATCACAAGGAGGAGCATCTACCCACCTACAATGACAGCGAAAAAAGAAAATGAGAATAGGGTCATTTAAGAGAGTAATCATTTGGCCTCTAAGGCCCATCATATCCTAAGGTTGAATGTTGTCGAAATGCGGATGCTAAAATTGATGTACAATCATATAGTTTATGATCGCATCCAACAAATTGTGAAAATAGCACACGCAAGGATACAATGAGAGGTCGTCTGACATGGTTTGACAAAATCCTACATAAACCTCCATATGCACCAGCATGTAGGTGCAGTACCAAGATAATTTGAGGTTATAAAAGGGGGAAAGGTAACCCAAAATCAATGGAGGAAAAGTGTAAAAAAGATTTACAAGATCTTTGAATCAATGTAAACTTAACTAAGAGTAGATCATAATATATGCAGGGGGTCCAATAAGTTGACACCAACTTGTTGTAAGTTAGGTTTAGGTGTTGTTACACTTACATTAATACAGTTGTTTGTCAGGGTTAGAGACTTATATGCCCATGTGAGGATAAGCTCTTGATTTACAGAACCCCAAATTTACCTAAAAGACAGTATTTAGTATTGGAATGAAAATGGCTTAATAGAGTGGAATTAATATAGTGAATTCATATAGTTGACCACAAGTAGTTGGGGATTGACATGTCATTCTTATTATTTTTTTAGATGGTAAAAAAACTGTATTGACATCAAAAATGCCAGTGAAAGGCCATAGTTACAGGGAGTCTAGCTAAAGCTGCACACAAATAATAAACTAGCAACTAAAGAGACTCTAGAAATTGTATGAGTGTCTCTGTGTCATCTATGTACTTTTCTTTACACCAAAAATACAAACGTCGAGTACAATTAAGCTCTATCTTCTGGATAGGGTTGCTTTTGTTATCAAAGCATCTTGAATTCCTTTCCTTCCAGATAGTCCACCATATGCATCCTGGGATCATACTCCAATATTTTCTTTCATCTTTAGTCCCTCCACTTCTGTTCCAAATAGATATGATACTAATGTATGAACTAGCATTTCCCAACTCAAACCAATATTAGCAAGAAATATGTCCCACAATTGAGTAGTCACCCTACAATGCAAAAAAAGGTAACTGTTTGTTTCTGCGTACAGTCCACATAAGTGACAGATAGAGCAAAGGTGTATTCCCCTTCTTTGTACTCTGTCTTGTGTTGAACAAGAATTTTTTACTACCAACCAAACAAAGCATGCCACCTTGTATGGTATGTTTGTCTTCCAAATTTGTCTCCAAGGCCATTGTACCTAAAGATTGTTGTTGTGATTGATCCAAAGGTAAGCTGTCTTGACTGAAAAGACCCCTGATTTGTCTCTCAGCCACCACAATCTATCTCGCTCAGGTAAGACTCCATTGAAGAGATTAAGTGTGCTGAGGAAGGCACTGAATCTGTCTATTTCACAGTCATTCAAAAGTCTTCTGAAGCTAAGGTCCCATCCTTGGTTGTTCCATACCTCATTTATATTGGCCCTTTGCTATTGATTTAGGATGTAAACATGTGGATTTAGGTGCACGAGAGAGCCATAACCAGTTGTCTTCCCATAAAGAAATATGTTGCGCATTCCCAACTTTGAATCTGGTATTAATGCTGAAGATACTCCAAAGATTTCTGATAGTCCTCCAAACATTAACCCCATATACAGTGCTGACAGCTTTGGTTTTCCACGAATCATCCTCCCCATATTTTTCTTTAATCACCTTCTTCCATAATGATTGATCTTCATTTGAGTACCTCCAGAGCCATTTCATAAGTAAACTATGATTCTGCTTCCTAAGATTTTTTTATACCAAGCCCTTGCTTGGTTGATTCTTATTTTAAGAAGACCCTGTTAGTTACAAACATGCAACTGTTATGTATCAAAAGCCATTTTAATAGAAGCAATTCATTTATAGGCAGGGAGAGAAGGCGACAACTATAGAAATTTAAGGGAAATTTGTGATGCAGAACAATGATTTGCAAGAAAATAGTCAGGCTTAATTAGTTGATTTCTCTAAAAGCAATGTTCACAATCTCTCAAATCAGGTTTTTTTTCCTTTTTCTGCTGAAAACCGAGAAATCTAAGCTTGTCTACGACAGGGTTCGAGCCCGTGACTTGTGGCTAACCCACACATCACGTGTTGCTCTCTTACCTATAGATCAAATCCGTAGGAGCCATCAAGTAAAAAATATTTATGGTCAAGTGCTTACAGACAATATTAGTCAAGTTGTTGGGGGGAAGTAGGTTCAAAATATTTAGTCGAGCTTACTTAGCTGATTTGTCTAAAAGCAATGTTCGCAAGGAAAGAAATAATCTCACAAATCATTTTTTTTTAAACCGAGAAATCAACGCTTTTGTCGGCAACAGGTTTCGAACCTATGACTTGTGCCTAACTCACACATCTCGTGTCACGCTCTTACCCCTAGACCAAAGCCCTAGGAGCCATCAAGTGAAAAATATTTATGGTCAAGTGCTTACGGACAATATTAGTCAAGTTCTTGGGTGAAGTAGGTCCAAAACAGCCAGTCAGCAAGGATATATGATGTCATTGACTGCAGTCATGAATAGGGTCACGATCCTCGGCCAGCTTTACTCAAGCAACAGAGTTAAGATATTATAACAAAAATATCTAAATGGCTTCCCTCTTAATCAACTAAGAACTTTTCAGATGAGATGAAATCATTTAGTTATAAACTGAATTGTGTAGTCAAGGTCCCAGTTAGACGTTCATTGTAGGGTTTGTCTTCGCCAAAAACTAAAAAGGATAACAGAAAGCCACATGCAAATCAGATGTGTTGGAAGAACACTTCGACCAAAACAAAAGATATAGATAATTTAGAGTCTCATAATGTACGAACCCATATTTGTTCCAGTACTGCCTTTTCAGCATTATAGATTACACATAACAACGTCACAGCATGGAAATAGAATGAAGTGAAAGTTTATTCAGTCCTTAGTGATGAAAATCTAAATCAGCAGCAAAGGCAAGAAATTACCTAAATGATTGCTTAAACCAGAATAGCAGCTGTAATAGGAAAGCATTATCTTGTTCAACTTTTGTTGGTTTGTAGTTTCCTTCCTAAGCATATATAGTACAGATGTCAGAAATTCTGGCTGATGTCAACCCACAAATTCTCATATTCAGACCGAAAGTAAGCTCCCACTCACAAACCATGTAACAAGCTGCACCAAGTAAGAACTACAGAACATTTTGTAATGACTTAAAATTTGTATAAATATAACTTGTTCTTGTTGTTGCTAATGCTGCTATAACTTTTTATATTTTCATTCATTTTTAAAAAATCTAATTATTAAGTCAAGCTATATATGATCTGAGGCCCATACTAACACATTCAAATTGATTTATGTTTGCCACTCTTGAGAAGGTTTCATTAACTGAAAGAAACAAAGGGAAGTAAATCTTATTACATGATGAATACATTCTCAACATCTCAATCTATTTCCAAAAATAAAATAAAACATACACCTCATTCTTGAATTGTTCAAAGTTAAATATTATATTTGTTGAACACAGCTACCAATTTATGCACAGCAAATAAACAAGAAGATGATAGTACTAACCCTTCCCAAAGAAATCAAAGCTTTCTCCTCAAGCTTGTCCACAGGCACTGTCTTTCGAGCCATTTCTTGAAGATGCGGATCTTCATACTACAACATGAGGAAAGATATTTATTATCTATCAACAGAAATGATTTTATTGCACTTCATCTTTTCAAGCTAAAAGTTAATGGTGAATTACTCTATCCATCACGTGCACGGTATTAAGAGAAATAGTTAGATTTAAGGATATCACATAATTTACACACTTCACTCATATTGGGAGGAAATTTTTTATCAAAGTGATTATAGGATTTTGTGCGCAACAGTTGGTACTGTAAAAGGATATCAACAAGAATACATAAGTCGAATCATGAAAGAAACTTGAATTCTTGAAACATCGAGAAACTACTGAGAGTAATTATTATTTATGGTATCTCCAAACTTTAAAGAAAATATTATTTATAAAAATTTGTTGAGCTTTTGAAGTAGAATACCCAAGAATATCTCCTACTCCATCTACTAAAAGGAAAGAAACCACTACGGAACACAAGTTAAGATGGACAAAAGAAAGCCAGACACAACATGATAATGATGATATACCATTTGAACTTGATTAACATATGGCCTTATCCGCTCTTCAAATTGCTCCTTATTTTCACCCGCAACAAAATGTTGCATCATAAGAGCTTCTTCTTCTGCCTATATGCACATCACATGATATAAATGAGTCTTATCAGCATAAAATGATAGTAACAAGTTAGCTCTTGTAGTTTAATGGTAAAGCAAATGCAAAAGTAAAGGTTTTTTTTAACTCCAACAAAATTCGCCATACAACTAAAATTAGTCTAAGACGAAAAAAAAAAAAAAAAAAAAGGAAGGGTCAGTTGTACGTTTGCACCCACAGTAAGTTCCTAATTAGCATTGATAAGGCATGCTGGTTAAATTTCAGTACAGAAAATAAAATTTACCTAATTTAAGGAAAAAGTAATCATATAAACGAAAAAGAATACGGATTATTCAGATTTGTTTTATTCCTAACTAGAAATTATATTTTTGTTTACTATGTTCAAGAAAATCTCTTCTTGAAATAACAAATGAAGAACTCAATACTTTGCTTAATTTTGATCCTTTCACACTGCTGAGTGCTGACTATGAAGTTCTTCGAAAGTTATGATTTTCATTCTAATTTGATAAACCAAAGGATTCAAGACAGTAAAATTTACCCATAGATTTAGGTTAATAAATCAAGACTGGAAGTCCAAATCTTAGATGTGGCAAAGAAATTACTTCCAACTTTACGCTCTAGTTGAATATAGCTCACACTTTTTCGTCTCTTTTGCTCCCTTCGAGCATCCCACTACCATCATAGCTTCCATTTTTCTCACATTTACTCAAAGTGAAACACACAGCTCAACACTACGTCCATTGCAATCACGTTGGCAGTTCAAGAAAACTATCCGACATCAAATAACACAAATGTTTCGCAACTAAAACCAAAGTTCAATGCAGAACCTGAAGAATGCGAGCCAACTCTTCATCTGACATAGCCAGTTTTTCTGACTTTTCTTTCTGCTCAGCTGCTGTTTCCTCTTCAACTTCATCAATTGATACCAACCGGAGGTTATCCGGTATTGAAGTGAGATCACACTCATCGGATACAATTTGATCATCTCTTCCCAATATCTTCTCATCAATTCATCAATGTTAACAAATCAAATGCTCAAAATTCACAATCATTTCATTTTTAACAAATCAAATAATCAAATTTGCTAGCATATTCATGCAAACACAGATCATATGGACTCATTCATCTCACTACACCTCTTCAATTCAATTTTTTATCAAGCTTATTAAAAAATTGGCTTGAGATCAGAATCGTATGATACAATCTCATCATCTCTCCTCTGAATATCTTCAACATTTCCATATTTAAAAAAAAAAAAAAAAAAATCAACTTTAAAATTCACAGGCAATACACACTTCTCTTTAAATTCAATCTATAAAGAGCTCATCCATAACTGACTTGAGATCAGAACCTTAAGCTACTATCTTATCATCTTTCCTCTGAAAATCTTCAACATTTCCTTTTTTATATATAAAAATAATTCAACTTTGAAATTCACAGGCAATACATACATCTCTTTAAAATTCATTTTTTTTTTTTCCGATGACATGGGAACCCGCAGCCACTACCCTTTGGGTGCGCACGGGGTAAACCCAACAGCTGTGCAATAGCTCGCAAATCACACAGGAGAGATAACCCGCACTAGGCAAGCCAGCTAGACTCAGAAATCAAATCCCTTGTTGTTGTAGGCTGGCAGAGGGTTTCGAACCTGAGACTTCCATTATGAAAGCCCCATGCTCAACCAACTGAGCCACCCTTGCGGATTAAAATTCAATTTATAAAGAGCGCATCCATAATTGACTTGACATTAGAATTATCAATAACATCTGATCAGTGTCTTGTTCTTCTCACACTCAAATACACCATAAAATAAACACAAACATCACACGATTGTCAAATACAATCAGATCACTGGCACAGGCACCTTCCAATATCTTTTTACATTAAATTAAGGCTAAAAACTGACAATCAAATGCAAAATTAGCGGACTTTATTACATAAAGATAATTCAATACCTTTTGTTGATCGGGAGGAACGGAAGTGAGAGAGAAGAGCTGATACTTAAGGACCTGGAAAACCGAAGATAGAAAAAGACGAAAAGGTTTGTAAATGAAAAGGAAGATTGATTTGAACAAGTGAGAATGAGATGAGGAAGTAGAAGAAGAAGAAGAAGAAGAAGAAGAAGAAGAAGAAGAAGACTTCGAAGCCATCATCAGTGTCGTAGTCTACGTCGAAGATCGAGTCGTTGTGACTCACGGCCAATTTTCGAGCCACCATTTCTTCCCGACTTGGATCTCTTTGCTTCGATTCCTGGTTTTCGAATTCCGTTCCTTGCGTGATTCTGTACTACATGATGGTGCCCAACCCCGTTTTAACCTGTTTTCTAAGTCTGATGATTCTCTCCTTTCCGAATTCGCCACTTAAATAGCACAAAAAATAAAAAGTTGATTTAAATTAGTATAAAAAAAAAAACATAAGTAGTATTTACGCACGAAATTCATGCGTGAAAGGACCAAACTGCAAAAATGCAGTTTTAGCCTTTCACGCACGAATTTTGTGCGTGAATGGATCAAACTGCAAAATTACAGATCAGACCTTTCACGCACGAAATTCGTGCGTGAAAGGGATCAACATATATTGACCCCATCTTCCCCACCAGCGACTGCGAACTTCCCCACCCCCATTAATGTCGCGTTCCAGTGATCCCCCTAAAACGATAATTTCGTGTTATTTTTCAATCCAAAACTCAATATTCTTGGTATATTGAAGTGTAGGAACAAGTTTCTAAGGTTGGATTTCGGAATAGAGCGGCGTATAACATATTTCAAAAACTCCAAAAAAACTTCAATCTAGGTATTTCGACTAGCTATTTCAATTGTTAGACTGACTAATTATTTATTTTGTTTTTGTTAAGTCAATTGTTTATTTGTTAATAATTTCTTAATTGTTTCATTAGTTAATTAATTGTTTATTTGTTAAATATACGATAATAATCTATTAATTTTTTGATTAGTTACTTAACTGTTTATTTATTAAATATGTGATAATAACTTGTTAATTATTTGATTAGTTAGTTATTTGTTTATAAATTAATTATTTATACTAATTGTATGCTAACTAATTGTTAATTATTTGACTTATCTTTATATTTTAGGAATGAAAACCCTTAGTTTAGAATTCTTAACCCGTAGCTTAGGATTGAAAACCCTTAATATAATTTTCTATAAAAGATTACATAGCTAATATTACTTGTTAATGATTTATTTAAAATACGTAAAACAGATGGGTCACCACAATCTTTAATAAAATATTCGATAAAAGATTACATAACTAATACTAATACTACTTGTTAATGATTTATTTAAAATGCGTAAAATAGATGGATCACCACCCTCTTGATCCGGGGCCCTTCGACCGACAGTTACTGTATCTTCAGCCCGAGCATAGGTTGCAACATATATGGACATCCGACCTGCAGCCTGAATCTCAAGTCCGTATCCGGTTAGGGGACTCAGCATGGGAGATCTTAGCTGCTCGTCCACCACATCCTCGTGTCCTGGATATACTACGTCAGGGCGGTATCTACCGGTGCGTCGAAGTTGGTCGGGTACAGCACGATAGGTCGCTAGTGACGGCATTGATTGAGAGGTGGCGACCGGAGACGCACACATTTCATCTCCGCACCGGCGAGGCTACCATTACCCTTCAGGATGTGGAAGTCATTTATGGGCTACAAGTTGATGGACGCCCATTGTATATTGAGGAGCCTCCTGTGCTGCCGCCTTACCGGGGTGAGTTGATTAGGCTCACCGGTTTCTCGGCTCTAGATGGTCATATTTTCGGCCAGAGTCGGCTTTTGTTGTCGGCCCTTTACGCTCACTTGCGCCTCACAGACATGCAGCATCCGATTGGAGAGGACACGCCTCAGGCTGATGTTGATCGACGTGCGCATCTATACCTACTCATCATATTTAGGGCCATCCTATTCCCGAACACTTCGGGTTCGCATATGAGCTTGAGGTATCTTCGGTATATCGACGATCTCGCCGAGATAGGATGTTATAGTTGGGGCGCTGCTGTGCTGGCCTACATGTATCGAGGATTATGCCGATGTTCTATGGGCACGAGGGTAGAGGTCCCTGCATTTTGCTCGCTTCTTCAGGTAATATATTTAAGTGTGTGTAACTATACACAAAATATATTTATTTAAAACGACGATTGATAGTTTTTTTTTATTGACTATATTAGATATGGGTGTGGACTAGGTTGAGACCTTTTCAGCCCATACCAGCTAACCCTCCCGCTGACTATCTTACTGTCTCGATGCCATACGCGCGGAGATGGTCGCGAGGCGTGCGCCGACGTGTGAAGACGCACCACAGTCTTCTCCCGTTTAGGGATCAGCTAGACCGCATGACGGTGCAGACGGTATGTTCATATTTTGGATTCACACGCTAGACCACATAACTACTATTTTAGTCTTTTGTTGTTAACTAGTTCAATTCTTTTTACAGGATTTTATATGGACGTCGTATGATCATATTTTGGATGAGCTGCCGGCGTTTTGTAGGGTTGACATGTGGATGTCGCGGTGTCCATTGATACATATGGATATCGTTGAGTATCACGCGCCCGACCGCGTGTTACGGCTATTTGGGTATGTACAAAATATACCTGTGGCTACGGTTTGGGAGCATGACCACTATGCGAGGGACGAGCGTGCGGGCGTCGATGATGCATGACGACTCTATATGAAGCAGCAGGTTCAGAGTTGGGATGTGAGGATGGCGATCCTAGCGGTGGTCGGACATGATGATGCATGGCGACTCCCATCCATGTACATGCGGATCACTCGCATCATTATTGGCAACCCCTCTAGGCGTCGTCCAGATGGCCCGGGATATGTAGCTCTCGCAGGAGCGTACGAGGCGCTGGTAAGTTTTATTAGTCTTAAACTTAAACCATCGTCTTATGTACTACTTTACAAATTTATTCAATTGTTAATATTGACAAACATATGCAGGTACGGACCGTTCAGACGATGCGCTATGAGAGCACTGCCCGTACGGAGTCCCCCGAGACGGCGGAGTACGCAGTACGGATGATTGAGCTTGCCGAGACTAGTATGAGACAGACACATGACTTTGAGCGTCTCCATGAGCGTGTTCCCCGTGCCCCACCTGGGGCAGCAGGTAGCCCTGGTCGTCGAGGAGCTGGTGGCCGTCGCAGAGGTGCTAGGGCTGGCAGAGGTGATGAGGCTCCGTCGACAGATTTCCATCGACTTCTTATTCCCGGCCGTCGACTTCACAGACACCTCTGTATATGCCAGACCTTTTTCTAGGTTATGTGCCCTGGCCTTCACTTTCAGATCCACCAGTTCGTGATCCACAGGGTGAGCGACCTATTAGTGATCTACAGGGTGGCCTACATTTGCAGTTCGACGACTCCATGTTCGAGGACTTCATGTTTGATATGGCACCATCTGCATCTCCTGCTCCAGCGGCCGCCCAGGTGCCCTCTCAGCAGGCATCTATGGAGGCCGTCGACACACAGGTTTGACTTTTACAATAAAATGGAAATAATTTATTAATTATTTTTTATTTCAGTTCCGTTTTAGAATAAATCAAATCTAAATTATTTATATATTATTTCAGGTTCATTGTTCTACGCCTGTGGGTCCACAAGAGCGACCCATCCAGGAGACTACCTCATATTCACCACCATACCCATCTCAGGAGCCTACTCAGGCGCCCGTTGACACACAGGTTCTATTAAATAAATAACGTTAATGTATTCAATATAAATAATAAATGGTACTAATTACTATATACTTTTCAGGTTCATCCTTCGGCGCCTGAGGTGGCGACTCCCGACGAGGTAGAGTTCGAGATACCAGACCTAACTCAGCCTGAGGTTTTGAGTGTGCCAGCAGGACCAGATCCCAAGAAGAAGCACGTTCTAGTCAAGGGAGCACGTGTCAGGCAAAGAGATGATGATCATGACTTAGAGCGCCCGATTATTAAGAGAAAAAAAGGCGACGGAGACGATGACGAGGGCGGTGGGGATGGTATGAGCCTTAGGCCTAGGGATAGCCTCCGGCATACTACATGTGGGACCCATCCTCGATAGTGTATATACATTAGTGTTGTAAAATTTATCGTAAATAACATATATTTTTTTGCATATTTAGTCTTTATTATCGTTTAAGATCGTAAATTGAAAGTGCAGCAACTACCACAGAAACCCTAAAATTTGTGCGTGAAAGTAAAAAAAATGTATTTTACCCTTTCAGGCACACATTTCGTGCGTGCCTAATGAAAGCATATTTTCCCCTTTCACGCACAAATTTTGTGCATGAAAGTGAAAAAATATATTTTACCCTTTCACGCACAGATTTTGTGCGTGAAAGTGCACCAACTCACATAAACCCTAAAATCTGTGCGTGAAAGTGGAAAATATATTTTTTCACTTTCACGCACAAAATCTGTGTGTGAAAGTGCACCAAGTTGCCACGCAAACCCTAACATTTCAGGAATCTATGACACATAAAGGCTTGATTTGGAAATACGTTGCTGCAATATTTGACCGTTTTGTATTGCGCACCATTTTAATGCGCACTATAAGTATTGATTTGACAACATTTCAGGAATCTATGACACATAAAGGCTTGATTTGACAATACGTTGCTGCAATATTTGACCGTTTTGTATTGCGCACCATTTTAATGCGCACTATAAGTATTGATTTGACAACACACCACGCATGACGATTTCAGGAATCTATTTAACTTGAAGGCTTGACGAGTGAAAAACTCATCAATTGCATAAGTCTAAGTCTTACAAGTCACAAAAAAAAAATCAAGCTTCCTTGAAAAAATGTCTCAAAATGCTTCACGTGTTAAGGTTTCACTATTTTGGGATGGAGATATCGTCGAGGACAATTACTCCATTCGTTATAGTACCAAACCAAAAGCCCATGTTAAATTTCCAACAAATTTAGATTATGAAACACTAGTCATGTACATGCACGAAAGAATGAAAACTATACCCACTGAGTTTGGAATCTCAATAACTGGCAGATATCCACAAACAATATCAAACGGTGTAGTGCGTTATGGCATGCACAATATCAACAATGATGAATCTTTGAGTTATTATTTGGGATCGCCGGAAGAATATCGTGATTTAGTATTCATTAATGTTCTTGAGATGTATGTTGAAAAGATACCTCGGGAAGAAATCCCTCAAGTCCAGCCTGTTCATGGTAACACATATAGGGACTTTAATTCCTATGGAGACATTTTGAGTGGTCAAGTGCCGCTGGAAAATCTAAGCCAGCAATTTAATCAAGCTTACAATGAAAATTGGTAAATATGAGTTTTTATATTATTATTACGTGTAGTAGCATGTGTTTGTTGTATGGATTGGTAATAACCAGTTTTCAAATCTTTATAGGAACTATTCTCAAAACTCACCAGTGGTACCAAATATGGATGTTGGTCAATTCTCTCAGTTCGGTGGAGTTGATCATTCTCCACACCATGACAGTGCTTATGAACAACAGCAATTTCATCATCTTGATATTAATTTATCTATATATATGTATGAAGTTGGTATTTAAAATATGTTATTTTTTATGTAGGAAGATGAATGCACTTAATAATGAAGATTTTCCTAATTATTATGAGTCATCATCAAGTGATGATGATGAAATAGCTAATAATGCAGAGGTAACCGATGATGAAGACGATGACGATGTTCAAGTTGGTATGACCAACAGTATTCCTCAAAGCCAAAACCAACAAGAACCAATACACCACCACATACCACCATCGATGGCTGAAAAACCAACTTCTGAAAGCCCAATTCAATGGCATTCTAACAATATCCCTTATCTTGATAGCCTGCAGGGTCGTGATGATGCATTTATCTTCACAAGAGAAGATTATGATAGTCGCTTAAAAACCTGGATTGAACTTAAGGATCTCAACAAAGATCGATGCTACCTTGCAAAGGGAATGTTGTTCGCATCCAAAAAAGCTTTGCGCTGTCAAAATTTATTGTTTTAACGACATGAGGGAGTTTAAGGTTCATCTATCAACCTCAAAGATATGGAGGCTAGTTTGTAAACGACGGTATCAAGGCTGTGAGTGGTTGCTTCGGGGAATTGTTAAGCCTGATGGTATGTGGGCTATCACAAAATTCCGTGAAAGACACACTTGTGATATGGAAGAAAATCGAGCAGATCATTAAAATTTATGTTATATCCCTCATTTTTGTGCAATCGGATAATTCAAGGTAATTGCGGGGAGATGACAAACAAGGTATTACTTTTATTTTGTTAAGCATATGAGTTGCTTATAAAATTTTTTTAAGTGGGAATATTAAGAAAGGTCAAGGGCATGAAGGGAAATTCGCATTATGACTCGTAGAAATATGGAGAAAGGCTAAGGGAAAATTTGGAAATTGGAAATAATTTTTCATGAAGTGCAAAAAAAAAAAAAAAAAGAAGAAGAAAAGTGGGCTTGGTAATGGGCCATGTTTGGCCATCCACTTCTTGGTGGGCTTAAGCCCACATGGAGTTTAATGAACCAAATAAAAGATGACAAAGTCATCTTATTTTTCCATAACTTCCTAGAAGTTTCAAGAAGCAAGAGCAAAAGAAAAGAAGGAGAAAGAAATCTCCAAGGCCATTTTCGGCCAAGTTCAAGACCAAAAAAAAAAAAAAAAAAAATTCAAAAAAAACATTTCCTACCAATTCAAGGATTCCTAGCAAGGTGGAGAGTTCATTGGAACAAGAAGATTCCATATTATTGCAAGTTACCAATTTTAATCGAGTGAAGAATTGGAGAAAAAGGTAAGGTCTAACTCTTTCCTTATATGTTATGGATGATTTTGTGTGTTGTAGCATGTAAAAGTGGATGAAGTTCATGGAAGAGAAAAATCCATGTTGTGGCCGTGAGGTGTGATATATATGTGTGTGTGGAAATCATGTTTTAATTATTTTATTTAGTGGATAGTTGTGGTTATAAAGAATACCATGTTAATAATGGAAGTTGGATGATTCTAGTGAAGTTGTATATCATATGTATAGTTGTGTATACTTGGTGAATTATGAAGCAATGGTGAGCAAGTTTTGATTAGTGTGTTGGTTGTTGCGTTGTCGATTCTATGTTGCTAATAAAAAGCTTAATGATCTTAGAGAAATTATGGTAGTCGGAGACTTGTGGTTGAAGTTATGTAAATTGAATATTATGTTCTTACATGTATGGAAAACAAAGATATTAGTATGATGTTGTTGGAATATATATTATAAGGGTGTTATTGTTTTATTGGAGTTGGAAGGTTGTGAAAGAAGTAGTAAATTGATTGAGTTGTTATAATGTATTTTGGATTGAATATGGAAATTGTTAGTATAGTTGTTGATATTATGATTGATAGTTTGGCCGGGTTGAATTTCCGGGATTGTTGTTGATTGAAATTGGCCAAGTTGAACTTGGTGGGATGGAGTATTTACAGGGGAAGTGTTGCCGAAATTTCGGTAGACAAATGTTACTTTAAGATTCCAATTTCAAATGCTCTAACCAAAGTTGGTAAATGTGACCAATTTGTAGATTTTGGCGGATTTGCAGCTTGAATTCAGAATAGCAAAAGGAGCGAAAAGAGGTATGTAAGGTTTTATCCTTCCTTCTATGGCATGTCTTAGACGCAATAAGTCGGATACGAGCCTCGGGGACAACCCTATTCCCCGGAATTCGCACCTAAAGTTTTCCCTTTTTCCTTCAGTAGAATTGAACTTGAAATTGTGCAAAATGTTGAAAAACCTTCCTAACCCTCTAGAACTTGCATAAAGAGGACCCGATTACCTTAAAACCCTCACAAGTAACGCCATGACGTGTAACATATGCAAATCGTATACGCTACCTCGTTCGGGCCGAGGTAGGCCCGTTGCTCTCGGATTTTCCTTATAGTTCTGTTTGACTTACTTGAGGTTGAGTCCAAAGGGGACCTTTGATCCCGATTTCGTACTAAATGATAAGTACTATAACTACTCTATCGAGAATACGTCTATGATAATAATGATAACGACGATGTTAGGCAAGAGAATATGCCTATGATAAGTACGACCGGAACGATTCTACGGCTAAGATTTCTAAGCTAAGGATTCAATGCGAGTATGAAAGTAATAAACTAGTTCTTGAACCTTATTTCCACCTCCTAACTATGACACTATTTCCTAAGGAATCCAAAGCCTATGAGTTGACGTCTATGACGCCATGATTCCATTCTATGTTTACTGCTGACACTATCCTCCGTTGGTAGTCTCGCCTTAAAATACTCGTTCCTTCAAGGAGAGACAAAGCGACCACGATTGTTCCGTAATGTAATCGGAGGTCACCTGATCAGTTGGCATTATATGACATGATATCGTCCCGGACGCGGGATGTGTATATTTATGGTTAAATGGATCGGCTGCCGACGCCTCGACAATATGATATGTCCTATTTATATATATATATGTATATGAACAAGGACAGATTTTTAAAGGAAATCTAAGCATGCATAGCATCTGCCCAAGGGTATATATATATACAGGTTATGTTTCTACCTCAGGACATGTGCTATTACTCTTCTATGTCGTTATTCCCGTTTTATATTTCCTGTATGCTATTATTCATGCCTTACATACTCGGTACACTATTCGTACTGACGTCCCTTCTTGTGGACGCTGCGTTTCATGCCGCGCAGGTCAGCAGACAGACGGTTTTGGTTCCTAGAAGCCTCACCAGCAGCACTTAGCAGCGCTCCAGTTGTTCCGGAGCCTCACTTGCTTGGTACCATTTTGTGTATATATATTCGGGCACGACAGTACTTGTCCCTTCTTATGTATATGTGTACTATGTCTAGAGGCTCGTAGACAGATATGTATAGTTAGATGTCTTGTAGCTTGGATTGTTCGAGTCTCTGTATAATGTGATAGCAACGCTTACTAGTCTAAGTTTACAACTATGCTACTGATGTTAATGTTAAGAAAAAAAATGGTATAGTTTATACGACCTACTTAGCAACAAGAATATGATACGAGATAAAGGGTGCTCGGTACAAGTATCGGGTACTCGTCACGGCCCCTAGTCGGGTCGTGACAGAAGTGGTATCAGAGCAGTTCGGTCCTAGGGATTTGTCTACGAGCCGTGTCCAGTAGAGTCTTGTTTATGGGTGTGTAGCGCACCACACTTATAAACAGGAGGCTACAGGGCATTTGGGAAATATGACCTTCTTTGTACTCAAGATCGTGCGATAGAGCTATGCTACCAGGTTTCCATATTATTTTCCTAATCCTATGTTATGGTTTCAGTAATGTCGATGAAGCGATCAGCCTCAGATAATGGGGGCACCAGTAAGGCCCCTAGAGTATCTCCAGAGCCGAGTACGAGGAGCATCGGCTATCTGATTGAGTCAGATCCATCAGAGGACCCAGCCACAATTCCCCCAGAGTTTCTGACTCCCAGAGTAGAGGATCCTACGGAGAACAGCTATGATACAGATCCGTCGGAGGACCCAGCGACAATCCCTCCGGAGTTTCTGACCCCCAGAGCAGGGGATTCCACGGATAGTGGTTATGATACAGATCCCTCAGAGGATTCGACGATGACTCCTCCAGAGCTTCTTACCTCCAAGGAGGAGGATAGTTATGGCACAGACCCGTCAGAGCACTCTTCTGGGATGACGGAGGAGGAGGCTTCCGGGGATATACCAGTTGCTCCTGTGAGGGAGCATCATGCCAGTCCGGCCACCTCGGAGAGTGCTACGGATTTCTCTTGTCCCTTGTTCTGGCCATCAGTGAACCGGGAATCGCCTGGTTATCTATACTCTTCTGATTCGGATGCGAGGAATGACGAGGGTCAAACGAGCGGCGAACAGACAGACGAGGAGGAGGAGCATACTTCACATGGCAGCTCCCCGGACCAGGCTCGAGATTGATTGGCTACAGGTATATGAGATTCTCTTTGAAATTTTCTATGTATACGTAATTTTTGCAAAATACTAACTTATGACGGCAGACATAAATTCAAAAGGGGCCAAAGACTTAGCGGTTATGAGTAATGGCGACTGAAATGTTTCCGCCACCAGTGCGAATTTAGAAACCCCGCATAAAAGATAGTTATATATATATATGGACGGGAGTAAAGAGTGAAGATTTAAATAGAGGAAATATGGAAATCGTATGGTTAGGAAAGTGAAGATAAGAGCGGGACCCGCCGTGAGGGCGTTTTGGGAGTTGCTAGAACCCCAACTTACCGTAAATGATGTGACAAAGGTTGTGCGGGGCAGTCGATACGATTATACCGGCATTCACGTATTAAAATACACTAAAGTTTCAAGATTAAGCGTGCTCAGGTGAGAGCAATTCCATGATGGGTGACCCCCTGGGAAATATACTGAAAATTTCATAAGTGTGGGAACAAGAGACGAGTGTGAAATTAGGCAGCCTAAAGTATATTGGAGTGTGTAAAGTGGTTAGAAACCCTATAGAAGTCGAGTAGGCCGAGATGGACTAGACTAGCAGAATGGGAGGAAGCACGACGGAGCCTCAGGACTAAAGGAGGTTTGATTGGCGTTTGAAGGGGTTGTGAGTGAGACGGTGATAGGTATACATAAGCATGTAATGCATAAATTGTGAATGTTAAGTCCCAGAAATGAAGTTGCGATATATAGAAAATACTAGTCGGATGGGATCCAAGAGGTGTAGGGAAGGACATAAGTACATATATCACAGGTTAAGACCGACATGGAATCCACACTAGGTAGGGTTATCAAGCCCTAATACGGCGATATACGGGAACATGTCTAGTGAGGGGATAGACGCGGCAGACTATACGGAGAAGGAACTTCTACTGTAAAGATCGCAGGAGGCGACGATTACTTAAAGGGCATAGGCGCGTGCAGACCCTCTTAATACAGGGGGGGAGAACATGTTGGACCTAAAGTGGACTATGATGGTTCAAGATCCAGTAGAGGGGACTTATTAACGCCGGGCCAGCGTTCGGAGCTAAATCAATTGATCTACGACATAAAGGCAACCTAAGTTCCAAAAATGAATGTGTTAAGCGCCGTGTGAGATGTCTACAAAGGAGACCTCCCCGGAGTATTATGAAACACTATAAGGCCAGTTTAACATTCGAGGACGAATGTTCTAAAGGGGGGGAGGATGTTATATCCCTCATTTTTGTGCAATCGGATAATTCAAGGTAATTGCGGGGAGATGACAAACAAGGTATTACTTTTATTTTGTTAAGCATATGAGTTGCTTATAAAATTTTTTTAAGTGGGAATATTAAGAAAGGTCAAGGGCATGAAGGGAAATTCGCATTATGACTCGTAGAAATATGGAGAAAGGCTAAGGGAAAATTTGGAAATTGGAAATAATTTTTCATGAAGTGCAAAAAAAAAAAAAAAAAGAAGAAGAAAAGTGGGCTTGGTAATGGGCCATGTTTGGCCATCCACTTCTTGGTGGGCTTAAGCCCACATGGAGTTTAATGAACCAAATAAAAGATGACAAAGTCATCTTATTTTTCCATAACTTCCTAGAAGTTTCAAGAAGCAAGAGCAAAAGAAAAGAAGGAGAAAGAAATCTCCAAGGCCATTTTCGGCCAAGTTCAAGACCAAAAAAAAAAAAAAAAAAAATTCAAAAAAAACATTTCCTACCAATTCAAGGATTCCTAGCAAGGTGGAGAGTTCATTGGAACAAGAAGATTCCATATTATTGCAAGTTACCAATTTTAATCGAGTGAAGAATTGGAGAAAAAGGTAAGGTCTAACTCTTTCCTTATATGTTATGGATGATTTTGTGTGTTGTAGCATGTAAAAGTGGATGAAGTTCATGGAAGAGAAAAATCCATGTTGTGGCCGTGAGGTGTGATATATATGTGTGTGTGGAAATCATGTTTTAATTATTTTATTTAGTGGATAGTTGTGGTTATAAAGAATACCATGTTAATAATGGAAGTTGGATGATTCTAGTGAAGTTGTATATCATATGTATAGTTGTGTATACTTGGTGAATTATGAAGCAATGGTGAGCAAGTTTTGATTAGTGTGTTGGTTGTTGCGTTGTCGATTCTATGTTGCTAATAAAAAGCTTAATGATCTTAGAGAAATTATGGTAGTCGGAGACTTGTGGTTGAAGTTATGTAAATTGAATATTATGTTCTTACATGTATGGAAAACAAAGATATTAGTATGATGTTGTTGGAATATATATTATAAGGGTGTTATTGTTTTATTGGAGTTGGAAGGTTGTGAAAGAAGTAGTAAATTGATTGAGTTGTTATAATGTATTTTGGATTGAATATGGAAATTGTTAGTATAGTTGTTGATATTATGATTGATAGTTTGGCCGGGTTGAATTTCCGGGATTGTTGTTGATTGAAATTGGCCAAGTTGAACTTGGTGGGATGGAGTATTTACAGGGGAAGTGTTGCCGAAATTTCGGTAGACAAATGTTACTTTAAGATTCCAATTTCAAATGCTCTAACCAAAGTTGGTAAATGTGACCAATTTGTAGATTTTGGCGGATTTGCAGCTTGAATTCAGAATAGCAAAAGGAGCGAAAAGAGGTATGTAAGGTTTTATCCTTCCTTCTATGGCATGTCTTAGACGCAATAAGTCGAATACGAGCCTCGGGGACAACCCTATTCCCCGGAATTCGCACCTAAAGTTTTCCCTTTTTCCTTCTAGAACTTGCATAAAGAGGACCCGATTACCTTAAAACCCTCACAAGTAACGCCATGACGTGTAACATATGCAAATCGTATACGCTACCTCGTTCGGGCCGAGGTAGGCCCGTTGCTCTCGGATTTTCCTTATAGTTCTGTTTGACTTATTTGAGGTTGAGTCCAAAGGGGACCTTTGATCCCGATTTCGTACTAAATGATAAGTACTATAACTACTCTATCGAGAATACGTCTATGATAATAATGATAACGACGATGTTAGGCAAGAGAATATGCCTATGATAAGTACGACCGGAACGATTCTACGGCTAAGATTTCTAAGCTAAGGATTCAATGCGAGTATGAAAGTAATAAACTAGTTCTTGAACCTTATTTCCACCTCCTAACTATGACACTATTTCCTAAGGAATCCAAAGCCTATGAGTTGACGTCTATGACGCCATGATTCCATTCTATGTTTACTGCTGACACTATCCTCCGTTGGTAGTCTCGCCTTAAAATACTCGTTCCTTCAAGGAGAGACAAAGCGACCACGATTGTTCCGTAATGTAATCGGAGGTCACCGACCTTACGTCACTCCGATGGCTACATGATTTTTCTTTGGTTCTCTTGCGCTCTTATTTGACATATGTATATAAGATATGTAAATGTATATAAGACACGTATATGTATATGATAAAAGATCCAGCGCGCTATAGACGCGGATATATGTACATGACACACGTATCTGTATATGATAAAAGATCCAGAGCGTTATAGACGCAGATATATGTACATGACACACGTATATGTATATGATGAAAGAGACAGAGCGCTATAGACGTTGATATACGTACATGATATATGCATATGTATACGGGGAAGATGGAGATAAGGGCAGAGCGTTATATACGCTTATCCACCTGATCAGTTGGCATTATATGATATGATATCGTCCCGGACGCGGGATGTGTATATTTATGGTTAAATGGATCGGCTGCCGACGCCTCGACAATATGATATGTCCTATTTATATATATATATATATATATATATATATATATATATATATATATATATGTATATGAACAAGGAAAGATTTTTAAAAGAAAGCTAAGCATGCATAGCATCTGCCCAAGGGTATATATATATACAGGTTATGTTTCTACCTCAGGACATGTGCTATTACTCTTCTATGTCGTTATTCCCGTTTTATATTTCCTGTATGCTATTATTCATGCCTTACATACTCGGTACACTATTCATACTGACGTCCCTTCTTGTGGACGCTGCGTTTCATGCCGCGCAGGTCAGCAGACAGACGGTTTTGGTTCCTAGAAGCCTCACCAGCAGCACTTAGCAGCGCTCCAGTTGTTCCGGAGCCTCACTTGCTTGGTACCATTTTGTGTATATATATTCGGGCACGACAGTACTTGTCCCTTCTTATGTATATGTGTACTATGTCTAGAGGCTCGTAGACAGATATGTATAGTTAGATGTCTTGTAGCTTGGATTGTTCGAGTCTCTGTATAATGTGATAGCAACGCTTACTAGTCTAAGTTTACAACTATGCTACTGATGTTAATGTTAAGAAAAAAAATGGTATAGTTTATACGGCCTACTTAGCAACAAGAATATGATACGAGATAAGGGGTGCTCGGTACAAGTATCAGGTACTCGTCACGGCCCCTAGTCGGGTCGTGACAATTTAGATACAAACATGATTGCTCAAATGTTACTTAAAGACATTGCCGAAACGCCAAGGTAACTTATCATACCTAGTACATTATATGTCTTATATCAATTGAAAGATCATTACTAAATGTTATTTGTTTAAAGTTGTGCAGGTTCCCCATCAAAGATTGTATTCGAAACGTTCAAGCCGTATATCGTAAAACTATAAGCAACAGAAAGGGATTTCTCGGGCGTAGACGTGCTTTTGAGATGGTCTTTGGAAATTGGCATACTTCTTTTCCGCTGCCAAGGTATATGACAGCTCTACAACATTTTAATCATGGTACTGTTGTAGAGTGGCGACTTATAGAGGGTAAAATCTTCAACTTCGTATTTTGGACATTCAAACCATGCATTGATGGCTTTGCTCACTGCCGACCAGTGATATCTATAGATGGTACGCATGTATATGGTGCCTACGACATCAAGCTCCTAATTGAAATAGGAATGGATTCCAATGGGTCAATGTTTCCTCTTGCTTTCGCAATTGCCGCTAACGAGAGCAACGACACATGGTGGATCTTTTTGACCCATTTGAAAACTCATGTTATTAAGGATCATACCGGTATATATGTGTTGTCTGATCGTCATAAAGGCATATTGCACAATATGGATAATTTATCGGGGTGGCAGCCTCCCTTTGTTTACCATCGCTATTGTTTAAGGCACTTGAAGGCAAATTTGCAATCAACGTTTCACAATGGCATTCTAAACAAATTGATGTGGGGGGCTGCGATGGAGCATCAACAACGAAAATGGGATGCAAAAATGGATTTGATCAGGTCAGTGAGTGAACCCGCATATGTTTGGTTGATGAAGCTCGATGTTGAAAAATGAACGCTTCATGCTGATGGAGGAAAAAGATGGGGCATGCTCACAACAAACAGCTCAGAGTCTTTTAATGGCTTGCTGAAATCTGCTCGAGGACTACCTGTCACCGCAATGGGGAGAATGACTTTCAAGCAGGTGGTGGAGTGATTTGTTGTTAGGACAAGGCAGGCCAGAGCGATATTAGCCGACGGCGGGACATGGATGCCAAAGCCCTTCAAAACTATGGAGCATTATAGGAAAAAATGTGAGCGTCACCAAATGACCGAGTATGACCCAATTCAACATGTGTATGAAGTTAGGACGGGTTATTACAACGGTAAGGGTGGAAACGTGCATACCGTTTATGAGGCAACAAGAACATGCACTTGTGGTAAGTGGCAAACGTACCACATGCCGTGTTCTCATGTTGTCAAGTGCTTCGAGAGAATGAGAAAAACGGTAACAAATTATGTGGCGGGGGAATACAAGTCCACAATTACCTTAGAGCATATTCCGGCCAATTCCACCCACTTGGTAATGAAGCTTATTGGCCAAACGAGCCGTTTTCGATGGTTGCTAACAAGGATTACATTAGAAAATTGGGCATTAACTCACGGAGTCGTAGACCCAATCAAATGGATGTTAGTGAAAGAACTTACTCTCGCAAGTGCTCTATATGTAAGCAATATGGCTATGACAAGCGTTCGTGTGGGCAACAAGGCCATGGTAGTACAAGCACGTCTCAAAGTAATAGATCCTCTAAAACTTGAAGATTGTATTGTTATTGTAATTTATTATTGTATTGCTTTGAATTAGTATTGTAATTAAATGGAATGAATTATTTTTTAATTAGTATAGACCTCTCGTATTGGATGAATTATTATTAAATCAAATATTTAAATTTGTACATTCAAATATAATAAAACACTTAAATCAAAACCCTATAAATATTACAAGTTTCAAAACTTGCTTCGGGGCACTTTAGAACCCCTAAAATGACGATCTAAATGTTTAGGTGGACTTGATGTAATGAGTCGATATTATTGTACGCAAAAAAAGATATTACGTTTTATATAAAATATTGATATTTTGGGATTTTTAAATATGACTAATCTTTGCCCAAAGTATGGAAAAAAAAACGTGATTGGAAAGGTAACGCAAAAAAAAAAAAACCGCACCATTAACGCACAAAATTCGTGCGTGAAAGTACTAGTCTTTTTTTTTTTTTTTGGATGACCCATTCACGCACAAAATTCGTGTGTCAAAGGCCAAAGCTGCGTTTTTGCAGTTTGGTCCTTTCACGCACGAATTTCGTGCGTGAATACTACTTATTATTATTTTTTTTGTACTAGTTTGGTTCAACTTTTTATTTTTTGTGCTACTTAAGTCGCGGATTCCTGCTTTCCCCTTCTCTCCCTGGGGTGAACAATCTGTTTTTAACTTTTTTGTGGTAGAGTTGGAAGAGGAAAATAATTTTTACCCAAAAGTTTTAAAAAATACCAATAAAATTACTAATAAACTATTACTTTCTCTGGATGAAAAAAAAAGAGGTTCACTTAGTCATTTGCATACTCCTTAAAAATATTAACTCCTAAAATAAATAGGTAATATGACTAAATTGCATCCAATTAAATAAGTATTAGATTTAATCACATAGTACTTAATATAGGGGTAAATTTGAAAAAATAAGATTAAAAAGTTATTTCAAGATTTTTATAATCGCGTGAAGCGCAAACTAATTCACTAGTATTTTTTATAATTTTGAATTGAGCCAAGCTCGTCTGAGATTAGTGCTTCCTCCAATTGAAAAAGAATGTCTACTTAGCCATTTGCACACTCCTCGACAAAAAAAATATTAATTCTTGCGAAAATAGGTAATTTGACTAAATTGCCCCTAATATGTATTGATATTTAGCCACTTAATACTTAATAAGGACAAATTTAGAAAAATAAGATTAATTCTTTCTTAATTTGATAATTGATCACTCTTTTTTAACAAAAAAATAAAGATTAAGTGGACACTCTTTTTGAACAAGAGGAAGTGCAATTTAATCAGCCTGAGTTAGTGAGTTGACTTTTATCTATTTTAGATTAATTGATTAACAAAACATATATATGAATTATGTTAATTTTTTGTGGATAAATATATCAGCAGGTTGTTCCTATTGATCTTTTTTATAAATGATAATTAAAAAAACAAGCAGAAATGTAAAAGTACATGCTGTTCAAAATTTGAGCTAGCTAAAATAAGAAAAAAAAAATTATTGAATGAGCGTTTGTGCTGCTTGACTGCTTCTGTTGTTGCACCTCATCTATCCTGCCTTTTTGTCTCTTGTTGTTGATCCAACTAACATACATCACCAGAAGTCCAGCATAAATTTTCCACTACATTCTCTGGCCGGGTTGTTCACTGTTCTGCATCTTCATTCAGCCAATCTTCTTGGTTTGGATCCTAATGTTTGGGTAGTTGTACTTGTCCATGTTGAATAGGTTTCTTCCTTGAGAAGGTAGATTGCAAAATGCTTGTATTCTACTATGCCTTCCTGAATTGCCTGATTTGCTATGACATCTACCTAAGTATTACCTTCTCTTAGAACATTCTGAACATGTTTTACATTTTGTACTATTAATATGTGTTCTCTTTTATGAATTGCACCCTATTCTCCCTATCTCTTTGCAAAATATAAAAGCACCTCTGTGACTTTTGAGAGTAGAAAGATGGAGCATCTTGACATTGTGCAACTTAAATCCATAGAATTAATCCTCTACATATATAAGTGAGCATAAACAAGAAAACTTTCGGTCGTTACTGCACGTACTAAAAACAAACAAGAGGATATTTGTCTCGACAAACCATTAGTAGCATATAATATATGTCATCCGACAGAATCAAAGCAAATCAACGACAAAGCCAAAGTAAAAAGGGAACATAGGCCAAAAAGGAGAAAAAAAGAAAAATACAACTTTGTATAAAACTTACCGCCTTCAATCTCCTTTGCATCCGTGTACCAACTAAATTCCAATTACATTTTTGTTTTGCCCGTCCCATATTTTGTCCAAATCTTAATTTCTCCATACCCTCCATTTATAAAACTTGATGAATATCAGCAACTCTAAGCTCAAAAAGAGAGAAGGGGGGGAAATAAGTTGAAGAAAATGGCAAAGTTTAAGCGAACAGACACCAACAGGAGCTTAGAGAGCTTGCTGGATTTGGACAAATCTGCACAGTTGAATAAGATTAATGGCACTAATTTGGCGAGGCAGCCAATGCGCAAACAAATTCCAGGACATGGTCTTGAGTTCAATAATCTGTCTTATAGTGTCACCAAGAAAGTGAAGAAAGATGGTGTTTGGATCAACAGAGAAGCTTATCTTCTTAATGATTTATCCGGACAAGCCTTGAGAGGTGAAATCATGGCAATTATGGGGCCTAGTGGTGCTGGAAAATCAACTTTTCTTGATGCCATTGCTGGACGAATCGCTCGTGGTAGCCTTGAAGGAACTGTTAGAATTGATGGCAAACCAGTTAAGTCTCTCTGTATCCTGAAAAGTACATGAATTTGGCTAAAATTGTAGTCCATGACCGTGTGAAAATTCTTATTGAGAAATTTTTGAAGATTATTCCTTCTAAGTAGTAGTACGTACTAAAGGACTAATTGTGATGTGCAGGTGACAACAAGTTACATGAAGATGATCTCCTCCTATGTAATGCAGGACGATCAGCTGTTCCCTATGTTAACAGTTTTCGAGACGTTTATGTTCGCAGCTGAGGTTAGGCTTCCACCATCTATATCTAGAGCAGAGAAGAAGATAAGAGTTCATCAACTTCTCGAACAATTAGGCTTAACGGTATGCAAGTCTAATTTCACTTATTATGAATGGTTACTTATAGTTATTTTTTAGGTGATTTGATAGAACAAACTTTGCGCCTTTGCAGAGTGCAACACACACGTACATAGGAGATGAAGGAAGAAGAGGAGTGTCTGGAGGAGAACGTCGGAGAGTGTCAATTGGGATTGACATAATCCATAAGCCATCTCTGCTGTTTCTTGATGAACCTACATCTGGTCTTGATTCTACAAGTGCTTTTAGTGTTGTTGAAAAAGTGAAAGACATAGCTAAAAGTGGTAGCATAGTCCTCATGACTATCCACCAGCCTTCTTTCAGAATCCAAATGCTCCTCGATCGCATCACAGTCCTTGCAAGGTACTGTTCTTGTCTCTCCTTAACCGGATTTTCTAGTTTTACTATGCTCAATCATCAAAATACATTATACATATTGCCCCTCGTATTCCCCTTTTTCAATTTATACATTATTATCTTAAATTCTTATACAGAAAAAGTTACTGATATATGTGATTCTAGTGAACTACATTTCTTTTAAGTCTTGTACAAAAAATTTCATAACAAAAGAAGTTGGAGAACAAAAGGGCTACGCGAAATATTTTCCTTCCTGTTCAAGCTCTATTTTGCTAGACTATGAGCTATTTGGTTCTCTTCACTGTATACATGCTTAATGTTTTGTACCTCCAATCTGATCAAGTAGGACTTTTACTGGATATTTGGAAATTCTTTAATTTTAAACTTCTCATTTACCCTTTAAGCGTACTTTTGGTATGTGCTAATATTCTTTCTTCGTTCTTCCCTAAACTCGAACACCACCATATAAAATGAAACATAGATAGTATTTGAGATGAGTTGGTGCACAAAGTTCTAGCTGATTTTGCATGACTTGTATATATGGGAAGTTTTCGTGTATAATAGTGTTACACTATGAATGCAGGGGTAGACTTGTCTATTTGGGAAGTCCAACAGGGGTAGCAGCATTTCTAGCTGGTTTTGCAAGACCAGTTCCAGATGGTGAAAACAGCTTAGAGTACCTCTTAGATGTGATCAAAGAGTATGATGAATCAACTGTTGGCCTTGACCCCCTTGTCTTATATCGAAGGGATGGTATTAAACCTGATCAAGCTGCAAGAACCCCTCTCCGAAAACCACCAAAAACGCCTCGTACTCCTTATGCAAAGTCACCTTGGACCAAACATATCAGCCTCCGCAGCTCTCATTTCTCTGCTGGAAATGTGAATTCCCAAAGAGATCCTAGAGATCAGCCTGAATCTAATGTTAATAGTTTCGGTTATGATGATGAGGACTATGAGGAAGATTTTGATAACTCGTTGGAACGGAAGGTTCCTCAAACGCCTATGAGTATGCAGAGTGGGATTCATCCGCGTTTGGCTTCACATTTCTACAAAGATTTCTCCGTCTGGCTTTACAATGGCGTTAAAGGAACTCCTCGTCGTCCACCAACGTGGAACTCCAATATTGGTGTAAAATCAAGCATGTCTTCAGATCAATTTTCAATGACTCAACAAACACCTTCACGGGTTAAAAGTACTCCAGCAGCATCAGCAATTTTCACCCCCGGAAGAGAAGGAATAGAGTACTCATCATACAATCCATCCTACGAAGAAGTATTTGAAGTCGAAGAAGTACTCGATGAGCCAATTCATAGGCACAAATTTGCAAATCCATGGCTTAGAGAAGTTTTAGTCCTCTGTTGGCGTACTGCATTGAACGTAATTCGCACACCTGAACTCTTCCTCTCTCGTGAAATCGTCTTAACTGTCATGGGACTTGTCCTGTCTTCTTTCTTCCAAAGGCTAAATCATTTCGACTTTAAAACAATCAACCACCTTCTCAACTTCTATATATTCACAATTTGCCTCGTGTTTTTCTCCTCGAATGATGCTGTTCCAACGTTCATACAAGAACGTTTCATCTTTATTCGTGAGACATCTCACAATGCTTATAGAGCTTCTTCTTACGTCATTTCTTCGCTTATAGTATACCTCCCTTTTTTTGCGATCCAAGGCTTCACATTCGCTGGCATAACGCAATACATTCTTCAAATAAACAGCAGCATTTTGAGCTTTTGGCTCATACTCTACTCCTCACTTATAACTAGCAATGCTTATGTGATGTTAGTGAGTGCACTTGTTCCAAGTTATATCACGGGGTACGCGGTCGTTATAGCAACCACGGCTCTTTTTTTCCTTACTTGTGGATTTTTCTTGAAGAGGACTCAAATTCCTTTGGTTTGGAGATGGCTGCATTACATTTCAGCAATCAAATATCCATTTGAAGCATTGTTGATTAATGAATTTAAAGGGACAAAGCATTGTTACAATGGTGACCTTGCAGATCTTTCACCTGGTCCTTTAGGAGATGTGAAGATTAGTCAATTGCATAAGGATTCTGTTGCTAGAGGTGATTTGTCACAAAATTGCACATTGGTTGGAGAAGATGTTCTGTTTTCAATGGACATTACAAAGGAGAATATATGGCTGGATATTGTGATCTTGTTGGCTTGGGGAGTTCTTTATCGTCTTTTCTTCTATGTAGTTCTAAGGTTTTACTCAAAGAATGAAAGAAAATGATCATGTCTTATTATTTGTATTTGAAATATTTTTTTCACCCTCAACTGTAGAGTTTTGTACGAATTGACTCATTGCTAAAGGGTGCAATAATCATGATAATTCCATTTTGGGTGTAAACAATACGATGAATAGTTATGTTACTCCATCCGTTTCATTTTATGTAACATTATTTCCTTATTATTTTGTTAAAAATATACTAGTATCTTTTAATATTTAAAAATAATTAAATTTTTATTTCTCAGTTTATCATTGTGTCATGCTTTATAGCTACACAAATGTAATGACATTTTTAGAGTCACAAAACAACGTTACATACAATAAAGTGCTTTTTTGCTGTATTAAATACATTTCTTATATTTTTCTTCTTTTAACTTCTTTTTCCTACAAATAGATGGTCATGGAAGAATTCCATCAATAAATATCCAGTGCAATGCATACGTTTAGAAGTATTTGATAAACCATATCACTGTGCTAATTCGGTGTCATACTTATGCATCGGTAAAGAATTTATCGGCATCCGATATTTATATCGAATATACATCGTTAAGTCAGAAAAGCACCCTCATGTTTGTTAAGTCATATGCATAACTTGGAAGCACCTTCATGCATAACACATTAGAGTGCATGGATAATTATAATATCTAGATTTTGCAGTATTTAATGGTGCAAGGCTATCTTGCACTACCATTTTATTGGATACGGAACCCAAAAGGTATATGCTAGACCTAGTGTAGAAAACATCAAGGTGGGGAAATTTTCAATATGGATATGCGATGTTATATTTTAACATTAGGCCAATCACCTTTATGAAATTATCGAGATCAAACCATGAAGTGAGCTTGAAGCTCAATTCATGGTGAACCGAGACTAGAGAGAACTAACTTGCAAGAGAAGAAAGGAATTGTTTTATGATTGACTCAATTGAGTGGTTACAAGTAAGTCGTGTATATGTAGTGATGAAGTGTGTCAGCTGTACACAAGTGTAAACACATTACACGTGAACATCATAACAAACTAACCTCCTATAACTAACTTGAATTAACTAGAGTGAACTGCCTAATATACTCTCGATATACATGATATACTGTGTAATATAATATACATCATATTCCAACACTCCCCTTCAAGCTGGTGGGTGAAAAATGTTAAGAATTCCCAACTTGGATAAAAGGAAATGATGTTGAACAACTCCCAAGCCTTTTGTAAGCGAGTCTGCAAGATGCAACTTTGTATTGAGATATTTAGGTTGAATCAGTCCACTTTTGTATCTTTCTCTAACAAAATGACAATCAATTTCAATATATTTGCTTCTTTCATGAAATATGGGATTGGCAGCTATTTGAATAGTTGCTTAATTTGCTGTCACAAGAAACCTTTATTGGTAGGGCTACTGAAACTTGCAAGTCTTTGAGTAATCCTAGCAACCTAACAACTTCTGAGACTGTTGAGGCCATTGGCATGTATTCTGCTTCTACTGAGCTTTTACTAGCTGTATGTTGCTTCTTACACTTCCATGAGATTAGTGATCCACCAAGTTGTACGGCAAATCCTATAACTGATCTTCTTGTGTTGAGGTAAGAAACCCGGTCTAAATCACAAAACACAGACATTTCTATGATAGCATTTCTACTCAGGGACACCCCTAATCCAGATGACTTCTTCACATATCTAACCACCCTCAAGGCTGCATCCCAATGTGACTTCTTCGAAAGTTGCATGAACTGACTAAGTACTTGCACTGCAAAACATATATCTGGCTGGTTATAGTCAAGTATATCAACTTTCCAACTAGTTTTTGATAACTTCATGCATCCTCCAAGACTAGATCATCTGTTTTCTCCACTGCTGCATCATATTCTACAATAGTCAACTTTACAATTACTTCTAATGGTGTAGAAGATGGCTTAGAACCACCTAGGCCCAACTCAGGGATCAGCTCAAGAGCATATTTTCTTTGATTAAGTAGTATTTCATGTTTAGAGCTCAATACCTCTATGCCCAAAAAATACTTCAGGATTTCCAAATCTTTCACCTTGAATTGACTATGCAAGTAGTCCTTTGTCTCATTAATGAGATCTGTAATATTGCCTGTTATGAGCAAATTTTCTATATAGATCACTACTATTACCCGATTCTCTTTGTCCTTTTTAGTGAACAAGGAATAATCATGAGTACTTTGTGAGTATCATGCCCTCACCAAGGCATTGGTCAACTTAATGTTCCACTGTCTTGATGCTTGTTTAAGTCCATATAATGACTTCAACAACTTGCAAACTCTTCTCCCTTTGTTTGTGAAAATCTTGTGGAAGTGACATGTATACCTCCTCATCTATGTCCCCTTGGAGGAATGCATTATTGGAATCCATTTGATATAACTCCCAATCATGGGATGCTGCTCTACTGACAACTATTCTAACAGTAACCATCTTGGCTACTGATGAAAAAGTCTCATGATAGTTCAAGCCTTCTCTTTGTGTATCATTTTGCTACTAATCTTGTCTTATACTTGTCCATCTCATCATTACCCTTCAGCTTGACCTTGTACATCCATTTTGAACCAATAGTCTGCTTACCTAGTGATAGTTGAACCAGCTCCCATGTGTTGTTCTCTTCTAGTGCATCCACATCCTTTTGCATTGCTTCTATCCACAAAGGATCATTAGAAGATTCCTTGAAGTTCTTAGGTTCTGCTGCTCAGAAACATTTCAGATAATAATGATAAGTAGAGGGCAAATAAGAGTATGAAATATGGTTGGAGCTGGGAAATGAACACTATCCTCCTGGTTTAGGTGCCATAATATAATCATTATGCCAAGTGGGAGGTTTGATAGCTCTACTAGGCCTGACATGTTATCGTTTTTCTTGTATGGTGGGCACTTGGTCATTTATTGCTTCATGCTGATCTAGTAATGGCAACTCCATGTTGTTCTCTGATGCTAGGTAAACGTGTCAACTGGTCCGGTTTAACCGGTTCAAACCGGTAAAACCGGAATCGAAATCGAAATCGAAACCGGTAGAACCGGTTAACCATTTATTTCTTATCGGTCCGGTTCCAATTTTTTTGAAACCAGAACAGGATCGGTTAAACCGGTAAAAATTTTTTTTAAAAAAATATAGCCATTGCTGCTGGGCTTATGGACATTATTGGACCATTGGCAACGGTCCATTTGCAAAAATGGCCATTGCCAAACGGCCATAAATTAACCCCCCCCCCCCCCCCCCCCCCCCAACCCCCTAAACTTTTTTTTAACATTTTAACCCATTCCCCAACCCTATATAAACCGTTCTTCATTTTCATTTTAATCCACACCAATTCACTCTTCTCTTTCTCTCAAATCTCAATTTCTCAATTATAGTTACTTTGCAATAATTAGCCACTTTAAATTTCTCTCAAATAAATATTATAGTCTTATTCTAGTTTCAATTATTAATTTCACAATTATAATATTGTTGGTGGAGTTGGTGATTTTGCAACAATCCGAAGTAGCTTTGGTGGATTTGCAATTCTAGCCACCTTTACTTTGTTGAAAATTAATCCGGCAATTTGGTACCTTCGTTCTAACTCTATCTTTATTTTTCGCAATTTAATTTACGCAGTTTAAGTCTAGTAATTTAATTTGTTGCAATTTATTTTCTTGTGATTTATTTGATTGTGATTTAAATTAATTCTATTTAATAATGGCAAAGAGATTTAGACGTGGTGCCGGTAGTAGTGGTATTGTTAGGGGTGGGCTTAATGAGGAAACATTTGTGGAAGAAACACCTAATTTAGGTATTGATGTTGGTGGAAATAATCCACTTTTAGGTCATGAGGCAATGCAACAACATTTTACCGACACTTTTAATGAAATTGATAATGATGATGATGAAACACAACCCCCCGAAAATCCCATAGGAGATACATGTGCACAATCACATACACAAGACAAACCGCCTAGAATTCGTAAGCCAACTGCTAAAATTTGGAAATTTATGACTAAGGATAAGGAAAGCCAAACAGCTAAATGTATCATATGTGGACAAGTAGGCAAGGAACTAGTAAGGATGGTGGAACGGATACACTAAATAATCATATGAGACTTAAACCTATGGAAGTTTGGGGAGAGCAAACGGGTTCAAATGTAGGGGGTATTCAAATGACGATAGATCCACGAACTGGTAGAAATTTTAAGTATGACAAGAAAAAAGAGCGTGTAGAAATAGCTAAAATGGTAGCTTATGATTGTTTACCATTTTTCTTTCCCTAGGGTTTGGGGTTTGTTACTTACATTCAACATTGTTATAATCCGTTATTTGAGGGTATTCCTAGAAGTACTTGTAGAGCGGATGTTATAGATTTGTTTAAAAAATATAGATTTTATTTGCGTCATGTATTTAATTCTTTAAATTGTAATGTTTCTCTTACCGCTGATTTGGGTCTTAGTCTTAACAAGTTAGATTTTTTTTTGCTATTACATGTCATTGGGTTGATGACAATTGGGTTATGCAAAAAAGAATTATAGCTTTTTTATATGATGAAGGAAAAGATCGTCACGATGGAAAATTATTAGCGGATTCAATGTCTACTATAATGAGATTTTTTAATATATATAGAAAAACACTTTGTAGTGCTTTAGATAATGCTTCTAATAATACAAAGGCAATTGGTCTTTTAAAAAGAGAAATAAACCCTCCGCTAAGAAATATTTTTCATGTAAGATGTAGTTGTCACATTTTAAATTTAATTGTTAAAGATGGTCTTGTGTGTTTTGACGATTCTATTAAAAAAGTTAGAGATGTGGTTGCGCTTCTTTTTTGTAATGCTAATAGGGCAAGACTTAGAGATTTTAAGAATGCTTGTGTGGAAAATAACCTTAGACCTAGGAAAATTCAAGTAGAAATTGAGGCTAGATGGAACTACACTTACATTATGCTACAACAAGCACATGAGTATAGGATTCCCATACAACAAGTTCACAACAAATATAATACTGATAGTGATGATTGGTTAAATTTTTCGCATTGGGAAGATGTTAAAGAATGTGTTGAACTCTTAGAAATTTTTTATAATGCAACTTTTGATTTTTCTAGACAATTCTATCCCACGGTAACCAGAATTTTAGCCTACTTAGCGGAAATAACTAGAATTTTACAAGAGTATAAATATAAACCCGGTTATCAAGCGGCTATTTTTGAAATGATAATCAAATTGAAGAAGTATTTTTTCCCATCCCAACTTTATTTATTTTAGTTTCTCTTTTAAATCCTTGTTTAAAAGTGTCTTATACTAAAGCACTGGTTGGTCAAATTTATACATTTTTAGAAATTGAACCGGGAGTTCAACCATCTTAGCTGAAGCCGAACTCGCTATTGATGACGAGTTTAGAAATTTTTTTACTCATTATTCTAATTTAGAAGAACGTGCTACACCCGTTGCTCCACGCCCTACTACTTCTCAAAGTAGCAAAAAAGGCTTGTCGGGTTTGTCGCATTTAAAAGTTTTACATTCACAGCTAACTTCTTCTTGTAATGCAAACTTTGATGAATATAACTATTATTTGATGCAGTCAAATGTGGATATCAAGGAACTGGATGAATTGGACGTTTTAGCATGGTGGAAGAAGTATAAGGCAAGTCATCCGATACTCTCAAGAATGGCTCGAGATATCCTTACGATTCAAGTATCAACCGTGGCTTCGGAGAGCGCATTTAGCCAAAGAAGACAGCAAATTGGAGACCATAGAAATTCATTATCCGGTTTTAGCTTGCAAGTACTAGTGTGCATTCGCGATTGGATTAGATCGGAGCGACGCAACCAAAACTCAGAAACGGAGGAAGGCGAAAAGGAAGAAATTGAAGATTTGATAGCAAGTGGACCGGACCAAATGGAAGACTTTGAAGATATTTCCATGGCCGAATACGATATGGGAGAAATTAACGAAATGATTCAGAATTGGTGATTTTATTATTTTACTATTTCTTTACAACTCATGTATTATTTGCAAGTTAAAAAAAAACTACAACTTATAAATAAATGTTATCCAAGAATGAATAAAATATATGGCTCATTGAGCTTTTTTATATTTACTTGTGTTCATATTTTTAATTTTATTAAGTTAGGAATATACCTAAAATATACTAAGAATATACTTATAATATACATTTACATAAATTAAAAACTAGAAAGTTATATACTTGAAAAATAACTAAAATATATTAAGAATATATATTATAGTATACATATAATATATATTAAGGATATATAGTATACATAAAATATATTTGGAATATACTTATAATATATAGTATACATATAACTATATAAGTATAACTTAAACACACACACACACATATATATATATATATATAGTCTAAATTTCGATCTGTAAAATATTGACGAAGAGAATTTATAGTAGCTACAAAATGTTTAGCGTCTTTTTTATTATGCGAAATTCATAAATTATCCACTAAGCATCTTTGTTGTCTGTCTATTACGTATTCTGGTAATACTTTAAAAGTTCAATTTGATGGCTGGAAAGCTACTAAGTTATTGGCTCCAAATTGTATTCTTTCCATAGTATTTTTTTCTAATAAAGATGTAGGTCTAAAATGAAGGTTACCTAATACTGTCTGTCTGTATGTATCTTGGGTTGAGGCTATGCCTTTCCCCTTGTCTACTGTCTGAGAACTGGAAGGTCTCATGCTGTTCAAATAAAAAATTAGTTAGCAGTAATCTTTAGTCTACTTAATTGGTCTGCTAAATTATTATCTTTTCCTTTTATATGATTTAATGATTTTACCGAAGCATTAGACTGGTATCAAAGACAAAATTAGTTAGCAGTAATCTTTAGTCTACTTAATTGGTCTGCTAAATTATTATCTTTTCCTTTTATATGTTCAAATTGTAAATTATAAATAGAAATAGTATCCATAAAGTTTAACCATCTTCGTCTACTGCTTCTTTTATCATTAATTTTTTGATAGAATTTAACTATAGCTTCGCAGTCTGTTCTAACTAGTATTTCTGGTTTATTTAGGATATATAGTCTAAAACTATTTAATCCATATATTACAACTAGAATTTCCACATCTATACTACTCATATTTCCTTTTTCTTTATACTTACCACTTTGATAAGCACATATCTTTTCTTCATTTTTATAGGTTTTGCTTTTAGTACTGCTCCCCATCCTTCGAAACTACCGTCTGTTTCTATAATTAAATAGTCTGTTTCTAGGGGCATATTTAAATCGGGAATATTATTTATTTTTTCTTTTATTTTTTGTACCAATTTAATGTCTTCAGTATTAAAGTGTTTTTGACCATTAGATCCAGTTTTTTAATACAATGGTCCTGCTATCATTCCTAAGTCTTTTATAAAATTTCTAGCATAATTGACTATTCCTAAAAAAAATTGTATTACTTATAATATATAGTATACATATAACTATATAAGTATAACTTAAACATGTATATATATATGTTTAAGTTATACTTATAGTATACATATAAGTATAGTATACATATAATATATATTAAGTATACATATAATATATATTAAAGATATATAATATACATAAATATATTTGGAATATACTTATAATATATAGTATACATATAGTATACATATAACTATATAAGTATAACATATATATATATTTAAGTTATACTTATAGTATACATATCATATATATTAAGAATATATAGTATACATAAAATATATTTGGAATATACTTATAATAGCATATAAGTATAACTTAAACATATATATACTATGTGTGTGTGTGTGTGTGTGTGTATGTGTGTGTGTGTATACTATTAAGTACAGTATATGTAATATGTATACTTAAACATATACTATATATTATAAGTATATTCTTAATATATTTTAGTTATTTTTCAAGTATATACACGTATATAGTACACATATAACTATATAAGTATAACTTAAACACATATATATATATGTATCAGTATAGTATACATATAATATATATTAAGTATACATATAATATATATTAAGAATATATATATATATATATATATATATATAGATATATGTGTGTGTGTGTGTTTAAGTTATACTTATAGTATACATATAATATATATTAAGAATATATAGTATACATAAAATATATTTGGAATATACTTATAATAGCATATAAGTATAACTGAAACATATATATGTATTGTATATATGTATATATATATATATATATATGTATACTATATGTTTAAGTATAGTATATGTAATATGTATACTTAAACATATACTATATATTATAAGTATATTCTTAATATATTTTAGTTATTTTTCAAGTATATACACGTATATGCTGTATTGTTGACTTGCTGTTAGCTTGTTAGTCAGTAAATATTTAAACTTTACTTATAAACTTATATAACATATGTAAATATACCTACAATATACTAATATATATATATATATATATATATATATATATATATATATATATATATATATATATATATATATAACACTATACGAAAAACAAAAAAAAGGGTTTTGGACACTTTGAACCGGACCGGTTCCGGTTGGGGTCTCAAACCGGTAAACCAGAACCGGTTAAATCGGAACCGGTGGCCGGTTCCAGTTTTTTAACCGGAAACCGGCGGGTTTCATAACCGGTTACCGGTTAAACCGGTTGACGGGCTTAATGCTAGGATCTCATATGCATTGACACCTTCTTTATCTATAATAGCAGCATCTAATGATTCTGCAACATTGTTCTCAGGTGCTATATCTTCATTTTGTGTCATGGCAGCATTGTCTTCAGTAGGAGGAGCTACACCAGGTTGGATAGTGATGACAGGAGCATGAGCATGCTTTTCATGATTCTCATAAATGGATGAAGAAAATGAAGCATTATTATGCCCCTCTGAGCCACCTAGGTTTGAAGGAGTGTCATTCAAAAACACGTCTTCAACCTGTAAAGTAGCATCATCATGCTTGAAAAGAAAAATAGATTCTCTAAATGTCACATCCCTACTAATGAATGCTGTTTTGGAAAGTCATAGAGTCTATACCCTTCTTGAGTTTCTAAATAACCAATAAGAATAACTTTTCTTGCTCTTTCAGCAAATTTATCACCTCTAGGCAATTTGATTGCATAGCAAAGACAACCAAAGACTCTTAAGTGATTTAGATTTGGTATTTTCCGAATTTTTGACCAAAATAAGTTATTATTTAAACCAATTCACCAAAATAATACGTTTTTAATTTTTTTTACAGAACTAGCATAAACGTATTCCTGAGTAACGTATTAGGCATTATTTTATTAAAAAATTCTAACGGGAAAACAGCTAATAAGTGGACGGCGTTAAAATAAAAGTCGTTACTGACAGTAACGATTTAGTCCTATTACGTATCCTAAGACCACGACTATTAGTGGTCTCTTCATTTAAAATAACGACGTGTTCAGTGTAACTATACAATAAGCATGAGTCCATGAACGACCAAGGGTAGTTCGGTAAACTCACCTTGTACAAAATTTATATAGCTCCGTATTTTCTCAAAAATTCTCCACGCACCTAGAACATTCTCCTTTCAGGTGTGCTTCTTTTCCGTACTATTTCTCTTGCTCGATTGGTAGTTCTAGAAGAATCAATTCTTTTCTCTTCTGTTCCAGATTTTCAAGGGCAGATCTTTGCTTTCTCATCTGGGTGTTGCATTTTGGTAAGTTTATCTTAATTTTTTACCCTAATTTTCTTCTAATTTACCAATTTTATGGCTTAAATTCATTGTTGTTGTCAGTATTTTCCTGAACTCTCTCTTCAATGTTTCTCGGCTTCTTTTCCATTGTACTTCTGAGCTATTGTGTGCTGCTTCATCCGATTTTCGTGTGGGTTATTTTGTTCTTCCTCTTTTTCTTTGTTTGCTTAGCTTTATGGTGGTGGCTTTTCTTAGCAAGATCGAAACACTTAGATCATTCAAAAAATTAGAGGAATAAGGAAATTTATGAAAACAAAAAGTATAACATTTTCCTTATCAGTATTTTCTCAGCATACTTGTGTTTCAAACTTTACTTTCAGATTTAATCTGTCCTAATTTTTTGTTGAGTTGCTTTATGTGTTTCATGTGATGGTATGGCTTGAAATAAGTGGTGGGACTAAATTTACCGCATTTGAAACACTTGACTTTGACCTCCGATTTTTTCGAGATCGTTTCTACTATTGTTGGCTTACTTTATTCAGCAAGGTAATTTGGTCTCATTATTGTTATATTCATCGTTTACTTTTGTTTAGTGTATATATGTGATTAAATATATTATTTTTATGATATAATGTTGGAGGTTCTTATGAGGATTATGAGTTGTAAAGGTGAGATTTATAATACAAAAGGAGAGAACAACGGAGTGCCAATTTTCAGTTGAGAGGGGGATGATTTGAAGCTAAAGGTATTTAGGCATTGGGATCACATAGTAATCATTATGAGTTGTTTGCATCGTTCATTTGTTCTTACAAAGTCATGCACGATTTTGCAAACTATGTTGCATAATAACTAGATTACTTGTACATTTATTTGGCTTATGCGACAAGCTGATTTTCTGTGCTCTTTTTGTTGACCTTGATGCATCTTTCTGAACAAAATCATATTACCTCAATCGTCCACCTTGATTACTGAGTTAGAAAAATTTATATTGAAAAAAAACGGAAAATAGGTGTATTCTTTCCGAAATTTATTCAAATTTATGAATGGACTGAAAATGTCTTTTCAGTTTTTGGTTCAGTAGCTCTATTATGGTACTTCCTTTGTAATGGAATGGTATAAGATTTAACTTATTTTGGTTTCTTACGCTCCTTCGCATAGTAATGTACTTTTGTCAAACATTTCAACTTTCTTCTCTATATTAAAGTGTTCTATAGTAAGAGGTGGCGCTTTTTAACGCCTCTCTATTACTATATTCTACATCTAAATACCAGTAATTCACTTGATGACAAGAAGGGGTTGCTCAAGTGGTAAGCACTCTAAAAAAATCGCTTGTAAAAAACAAAAAAGAAAAGCTAGTGATTCACTTGGCTTTGATATCATGTCTTCCCAACTGATTTTTCAAACCAAAAGTTGAAAAAGTTGTCTATTCTGTTAATACTTCTTCGAGAATCCCTCACTTTTCTTTCATTGAGAGGTTTCTCCCATGCTATCATATTGAGCATTTGTTCTTAGTGTGCTATATCATTTGCACTCATTTAGTTTATTCTATAGGCAGACACCTGATGTGTGACTTGGATAGACGTTTTGTCAAGTGATTATCATCTCTTATTTGGATAGTGTTATCCTCCACACCCCCACCCCCTCATGCTATAGTTCCAAAAGCAGTGGTTGAAGACATTCTCAGAGAACATGCCATGTTAAGAGAACCCCAAACAATAAAGGCTAAATGAATATAAATCTGAAAATTAAATTTTACTTATTAGTTTCTCCATGGAAATCCTTGGAAAGTGGAATAAGGAGTATACGACTGTTCTAATTTTTGTTTCCAAATACTTGCCTTCTAAAATTTTCAATTACATGTTTGCAAACTTGTGAGACAATCGTTTTATTATGCATCCACTAAACATGACCTCTTGCAAAAAGAAATTGAAGTGTTTAGATGTCAACATACCAAATCACAGTTAGAAGAATTTAAACTAGATTTAATTTATATTAGTTTTTCTCCTTGTAGAGGGAAATTGTAAAAGTAGAGTTTTTCAATAGCAGGAAGTCATAAATAATGGAAGTAGTATTAGTTTTCAACTATGGGCATATTCATTAGAACAATCATTTGATTACATTAACTGTGGGCATATTCATTAGAACAATCACTTGATAAGACTGAGGCATTCCTATGTCTTAGACCATATGTAAACAAATAAGTATACCCTAAGCTATGCATGTTGATACAGATTATCTATCCACTGTCTACCTCTTTTTCATTCCTTCTCCTCTGCTTGCTCGTCTATCTTATATACAGCTCGTGATGGATACTTGCACAGACCATGCTTGGTATTAGTTTCATTTGTCACACAACTTCATTTCTTGCCCACCAAATGTTGTAAATCAGATTGATAAAATGAAATTCAATATCAAAACACTAAAAAGGGAAGCATCGCTGTAATGTGTACAAACATAAACACTTCACAGTGTTTTTCTTAGATCTAGAAACAAAGTTCTACTGAAAAACTTTTTAAAAATTTATTCATATTATTTTTATTGGACAAAAATAAATTTGAAGAAGACAATAATTGAATGTGCCACATATCCCTTATATTTATAGGTGCTTCTTTGTACAACACTATTTGTAGTGCCTCAGTGCCACTCCCATAACCACACCATTCACTCTTTTTTTTTTCCCTTTTCCATTAGTTCAGAGCTTTATGTTGAAGAATTTTGGTTATTTTGTTAATGAGGTTTTGATTTCTTTCTTGGGAATGGGGATGGTAAATTTCGGAGTTTTAATATATAACAATACTGGTTATTTGTTTATTTGACTGCAATATAATGGTCAACCACTTTGGCTTTCGCAGGATTTTCAAACTCAAATTTCCTCAAGCAAAAAAAGCAAGAAAGTACTCTAACTGATAGGGGTAACTTCTCGATTTTTTTCTGTCCTATATGTTTAGTTATAATGCACAATGTTTGTTCTTTTTATTCTATGTTATAGTAAATTGACGTTTGTGCTTTAAGATCAAATTAAACATTAGGATTGCAAAAATTCCAATTCTATGATAAAGCAAAATCACTCGGTGATCAGCCATTATTTGAGGAATTTTATATGTTTCGTGCAATGGTGCGGAGTGAAGGTGAAAAGTGCTTGACATATGTGCACGAGGCTGATAGAATTCATTTACAAGCCGATTATAAAAAAGATGGAGTACATGCTGACCATATACGTCCCTTTGTTCGTAGGCGAGGAAAAGGTGGTGTTGCTGGTAGGAGGGAACGTGCTATTAAGAGAGGTCAAGTGTCTATCGAAATGGATGAAATGCTTCAGGAAGATGCCCAAGCAGTCCCGGAAGATGATCCAGCAACAACAAATTGTAATATTAGTTCCACTTCAAGAGGCGACACTCACGAATTCACTCAGGCATCAGCTATGACATATCAACCAACAACTACTCAAATTGTGCCATACATGACGCCACAAACTCCACAATATTCAAGAGATCCAAGTCTTTCGTCTTTTGAGAATATATTTGTTGAGAATGGTCCTGTTTTTAACTCATCGCCTGTGCAAATGTCCATCGATATCCCTGAGGCCACTAATAGAGATGATGGGCAGGACTGCAATATTGAGATACAAGGTAATGAGTTGGATGATTCCAACGATGAAGTGGATGGTGAACCATCAATGAGGTAGAAGCGTAAAATTATTCGTAAGCGTTGTGCGACCGGGAGTCACTTTCTTGATCAGCACGGTAGGATTAAAAAGCAGCGCGGTAGAGGTAAAAAGCAGCAAGGTAGAAGCAAAAATAAATGAATGCATCACTAATAGTTTGGCTTGTAAGTAAGATGAAGGCACATAATCTCGCTGATCTAGTTTAGTAGGAATGATCTCCTTTTTTTTTTTTTTTTGCTAACTGTAAGTAAGATGAAGGCACAGTTGGTGTATTATGTTTTTTTTTGCTTTTTGTATTCAGCTACGTTTTCTATGCTATGGTGCAAAGAAGTTTTAATTGGAAGTCATGATTGTATTTGGTTTTTGCTAGCAAGTACTGTAAGTTTTAATTGGAAGTCATGTATTAGCTATGGTTTTTGCTAGCAAGTCATCAGCAGTTTAGTAGGAATGATTTTTTTTTTGCTCACTGCTGGTGTTGTTTTGAAGCTGGAAAAGAAACAGTTATGGTGTATTAGTCTTTTTTTGCTTTTTGTATTCAGCTATGGTGTAAAGAAGTGAAATTTTATGAAAAGATTTCCACGAGGCATTTATATGTATTTCTTCTCTTTGTTCCTACAGATGCTGAACTTCACTTTATTCATACAGGTGCTGGTTTATTTCTACTGGTTATGCATTTAGTTAATTAACTAGAAAAGATTAGTACAGGTGCTGAACTTCACAAAAGTTTCATGTAATGAGGCTGGCCAAATACTTGTTGGAAGAGATGTCTAAGATGAATATTTCTATGTAATGAGGCTAGCCAAATACTTGTTGGAAGAGACTTAGATTTTCTGCTATATTCATCTCATTTATAGTCTAGAGCTATATTCATCTCATCTCATGCAGTGTAGTATTTAGGAAATGGATCTTCAGTAAGGTTCCAAAATTGGTTAACAAAAAAATTAAGCTCATGTCAGATGTGCATGCTTAAGTATACATAGTAGAGAATTTAGGAAACACGTATTGATCGCTCCTACATAAAATTTAGGAAACTGAGCATATTGATCATATAAAATAAAGAAGCAAAAAAAAAATTTAACTGATTACTAATGAAATAATATAATAACTTGACAAACTCGACTAACACTAAGTTTGACTACGGGTTGGACATTGACGCCTATCATGTCCAGTTTGCCTACACAACCCGCAAGCTTTGTGCATGCCTAGTTTGAGTAGAAACGTAACTGTCAGTTACGTTTTATCCTAAAATCGTAACTCCTAGTTACAGCTTTAACATCAGTCAATGTCAGATTAGATAGAAGGATTGTTCGTATTTGGATTCTCTAAAGTCGTTACTGACAGTAACGTATTAGGAATAATACGTTACTAACAGTCACGAATTCGGTTTTAACACCGTTAACCCCAGCTATTTTTTCCGTTAGAATTTTTGAATAAAATAATGCCTAATACGTTACTCAGGAATACATTTATGCTAGTTCTGTAAAAAAAATTAAAAACGTATTACTTTGGTGAATTGGTTTAAATAATAGCTTATTTTGGTCAAGACTTTGTATTTTCCCAAACAGAAGTTCATAAGGACTCCTGCCTCCTAGAACTTGTGAAGATAGCATATTTATCAAAAAAGTTGTTGTTCTCACATAATCACCCCCAAAAACAAATAGGTACTGCACTTGAAATCTCAAGGCTCTAGCAACCTCAAGTATACTATGCTTCCTCTCCTCAGTGTCATTTTGTTGTGATGTGTAAGGGCACTATTTTGATGAATAATACTATGTGAAGCAAGTAAATCAATACATTTAAAATTGAAAAATTCTGAACCGTTATTAGATCTTAACACTTTACTAGTACTACAAAATTGATTTTTTATTAAACACAGGAAATCTTTTAACACAGTAACCACTTCACATTTAAACTGTATGAGACAAACCCAAGTGTATCCACCAAAATTATCCATAATAGTAACAAACAACTATCTTTTATCATAGGTAGGCTTCTTATAAGGTCCCCACCGATCTAAATGAACTAGTTGAAAACAAGCATCTGTTTTGCTATCATTAACAGGAAACTTCAACCTATGGTGTTTTGACAAGGACCATATTTCACAAAACTCTTGAATACTGTCATCAACCTTGAACTTTAGTGATGTAATGCGGTTCATTGCTTCTATATAAGGATGGCCCAACCTCATGTGCCAAAGCTGTCCATCTTTATTATGAGAAACTAAAGAGTTGCTTAATGTCGGTGCTTTTATTTGACTAGAATCCTGCAAAATTTATAGTCTATCCTTTCTCTACCAATTCCCACTACCTTACCATTGAAGAGGTCCTGAAATACACATAAATCAGGTAAAAAAAAAACTGCACAACACAATTCCTTGGTAATTTTTTAGACTGACAATAGGCTGAACTTGAAGTCTGGTACATGCAACACATTTTGAATTGTGTGAAAACCTAAAATCATGGGATTTCCTGAATGCGCAATACGTGACTGTCACCATTTGGAATTTGCACTTTGCTACTTTTTTGTGCCTCTAAGCTTCTAATTGCAATTAGAAGCTTCTTGCAGGTGTAATGTGATGTGATGCACCTGAATTTACTATCAATTCATGATGCAAGCTGAGTTGCCTTAAGGATATTTCAAGGACTATCCCGGGGAGTCCAAGTATGGATGATAGCTTGGGAGGAGGGATGGGAGATGGATGAGCATTGAAGTGGCCAAATGAGTGAAGGATGGATATGACTGCAAAAGAAGCTTGTGAAGATCCCCTTTGGGTCCCACTACTCAAGGTATTGTCTATGCCAGGGTACAGCCAGTCCGCACAGGGGCTTGCCCCATTATCCCTCTTCACGCTGCAGCGCTACGGGGTATCGAACCCGGAACCTCTGGCTCCTTTACATTCCCCAAAGGGAATCGCCTCTTACCAATTGAGCTGCAGCTCAATTGGTAAGAGGCGATTCCCTTTGGGGAATGTAAAGGAGCCAGAGGTTCCGCGTTCGACCCCCCGTAGCGCTGCAGCGTGATGAGGGTTGGGGCGAAGGCCTTGGGCGGACGGGCTGTACCCTGGCATAGACAATACCTGAGTATGTGTAGGACCCAGAGGGGATGCCTCACAAAAAAGGCGCCTTTTTTTGTGACGATCCCCTTTGGGTCCCACTACTCAAGGTATTGTCTATGCCAGGGTACAGCCAGTCCGCACAGGGGCTTGCCCCATTATCCCTCTTCACGCTGCAGCGCTACGGGGTATCGAACGCGGAACCTCTGGCTCCTTTACATTCCCCAAAGGGAATCGCCTCTTACCAATTGAGCTGCAGCTCAATTGGTAAGAGGCGATTCCCTTTGGGGAATGTAAAGGAGCCAGAGGTTCCGCGTTCGATACCCCGTAGCGCTGCAGCGTGAAGAGGGATAATGGGGCAAGCCCCTGTGCGGACTGGCTGTACCCTGGCATAGACAATACCTTGAGTAGTGGGACCCAAAGGGGATCGTCACAAAGCTGCTTCATAAATTCAAGACTTTCATCTTTTCCCAAGGAAGACTAGTCAAACAAGGCTTTTACTTCATTAAGGGTAGTTATGTAATAGTGTAGCTGTCTTCCTTAGTTTCTAGTATAAATAGATGGTCTTTTATTTCAGTATGTAGCTTTTGATGAATTATGAAATTGACTGTTAATGTTGTCTCTAGAGAGAGAAACTTATGAGAGGCTTATGGAATAAGCTCTTGTTGATTCTTGTTGTTGTGAGAAGATTGATTGCTTGGGACATAGTTCCCTTAAGGTCATCCTAAGAGTTTGGTGCTCTTTAATTCCTAATTTAGAGGTCTTAGTTAATTGAAGAACTTTGGTTGCTAAATTAGAAGGGCCAAATATACCCCTCATTAAAATTTTGGTTCAAATATACCCCTGTCGTTATACTTTGGGTCTAAATATATCCCTGCCAGTATACTTTGGCACAAATATACCCTTCATTTTAATGAAGGGACATGTATCATCGTCCTATTGGTCTATTTTAAACTATCTCTTAATTAATTAAAATACAACCTATAACCCATATCCAATTAAAAGACCCATAAATTTCAGGTTGAAAGCTTCTTCAATTGCTGCTTCTGTAATCCTTTTTCCGATAGTAGTAGTATTGTCCAATAGTTGTGTTTACAAATGAGGAACGGAAAATCAATTATGCGTTGTTTTTTGGAGTCCATTATGCAAACCAATACTATAATTTTAATTTGCGTGCACGAAGATGCCACCATTGAAAGAGAAGAAGAATAATAATTTTTCAGTAAAAGAGAGAAAGCAGCCATTAAAGAAGCTTGACTCACATTTTTCAGGTAGGGGTATGGGTTTTTTAATTGAACACCGGGTTAGGGGGGAGATTTAAGTAATTAAGAGATAACTTAAAATAAGCCAATAGGATGATCACATGTGTCCCTCCAGTAAAATGAGGGGTATATTCGTGTTAAAGCATAATTGCAGGGGTATATTTGGACCCAAAGTATAACGAGAGGTATATTTGGCCCTTTTTCGATAGTACAGAGGCATATTTGGCCCTTTTTCGAATTAACTATCCTTTACTTTCTTGTCATTTTATTGTCTTTTCGTATCCATTATTATATTAATTGGTGTCAGAGCTACTAATAGGTTTGCCCTAATAAATCTATTCTTGGGATTTGATTCTCCAAAAAAAAAAAAACTGGAGATTTTCCACCAAAACCCCCAAAATTTTCGTGTTTATTTTGTTGTTTTGACATTAGATTCTTGTTCCTTAGTGTTTTAGAGTTTCAAATCTTCAATTTGGAGTCATTTGGGTCATTATTGAGTCATCCACCAATGTAGAACCTTCAAGCTTTGCAACTTGAAAAGTGGGTAGCATTGTAGAACTTTCAAGCTTTGCAACTTGAAAAGTGGGTTTTGTGAAGAAGAAGAAATTGGAGCTTGAAACTTAGTGGGCTTTGTTCTCCACATCAAGGAGAACTTAGATCTAAAATTTGGAGTTAATTTGAAGGTGATTGTAAATTTGAATTTCTTAGTGTTCTTGAAGACCTTCATATCTTCTTGAGGAAGAAGAAGCAAATAGTACAATTTGATCTAGAAACCCTTGGTGAAATTTGAAGGAAAGTGTTTTTGGGTGAGAAAAAAAGAAAGTTTCTAGGTCAAGTGGGCCCTAAAGGATCTAAGAATTCGAAAATTATCAAAAAAAAAAACTGGGTGTTACGTTCTGAGAATCAAGGGACGAGTCGCGGTTCTATCACGCGCCGTGACAGAGAGAAAAAAAAATTGGGATCCAATAGCGGTTCCACCGTGACATCCTCTGCGAGTCGTGCATTTCACCTATGAGTCTCACGTTTCACCTGCAAACCATGGTCGTGTCACACGATGAATTTTCAGGTTTTGACTCGATTTTTCATATCATTTCAATCTCGTTTCCATTTATTTGAATCTTCTAACTAATTAACAACTATTAATTGATCCTTACTTGGTTGTTAATTAGTTCTTGCGTCCTTACATTTCTTTCTTGCTAATTCTTTTCGTCCTTTTCTCGCTTTAACCTCATTGATGCTTCTTGGCTCAAGTATGTTAGATTAAATTGAGTCGTCCTTTCTTTGATTAAACAAGAATCCATTCCGACCTTAATTAGTAATTGTGTACCTTGCGAACCAGCGGATCTAAACAAGAATCAACAATAACTGATCCAATTGTGTAGTAAAAGACAAGAGAGTGTGAGTTCATTTGAGGGGTGCTATCCAAGCACAAAAGAGTGTAAACACAAATGTGGTGAAATTCCTATACTACTAACATTGTTTTCTTGTTTTTAAGTGTTCTTAAGCAGGTACGATGATAACGGTGAAGGAAACTCAAATTCCCACTGGTGGACCTACACTTGATGATGTGATGACTATAGTAACCAAATTGAAAAGCCTAACAGATAACCTAGATGAGAATATAGGAACAGTGGAGGGAAATATGAGGGAGGATGTGGTGGAACAAAAGGGAGAACTTAAAAAAAGATGTAGCCAAATGCTCGTGGAGGTATGTGGTGTTATGAGATTCCGCCTTATGATTGATGAATCTTGTCGCCATAACTTCATTTCCCCTAATGTTGTTAATCGACTAGGCTTATCTTACTTGATGAAGAGATATCCTTATTATGATAAAAAAGGAAGTTGGATTGATAAAGTGATTAAGGTATCATTTTCTTGCGGAGACTACCAAGGGAAGTTTGGTGTAACGTACTTCCTTTGTCCGATTGTGACTTGTTTTGGGGACTTGATTGGTATGAAAGTCATGGGATATTATATGAGCAAGAATGGTACAAGTATGTAGGGGGGAAAAAGGGGAAACTTCTCTTTCCAACCATATCTCCTAAAGATGAACTTGAGTGACAAAAGATAGAGAGGAGCAAGGGAGTGCAAAGTGGCAACTCACGAGTGGAAAAATGAGAGGATGTGTGGAGTGATGTGAGAGATTTGCCGCAAAATCATTTTAACATTTCCACTCATTCATCTTGTTTTAAAGACTCTTTTATAGGTACTCAAGGAAATAAATTGTTATAGAAGTCTTCATGTGAAAAGCTACCATGCTTGAAAGAACAAATTGAGATCAATCAAGGTGAGAAGAACCTTTCAAATGGACTACAAGGTAAAATGCCTAATCTTAACACTCCAAGTAATGTGATCACGCATAATGAAAACTTGAGTGTAAATGAAGGGTTATCTTTTTGTGAATTTGGTGATTTCTTGCATTGTTTTGGGTATCATGATCCTTTGTCATGTGTTGATAATGTCATTATCGGCAGTGCTTTTACACTAGTTGATCCTTTTGATTATCGAATTGATTCTTCTTGTGAGGTCGATTTCTGTCCACCTAGTGTTGACACTTGTGATTTGAATGATAGTACATTGTCATGTGATGGGTAGTTGACTTTAATTGTGGTAATCATGCTAGAAGATCTCGTGAGCTTGACATGATACCAACTAGTGTTGATATTTGTGTTGACCAACTTGCTTTTAATATTAATCCTCTAATTGAGGAATCTTATGATGTGCTTAATGAGCCTCTCGTTAGTGATGATGTTGATATAGTTGGTTATCTGAAAGAATATGACACCTCACCTTTGTTTATTTCATGTCAAAATGAGTCTCTTGATCTTGCTTTAGTGCCATTGATAAGACTCAAAATTATGATGGGGATATGTGTCATGGGGATAGTCATGTAAATAAAAATGCATTGAAAAATGACATTGGTCTTTTTGAGAATGAAATGACATGCTTTGACTTTTCACTGTTCATGGATTATTCTCCTGTAAAGGATAATGTCTTATTTGATGATAACATGATTAAAAAGTGAAATGCCTAGTGGAATGTATTGTAATGTTGAAAGTGTAGCCATTTTGGGGGGCTATATGGTATTTGAAAATCCATTATGGAATGATGACGCTCTTTCCTATGATAGAGATCTTTCCTTAGGGAATGATGATACATTTATGAGAAAATAATGTTTTGAAAAGGAAGGTGATACTTGTTTACAAATTGTTACTTCTTCCATGTGTGTTCAAAATCGTAGTAGCATGCTAGATCTTGTTCTTGAACCTAATAGTGAGGCTACTTGTGAGGACACCATAGATGAAGTTGTCTTGCGTGACACCTCTCTTTACTAGCTATTTGCATATGATGATATTCATGCTTTTGTGGGGAGTGCATATTATTTGGGACAGGGTCCTATTGGGGTACTTAATTGTTGCCTTGACTGTGATATGTGGGTAGCTTTCATTTTAACCCCGGTGAAGTTTTAAATTTGTGTGATTGGTATCATTTGAAAATTGAAGATCATTTGTGTATCGTGCCAACTTGGTATCTTGAAACTATTGGTTCCTTTAGAATATCATCATTTCTTGATCTTTTGAATAGTCATTCCTTGGTGCTCTACTTGAGAGCTTATTCTTCATGAAAATGGTTGATACTTGGCTATATCACAAATTTGTGCTTACTTGGCATGGTGGTAGGTTGTTGCACTCTAACACTAACCTTCATCCTTTGAGGACTTGGTTTTTATTTGTCTTCTATGGTGTTGCTAGGTTTAGATTCGAGGATGAATCCTTTTCAAGAAAGGGAGAATGATGCAAGCTGAGTTGCCTCAAGGATATTTCGAGGACCGTTCCGGGGAGTCCAAGTGTGGATGATAGCTTGAGAGGAGGAATGGGAGATGGATGAGCATTGAAGTGGCCAAATGAGTAAAGGCTACCTCATAAATTCAAGACTTTCATCTTTTCCCAAGGAAGGCTAGCCAAACAAGGCCCTTACTTCATTAAGGGTAGTTATGTAATAGCATAGTTGTCTTCTTAGTTTTCTAGTATAAATAGTAGGTCTTTTATTTCATTATGTAACTTTTGATGAATTATGCAATTGAGTGTTAATGTTGTCTCTAGAGAGAGAAACTTATGAGAGGCTTATGGAATAAGCTCTTGTTGATTCTTGTTGTTGTGAGATGATTGGTTGCTTGGGCCATAGTCCCCTTGAGGTCATCCTAAGAGTTTGGTGCTCTTTAGTTCCTAATTTATAGGTCTTAGTTAGTTGAAGAACTTTGGTTGCTAAATTGGGTCTTTAGTTGTGTCAAATTAACTATCCTTTACTTTCTTGTCATTTTATTGTCTTTTCGTACCCATTATTATATCAATTTATATGCTACAACATTGGACAAAAGAGAACTTATGCCTACCATGTAAGCTACATAGTTGGTAGATGCAGATTCATCAAGCTTGAGCAATACTTCCCGATGCTATTGTAGTGTGAACAGTCCTCCACTTCTATATTGTGATCCACTTGATTCTCCAATATCTCCAGCAGTAGTTGAATTGGCAAAAGGCTTGATTTGAGGAGGATTTTTCCCATTCTTCTTCTTGCTTTTGAAATCACTAGGATATCCAACAAGCCTATAGCAATCTTTAGTTCTGCGCCCTTTGTAACTACATTCTCCACAAGCTGGTCGCTGCACTGGTTTTTTGTATCTCTAGCCTTGTGCTTTTCATACTAACATAGTTAATAGCTCTCTATGTGCATCAACTACTCCTTGAGACCTTTGACTCTCCTCTTGTGCAATTACTGTATATGCTTCATTTACAGTTACACTAGATCATTTCGCCAACAAATTAGTCCTTATGTTACTATAACTCTCATTTAATCCCATGAGAAACTGCATTAGCCACTGAGACTAAAGATGATCTGTGTATTGCTGAGATTCATCACAGCAAGATGGAAATGGGACCATCACATCCAACTCATCCCGCAACACATTCATCTTAGTGTAATAGCAAGTAACAGAATCACTGCCTTGTTTCAGATTAACAATTGCTAAACATAAATGATAAATCCTTGTATGATTAGATCTATCAAATCTCTCCCTAAATGCTTCCCGGATTTGTACCATTAGCAGCATATATAATGCTAGGTATTAGTTCACCAAATACAGTACTACCTATCCATGACAACACAATTGCATCATATTTCCCCCATAATTCTTCTAATTCTCCTTTATATTTACTTTTTATGCAAGTTTCATTCACAAATCCAACTTTACCTTTTCCTTGTAGGGCTAATTTCATTGATCTACTCCACAATGTATAATTTTCCGGTCCTGTAAGTTCTGTTGGAGTCAAAAACAGTCCAGGAACATCAGATGGTTGCAAGTATAATGGACGATGATGATCGATTGTGATTGCTGCTTCTTCTGCCATGTTTTAGCTTTCTTCAAGCTTTTGATTGTTGTTCTCCAATGGAATTTATTGACGCAGATATTGATCGTAAAATATGTGCTTTGATACCACATGAAATTATAACCATGAAGTGAGCTTCAAGCTCATTCACAGTGAACCAAGACTAGAGAGAACTTAACTTGCAAGAGAAGAAAGGAATTGTATTATGATTGATTCAATTGAGTAGTTACAAGTGATTTGTGTATATCTAGTGATGAAGTGAGATGCCTGTACAACTGGAAACATACCACACGTGAAGACCATAACAAACTAACCTCCTATAACTAACTTGAACTAACTAGAGTACACTGCCTAATATACAACCGATATACATGATATATTGTCTAATATACATCATATTCCAACAACCTTCTTGTAGAGTCTAAATTGATAAGTTTTGTTCTATTCAATTCTAATCATCAGAGCTCGTTCCTTTTTTTTTTTTTTTTTTTTTTGACTCTCGTTTCCAAACTATCTTGTACCAGCACGCTTCCTCCACGTGATTTGCATCCATATATGACACATCATGATATCAACTTAGCCGTTAATTAATTTTAAAATACAAATGAAAGTAACTAATAAGTAGGCGTGGGTATGGAGTTGATAAAATGAATTCTTGTTTAGACTAAATATTTACGAGTGACTTGACACAAATTCCATATTGGAAAATAATAAAAACAACAAATGGCATAAAATTTAAAAAGTATTCAATTTTTCAAAATTTTGTAGAGATTTTTTTCTTACTTTTTGTGTAGAGATTACAATCTGTAAAGTATCTCTATTTAAAAAAAAAAAAAAAAAAAAAAAAAAAAACCCCTCTGTCCTTCTCTTCTAATGTCAATTCAACATATAGCTTTGTAACTTTTATCCATTTCATTTCGACAGCATGAATGCTTGGTCTTTTGTTTTAATTTCAGCTCATCGAATTGAAATGGTTTTGCTACAGAAAAGGACTCTGTTAATTATTCTCGCTAGCATTTCCATGACTTTGTCGAGCGGAGGCAGAGCTACATAGGGCCGAGGGGGATCTGAACCCCCTTTGGCAGAAAAAACACTGTTTATATATAGTTAAAATTATTTTTTATGTAGCTTCTTTGTATGACTACTTTTTTATATTTTGAACTCACTTGGTGAAAATTTTGGCTCCGCCACTGTTATCGAGTGTGTTTGGTGCATGAAATGATTGGCGACTGACAGAAGTGGTTGGCTGCGATAATGGTTGTCATGAGGCGTTGTGACGTAAGAGGTGGTTTAATGGTAGTGATTGTGATGACAGAGATGATTAGTGATGCTTAAATTTTAATGTGTAAAAATGCACTTAGTACCTTAAGATTTAAACCATTCAAATTCAAACCTTTATTAAATTCAAATAGATGAGTCCTTAATGGACTCTTTCGTCATGGATTCATACGATAGTTGTCAGTGGCTTATCCATGAGTTTGACAGTTCCATTCAGCGGAAGTTTTATTGAAACTTCCCTTGGTCCTTTTTTCCTCTAAAATATGCTGAATGACGGGCTTGTGACACCTTTGGCGATAGGGACACTGTGTTTCTTGTTAAACATCCAAAAAATCGTAGTCGTCAAGTCTAAGCAATATTATAAAAAGACTTAAAACTGCTCACACGAGAAAAAAGAACCAGATGGAAACACGCAAAAGAAAAAAACTAAGAAAAGAACAAAGTAGATATCGATGCAGGACCAATTAGTCATTGCTGATCAGTACATTTGGACTAAATGTCTCGCTGGTTAGTTACACCTTTAGCTGGACGTAGGACCAGCGTATGATTTTGTATCATTGCTGGATTGGGACGTTTTCTCAAGGATCGGATTCGAAGTACTTTCCGCAAAACTCTTTTTTAGTTACTTCATTCGTCTCAATTTATGTGATGTTGTTTGATTGAAAATAAAATTTAAGAATGAAATAAAATTTTTTAGACTTGTGATTTAAAACAAAACATAAATATATGTGGCTATAAATCATCTCATTAAGAGTGAAATGAAAAGTTATGTAAAATTTGATTTGGACTAATTATAGAAATGTGGTAGGAATCTTAGTAGTTCAACTGAATGACTATATGAACTTCACCTTATTTGTGAGCGTTCGAATCCCACGTTGTAATCTCTTCCCCATTTCCCATCTCCTAACTCCTATGTAATAATAAAAAAAATAAAAAAACTATAAAAATGTGTCATTTTTTTGTGATTGACTAAATGAGTATCAAGAAATTGGGACAAATTTTAGATTCTAATACCATGATAAAAATGAACCTTGTGTCTAACCTAATTTTCATGAGACAAAGGATTATGCAAAACCATTTAAGAGACCCATTTTTAAATCTCAACCAATATAGAATCAACACCCTACCAGAAGAAAAATAGTAAGGAAAAGTTGGAAGAAGCAGAATAAAAGAATAATGGGTATGGTATGCTAGTAGCTAGTAGCTAGTTTCTCCTCTTATATAGAAGCGGGAGTTTGAGGGACTAACACTGCACTAACAAATTGTACAATAAGCAACTTGAGTTGCACTTTAAACATGTCCCATCTCACACGTGTAAAGTAGAGCACTTCTCCAATGTAGTCCTTGCCAAATCCTTTTGTTCTTTTGTTGACACGTATTTTGACAGTACTCCACCTTTTCCATTTAACTGATTTTCACCACCCATTTACGATTTGAGGATTGAAATTGCAACTTTTATCCCACGTGAATATATGTTATGGTACAAAATATTTTTTTTTATGTATATATATATATGTACTTTAATTTTAATTCTTCGACACATTTATTTTTTTCGTACACTTTTACTTGTTCACTTTTGACTTTTCTCGTTCTTTAAGAATTAATAAAGGAAGTATTTCCTCTGTCCCCTATTACTTGGTAACATTACTAAAAATTTCTAATATTTTTATTATATATCAGTGTCCAAGAGAGGCGAACACAGTAACAACAAATTGTACAAAAAGTTGTCTGAGATGTAAACTAAGGCCCAGTTTGTCCATAAATATCAAAAAAAAAAAATAACTTTTTTTGAGATTTTGGAGTTGGAGTTGGAGTTGTGTTTGGCCATAGTTTTTGAAATTGTAGTTTTTAGTGAAATGTAGTTGTAAAAAAGTGAAAAAAGTGATTTTTTTTGAAAAACAAGTTTTTGGTATTCCGGAATACTACTTCAAGTTGTATTTGGAATTCTTATGGCCAAATGTTGAAAAGTGAAAAAAAAATCCTGAATAAAGTGAATAATTCTTATGGCCAAACGCCTATTAAATTTGGAATTATTTCAATTGTACTTGATTTCTTTCCTTTTTTTCCAATTGTGGGTCCACTTCATTTAACAAGTATTACTACTTGGTTTGCCACCTATTCTCTATACACGTGTATTCCAATTTTACGTTGTCATATTTCTTTACTTCTGCACTTCGTTTTATTATTTTATTATGGAAAACACATGAAATTGTACTCTAAGCAGGAATTAGCATGTGTACATTTCAGAAGTTTAACATTAATTCTATCTTTTGTGTGTTTACTTTTTAAGTTTTCACATGTCTGCAAAGTCTCAATTGTCCTTTCATTTCTTTCATTTGACATTTAGTCCCTCTGTCTCAATTTAAGTGTCTAAGTTTGACTAGACACGAAGTTTAAGAAATAAAGATAGACTTTTAAATCTTGTGGTTATAAATTTAAAATGTGTATAATATAATAAAATATCCTTTAAATCTTGTGATTATAAACTTGACATGTAGGATATTTGAATTGTCAACTTACTAAATATAAAAAGAGGCGGACATAACCAAAATAAGATAAATTTTAACAACAATTCCGAAATTAAGGGGAAAAATAAGAAGAAAAGAAACAAAATACTGCTTGGTGGTTCATATAGTTGGTACTCTGAATTTGAGATTTTCTTTTAATTTTTCCTATTTAAATTAGAGTTTTGCTATTAATTTTGATGAATTTATTCTAAAAATTTCTTTGCTAATTAGATCTAACGCAGTGTTTTAATTGTCCTTTCATTTGACATATAGTCTCTCCGTCTCAATTTAAGTTTTCAAGTTTGACTAGACACGGAGTTTTAGAAATAAGGATAGATTTTTGAATCTTGTGATTCTAAATTAAAAATGTATATAATATAATAAAATATCCTTTGAATCTTGTGATTATAAACTTGACATGTAGGATATTTGAATTGTCAACTTACTAAATATAAAAAGAGTCGGACATAACAAAAAATAAGATAAATTTTAACAACAATTGAGAAATTAAGGGAAAAAATAAGAGGAAAAGAAACAAATATGGAGACTCTCACTAAGGAGAATCCGTCATTTACAAAACATATAAATCATGAAGACTAACTAAAATGAGTAACCAAATTAATTATGTTAGGCTCCATGCATCACACCGGCATAATTTGCTAGTAGCTAATAGCTATACATATGTCAACCTTCTCACAATCCGAATTTTGTTGCTTATCGGTGAGCTCATATACTCCAGTTGCAATAAATTAGGCTAATTTAGGATTGTTATATCTTCATTTAGTACGTAAATGTTCTTCTTGACACCAAAATTAAAATAATAGAAACAATTTTCATGGACGTCATATTTATTTTCCTTGTCAATTCTAGATCCCCGACCCCTCCTAAATTGAAAGCTAAATTGTTAAAAAGAAAAGTGAAACGGAAGAAAAGAGAAACGGCCACTCTTCAGTTGAGAAAACGTACACAAAATCATGGTAGTTGTCGTTGAACCATTCAGTCTATAAAATGTGAAAAACAACATTAAAAATTGTGGTGGTGTGACAGTATTTCTTTATTGATAACTGAAAATCTTGAGTTTAATTCTTGAATCAAGTTACTTTTGTAAGAATGTTTTACCTCAAAATGATTTTTCGATATAAATATGAATTAATCGAACCTCAACCACATATGAATACACAATAATAATTCTCCTATATGTCTAGAAGACGACGTTGACTTCTTTTTCTAAGTTCCAACTATAACTTTTAGTAAATAAAACAAAAATTTACTTAAAAGAAGACTGACTTTAGAATCTTTGGACCCATACATGACAATAGTTAGTGACATCAAAGCTCTGCGTGCTTACATTTTCTCAAATGACGTTTTAATGCCTAGTAATAAGGGCAAGTGCGGTGACAGGGCCTCAAGCAAATTTTTATTTGGAAGCTAGACCCCAAATTTTAATTATTAGGTGGTAGGATTCCTTTTAGGATTAGTGCTAATTAAGTGGATACAAGTTATCAAAGCGTCAAAAGAAACAATCAAGTTTTAAGAAATACATTTTCGTCCAATGATTTAAAAATAAATAAAAAATAAAATAAAATTATACCTGTTCCAAGCTTTCAAACCAGTCCCCAAATTTTAAAAAATACATTTTGTCTGAATCAAATTATTAATAATTTCCCCAAAATAGCAAAAATCCCAGCTGCCCCAACTACTTCTTCTTCACGACTACCACCATTAATTCTCTCCCCAGCTCGTTCCTGATTGTAAAATTGCTAATATACAGCCCTGCCCCTTCGTCCTGGTCGGATACCTCCATTTTTGTTCAGGTAATTTTCATTCAAATCATCAAAATTGGTCACCAATTTACGAGTTCAATTTCTTGCGCATTAATCACAATAGTTGTAGTCGTCTATACTTGAACCCGGTAAGTTGTAGAATCCGTTGCTGCATTTGTGATTATTTGATTTGTGGTTCTACAGATCTCTACAAATTTTGTTTTAATGAACAATTAAAAAATTTTTCCCAGTTATTTCCTGTTTAATCAGCTCTATTGTATAAGATTTATTTGATTGAAGTTATTTTAGACGAGCTGTTATTTTATTAGTCTAGTTGAAGTTATTTTAGACGAGTTGTTCTTTTATTAGTCTAGTTTAGTTGTTATGAAAGATGTTATTGTAGTAGGCGGAGAATATTATGGTGAATGGGTGGAGACTTCAGATTGCTGGATTTGGCAATCCAGAACCAAAGGTGACAGTACCAATTGAAATTCAAAGGCCATGTACATATAAGCAGTTGGTTGAAAGTGTCATTGAATTTGGTTAGCTGAAATGCTCACATATGGACGTGGAAATTAGTTATACGATTAGTGTTGCGTCTACTAGGGAAAAAATGGCTCTTGCATTAGACGAATTGTCATGTCCGTCTGTATCTTCTTGACCTATTCTAAGGATAAATGTGGCTGAGAGTTCTGTTGGAGGTGCAAATGTCACGGCGGCAACCTCACCCCAACCACCACTATCATTATTTGTTGAAGAATCCAGGAATAATCCTTGTCAAGAAAATTATGACGATTTTGCCATTGGTTTCAACAATTATGGCTCATCAGAGTATGCTACAACACAACCCAGCCAAAGCCTTATCGATGACACTGTTTTTTTCCGTGGGCAAACATCAATTATCACAAATGTGTTTGTAAATGCATTGATGCTAGCTTTCATGAAAAGAAATCTTCGATTGCGGAAAAGATGTCGAAGCCATACTATGGATATCGGGGAAGCATCTTTATCCAGGAAGAGGAGATATAAATGCTCAATGTGCAAAAAATATGGTAACAAGAAGACGATCTGCCCAAAAGTTTTGTCACGCAATGGAGACTGATTTGTTTTCCTTGAAGTTGTTGCAATAATTTTTTCTATGTTGTGTTCTGATTTTTTTAGTTTGAACTTCTTAAATTAGTTGTGATGTGTTGTGAAATTGGAACTTCTATTGTATTGTCAAGATGTTTAATTAACTATATTATAGTGTTCCTGTTATGTTACGTATTCAGAATCGATGATATTAGAACTCCTTTATGGATATTAGAACGCAAATATTCGATATTTAGATTTCAAACTGGATTATAGGCAAACTGATCACTAGACCACCTTTACGGTTATTAAAACTACAGATATCCAATATTCAGAATTAAAACTGGACCAATTGACGAATTGTAAAGTCTAATCTAGGACTTGAGCACGAGAAAAATAAATTTCTACTGAAATTTGGAAATAATACAAAATATAAATAGACATTAATATCATTAGCATTAATATAATATGAATGATTACATCCCGAGAAAATAGTAAATATGCTATATAATAAAACACTAATTAGGCATTATGAGAGGGTGAATTTGTAGGGCGGTTGAAGTCTACATTAGGAGGGGGAGAATCCAAAGGCCTGTTGAATTCTGCAAGAGTCTGTCTTCTTTCCTCGAGAAGTATAGTGAGTATCCTCTATGTTATTCTGACGTCCTCGCTTAGTTCTTCAAACAGTCCCTTGTAACTCAATGTTTAGTGTTGCAGCGATTGATTTCATGATTTTGATCTCTTATGTCAGTTTCTAGACCTCCAAAATCCCATAACAAGCGGCTTATCATTCATCGTACATAACCATATTCTTGTGCATTCGGTACACCATTTGGTAGTCCATTTGATAAGTCATTCGCTTGATCCATAGTGATTCTGTCGTCTGGTCGTTTGGGTAATAAAATTGAATTCTGAATGTCACTAAATTCGTGAAGCAGGGTATTTATATACTCGAAAGGCAAAAAGGCACCTTGAAAGGTGAATAGGCACCTTGAAAGGTGAAAAGGCACCTTCAAGTGAGGTAGCACCTTTTCAGGTGCCTTAGAATATCTATATATGTATCATATAACTAATATTGTAATTAACTATCTAATTTTCCCCTTACAAAGCACTTTTACGTGAATCAGCATCCTATGAGGAGAGGTTTCATAGGTGTGTCTTCTAATAGACTGTATTTGAATTCTACTACACTAGAAAGACCATTGTTATTCTACTACACTATCAGGATCGTTCTAATTTTTCCCTTACAAGACACCTTTACGTGAATCAACACCTTATCAGTAGAGGTTTCATCGGTGTGTCTTCTAATAAACTGTATTTAGGTTCTACTACATTATAAAGACCATTGCTATTCTAATACACTATTAGGACCGTTCTAATTTTTCCCTTACAAGGCACCTTTACGTGAATCAGCACCTTATCAGGAGAGGTTTCATAGGCGTGTCTTCTAATAGATTTTATTTGGATTCTACTACACCATAAGGACCATTGCTATTCTAATACACTATTAGGACCCTTCTAATTTTCCCCTTACAAGGCACCTTTACGTGATTCAGCACCTTATCAAGAGAGGTTTATAGGTGTGTCTTCTAATAGACTGTATTTGGATTCTACTACACCATAAGGACCATTGCTATTCTAATACACTATCAAGACCCTTCTAATTTTTCCCTTACAAGACACCTTTACGTGAATCATCACCTTATCAGAAGAGGTTTCATAGGTGTGTCTTCTAATAGACTGTATTTGGATTCTACTACAGCATAAGGACCATTTCTATTCTAATACACTATCAGGACCCTTCTAATTTTCCCCTTACAAGACATCTTTATGTGAATCAACACCTTATCAGGAGAGGTTTCATAGGTGTGTCTTCTAATAGACTGTATTTGGATACTACTACACCATAATGACCATTGTATTCTAATCCCCCCCCCCCCACCCACCCCAAATCCAATCATGTATTAATTATGGTATTTCAAAATAAGCTTAGTCTATGGATAATTATGATATTTATCTTTTAAATCAATATTTGGGCATCGGTAATAGTTAAAATTACTTAATGAGGTGCTTTGGGACCTGAGAAAGCCGTGCACTCATATTAATATATGCAATGATTATTTAGAATAGGAGTGCAGGTGAATTTATTATATCCAGACGAAAAGTTTAGTAGAATAGTCAAGATCACAAACACAAAACCCAAAATATTATGCATAAATTGTCTTTTTTAATTCAAATACCTGGTTATCAAAATATTAATCTGATGGCATTTTTTTTATGCATGACCAAAAAAATCATTACTGTTGAAATATGACAAAAAAAATTATTATTGGTGAAATATTACAAAGAACACCAAAATGAATATCAACATTACAAGTTTGTAAAGAGTAATCCTTAGATAGTGTAATGTTTGATGTGTAATTATTACACATTATTTCTAATAATTAATACATCAAGTCACCAATTTCATGTCGTTAACATATTTTTTAGTCACCATTTTAAGTTTTTTCAAATTTAAGTGTTATTGTATACGAGTATTTTATTATATTATAATTATAATAATATGCTACATTAATATCCCAAACGACTGTTATTAATAGACTCTAACTATTCATTTTCCCATTGTCAAATCAACTCGTAAAACGAAGTGATTTAATGGTTCACTGCACCAATCGACACAATGCTCACTAAAACACAAAATCACACCTCTACATCTTTTCACTCCTATAAATTCAACACCCACACTTCTTCGTCTTCTCACATGCGGTCTTTATAAATATATTTTCATTTTTTCTTCATCTTGATCTAAAATGCCGCCAAGGAGAAACCACCTTTGTTCTGACTATATCAACTTCAGAGCCGATCTGAATCGGCTAACTCAACGTATCAATAAGGATGCTAAGCGCCAAAAGATGAACATCAGGCTCATTGCTCGCATGCTGAGGGCCCTATGTCTTTTGTGGGGATTGACATGGATGATTCAAACCTTCACCCCCACCCCCCACAAACTCCCCTCCTCATGTTTAAGTTTTAATGTATTTTGAACAAAGTATGTTATGTTTTAAGTTTCTGTCATGTTTAAATATATGAATATTTAAGTGATATTACGTTTTGTTGTTGTTGAGTGTTCTTGTTTGCAATGTTAGGTGAATTTACATGAAATTTCTTTAGGCAAATTTATAACTGGTTCATTAGGCAATTTACAAGAATATTTTACCACTAGACTCACCAAATAACTGGTTCATTAGGAAAATTTACAGGCAAATTTGTTTCACCACTAGACTCACTAGAAAAACATCCGCTATAATAACTGGTTCGTTAGGAAAATTTATAGGCACATTTGTTTCACCACTACACAAAACATCCGTTATTATAACTGGTTCGTTAGGCAAATTTATAGGAAAATTGTGAAATTTAAAGTATAAAAAAAAAACAATATTTGCAATTAATGAATTAGTTCACTGATAAACAAACTAATTTTGAAATAAAGTAAGTAAATAAACGATCGATTTTGCAAAAATATGCTTCCGCCTTAGGCAAATTTGTTTCACCACTAGACTCAGTAGACAAAACATCCGTTATAATAACTGGTTCGTTAGGTAAATTTACAGGCAAATTTGTTTTACCACTAGACCACTACACAAATTATTCGTGATAATAACCGGTTAATGGTGACCAATAAAAATTTTCAAATTAAGTAAAAAACTGAAAACCAATATTTGCAATTAAGGAATTAGTTCATTGATAAAACACTAGATAAAACATCCGTTATAATAATTGGTTTGTTAGGCAAATTTACAGGAATATTTGCACTTATACAAAAAAGTAACTTAAATAATTGTTCCAAAAAGTAAGTAAAACTTAAATAATTGTTCCTAAGATAAACCTAAATAATTGTTCAAACAACCTAAAGCCATTTTGACCACCATCTCCAACTTCTTCAATGCCAACCTCACCATTTAGCTTTTCTAAGGCATCAGCTATTGTTCAATCGGGTGATCTATCTTCACTAGCATTCCTATTAGCAACAATAGAATCAACAACCTCACTAGCAACATCACCAGGAAGAGCGGAATTAGCAAGAAGACCTAATGAATCATCAACGTGATCAAGCAAAGGACTAGAAGAGCCATCAACATTAGGGATATGGTCAGGATCACTCAAAGGAGACCAAGGAAGAGTCTTGCAATTAGGATCATCAGCATGATCAAGTAGAGGACTAGAAGAGCCATTAACATTGGTGAAATGGGCAGGATAACTCAAAGGAGAGCTAGCAAGAGCATTCACTCGGTCAAAATTACCAGAGGTGAGTAACACAGTGATTGACAATAGACCATAAAAGTGTTAACTAACTAACTTAAATGTCACAGAAGTTGACATTACCTTTGGGATTCTTACCAGTGGCAAATTGCAATGTCTTCCTAATCCTCTTCCTACCGGACCTAACTGAAGAAGAAACGCGTGGTTTAAAACTCCCATTACCCAAATGAGAACCAATAAGAGCATTCACTGTGTCAAAATTAACAAATGTTATTAACAATAGACCATAAAGGCTTCTACTAACTAACTTGAATGTCACAGGAGTTGACATTACCTTTGGTCTTCTTAGCATTGGCACATTGCAATGCCTTTCTGATCCTCTTCCTACTGGACCTAACTGAAGGAGAAACACATTTAGAACACCTTCTTAGTTTTCCCTCGAGCAATTTGCGAATGCTAACTAGTTCTTCCTTAATTGATGTCAATCTATTTGCAATGACAGTCGGAACCTGACCACAATGGATGCACGTCTTTTTACCTAGTCCTCCAAGATCTCGATCTTGAACTTGGTCTTCATCATGATCATGTTCGTGCCCAGAACCAGATGCAAGTTCCTTTTTCACGTGAAATTGACGAGTATCCCCAATCTCCCTCTTTAGGGCATCAGTATTCGGGTCTAGTACTTCATCGTCATAATCTACAAGGTTTTTAATGTAGTCCTTCCCCTTCTCCGCATCATCAGGGTGTAAAACAGGTCTCACCACCTCAAGTTAACAAAAACAACAACAAATTAAATCATAATAGACATTCTGTTACACCTCGAAAATTTCATGTCATCGCATAGTGAATGAACCAACGCGAGCTTAAGGACAATAGGAAGATCTTAAAATTTTAAAATGGGTGATTAGTGGTTCTGGAATGCATACGTTAAGATCTTGAAGTTATATGAAAAGATGAAATAAGAATCGATAAGGACAAGTGGAGTATAAGTAAGGTTTAGGAAAGATCCCGTAACTTTTTGTGTTAGGGATTGTTTGGTAAGGTTTCAAAAAGGACAAATGAGGATATATATGAGTAGTACATGGAAAGTTGAGAAAGTCCTAAGAAGGACCCATAAGCCAAATATGAGCATAAGCCATCCAAAAAGGGTAATTTAAGGAAATATTTCCGGATGATCTGACTTGGAGGGGTAAAAACGTCATTATAAGTTTGGAATTTGAAAAAACACCAAGAAATACAAGTTGTATATAATTGAAAGATATTTCCAACCATAGGTCGTGGGCCCTCACACGATATCGGGATCAAGAGTTATGACCTTTTTATTGAACGGAACTACGCAGACAACTTCGGAGCTGTGAGTTCCACGGACGTGTTTCACGATCCGTGAAACTTTCCACGGACCGTATCTTGGTCCGTGGAATACCCAGAAGAGGAGATGATCTCCTGATGGTAATCCCCGACCAGATCCACGAACCATATAATATTCCACGGACCGTGGAAGTGTCCGTGGAAGTCCTGACCAGCTGAACATGTTTCAATTATATAATGATGTTCCCACTTCATTTTTTTCATTTCCCACACACTCTTCATCTCTCAAGATGTCTAGAAGGTTCCACCAACATCATATACAAGAATAACAAGGAAATCAAAGATCAACAACATCAAATTCATGAATCAAAGTCTATGAAACTCAAGTAGAAGTCATCCAAATCAAGAAAATCCAAGAAGAGGGGAAATAGGGTTTTGGTGAAAAAGGAAGAACTCCACTCAAGACTTGTTCAACCATCATCTAAGGTAAGTTTCATGACTTTATCATGTTGTTTAAGGTATAGGAAAGCTAAGATGCTTAAATTGTAAAAGGACATGGAAAATGGGTCTTGAATGGGTGAATAGTGTCACCATTGAATGGTAGTTGGATGGAATCATAAATGTTGATATGCTATCATTATGAACACATTGTAAATGATGTTTAGACCATGAAATAAGTATTATGTATGAGGAAACGCAATAACGAGCTATAATCTTGAATGTGAAGAAAATGGAGAAAAATGGTGGATTTTGCTCGATATACATAGATGATGATTGTTGATTGCTATATTGTGAGCGTTGTTATGAATGTTTGGGAGTTGAAATGAAATAAGGGAAAATTAGTATAAACAAGGGAAATGCTGCCCGATTTTCCATAGAAATAACGACACGTTCTTATAGTCGATTAACTAACGTTGATACAAATTCTCTCATGAAGGTAGAAACGTGGGCATCAAAGGAAAACAAGCAAGTGACATATTAGTAAACGACAAAGGTATGTAAGGCTAGTCCCTTCTTTCTAAGGCATGAATCCTATGATATGATATCCCTTCTTTCTTCATGATTTTCCTACGTATCAATATTATGAGTCTACGAGTATAAAGAGTATCACAAGATAAAGGAAAGAGACACGTTACGAGCCTGACGATATTGATGATGAATCTAAGTCTAGGAGTTCTAAAGCTCATGAACGACATTCCTATGAAGATGGCAATCCTTATATGATTCTTATGATAGTACTTTCCTTACCTCTCCATGACTTTCCTACTTTCTGAAGAACTAAGAGCCTATGTTCATGAATGGCCATATGGGCTAAGATAAGAGGTATGTTATGAATGCGATAATGATGAGGATAAGTCTAAGTTTAAGGATACTAAGACCTATAATATCATGATTCTACAAGGCTAATGATCCATATTACGATCCATTGCTATTGTTCATTGACTACACTCACCTTATATGTTAACTCCTTCAAGGTGAGACATAATGCTTATGAATGCTCCATAATGGACTCGGGGGTTCTCGACTTTATGTCACCCCGACATTGTTATAGATTGTCTTTAAATTTAAATGTGTGCATTAATAAAGGTTACGATACGTTTATAAGATGTATGTGATAAAAATGATGATGATGAGATATAATGATCCTTGTTATGATGTATGTGATATGGTTGAGCCACTACTTGGCCGATTACGGAAGATACGTATGTGATATTGTCGAGCCACTACGTGGCCGAATACGGATATTGTGCATGTGATATTGTCGAGCCACTACGTGGCCGAATACGGATATTGTCGAGCTCTACGTGGCCGAATACGGATAATGTTTTATGTGTATGAGCAGATACGATACTACGATGATGAATTGTATGACATGATGATGTATACGCTATGATGATTCATATATGACGATTATGTATATATGATATATGTATGAAATGTATTCATCCGTAAAGGTCGCGCAGGTTTTACCTTCACCTTATGACTTATGATTTTTCTATCATGTTTATTTCATTCATGCCTTACATACTCAGTACAATATTTGTACTGACGTCCGTTTTCTTTGGACGCTGTGTTCATGCCCACAGGTAGACAGGGAGACGGCGCAGACCTTTAGGAGCTATCAGCGGAATTGCAGAAGCACTCCATTATTCCGGAGGTGCTGATCGGGTTTATACTTGTGGGTATATATATCTATGTATATGTATTTTAGGCACGATGGGGTCTTGTCCCGTCTATATGTCTAGTACTCTAGTAGAGACTCGTAGATACGTATGTGTGGGTAGTATGGTCTCACGATGCTACTATAGTGTATATGTTATTATTTTGATAGCCGAAGGGCGTATGTATGTAAAATCAATTATGTTTTCAAATGAAAAATGATTGTCTTATGATTATGAGTTTATGAATGGTAAAGAAGTGTATCATGACTATGACGAGTAAGGAAATTAGTGGTGCTCGGTGGTTAGCCCCAGGTACCCGTCACGGCCCCTAGTCGGGTCGTGACACATTCACCCACCTAAGTTCTGATGCATTAAGAGGTTTGTATCAATACCGCAAGAAGGTCAATTGTATTTTTGAAAGTATCAACAGCTTCGGGCTTCTCCTCCGTTTGCCATCTCAAAATCCTTGCGGCAAAGGACATTGTTTAGATAGGGCAACAGTTTTTCCAGCAAATGACATAGCTTTGTATGCCCATGCATATAGTAAACAGGGTTAAATAAATAAGTAGAATAAGCAGTAAGATAGTAATCACTAATCTATACTAATATGATCTCCATATTAGTTCGTAATAAAATACTTACAACAAAGGCCCAAGGGTAGCCATAAAGAGCATACTGTGGTGGTTGCTTTTGTTCACAAGATAGTTTATACAACTTTGGAATGTCCACTTTCTTCAAATATCCAAAGGCCAGCTTGAAGCATTCTTTGCCCCATAGATATTTCTGAAAGAAACTAATACTATCCGTCATGGTGATCCACTCCTTATTAACTTTTTTCGAAATATCGTCAGCTAACAAGACGGTATGGACAAATACAGCCATTATAATCTTAAACTTCTCTAAATTGGTCAATTTATCTTTTTTTTTTTTCAAACCAAATTCAACATCTCAACAGTGGTCAACCCCGAGGGTCCGGTAAGCTTTTTTAGTTTATTCCAAAAACCCAAACCTCCTGAGAAAATAACCTTTTTCGTTTTCTTACTGGGAAAGGCTCCGCAACTGTGACCAGTGCAAACTCCCTCAACCCAAAATAACAGGGAACTCCCTCCACTATGAACCACAACTCATGCTTCTTCTCATTCTTTGTAACTTGACAAAGAAGAAAAGAATGAACAAATTCTCCATAAAGTTGACAAAGACAATAAGTGGCCAAAACAAGAGTGTTCAAAATATTCGATAAGTTCTTGAGCTTTAATATTTTCTAGCAATTCGAGAAAAAAACTGACATCCTAGACCTTACTGAGATCTTGCCAGGGAAAGCACCACCAAGTTTAGCCCTCCACGTGGTCAGTCCATAACTTGTGAGGTCTATGGTCATCTCATCAGCATTATTTTCTTCTTGTTCTTGTTCTTCATCTTCCTCTTCCTCTTCTTCCTTTTCTTTTTCTTCTTTAACACCATCATCAACAGTTTCTTCTTCCTGAACATCACCATTCTTTTCTTTTTCTACGCATTTATTAGAATGCTTTTTTTGTTTATTCATGTAATTACGCAACACAAAGTCTTCATCTTCTTCCTCCTCCACTCTCAACCTTTTCTGACCTTAACTGTTATTTTCAGTGGACTCCACCGCCGATTTAACTTTCCCAACAAATATTTTACTTGTTGATTCATATTTCTAAATTTTTTTGATACATTTTCGTCCTATCCATGAATATAATGAAAATTTGAACCCCAAGTTACAAACTGTGAACAAAAATAGGAAATATTACAAACCGATATTCCAAAAATAAATTTTAAAAAAAGGATAACATTAGGGTTCCATACCTATATCTTCAAGGTAGAGAAAATCCTAAAATCATAGTTTTCAAGGAGGTTGAAGAAGGGGATATTCAAGAACTTAGAATGACTGCTAATGTGGATTAGGATTTCCTCAAGTTTTTGTAGCTTCGAGAAACTGGAAGATCAAACAATGGGTGATGACGGTGATGATGATCACAATTGGAGCCTAAATTGTAAGTTTTTTGTTAGTTTAAAACTAAATCCTGAAGTTTTTAAAAATACACAAAGGCCCCCGTGTGTTTGCTAATCATGTGATTAGTAATTTCTGGACCAAAAATAAATGAAACAGAAAATGGGTACCCTACCACTTAGAAAAAAAGTTTTGGGGTCCTGCCACCTAAATCTTCCCACTAATAATAATGTAATTAAGAAAGGGACATATACTTTTCTTCAGATAACTGATGATGTCCAATAGTACTAAAGGATGTTTTTCCAATGAGCAAAAAGATACAGACGGCAAAGGCCCCATTTATACTATACGTATAACTTAGGAATTTTTAAATATTTTTTACTATCCACTTCGAAATAATATCAGCGGGAAAATACATAAATACCCCCAACATATACTCGAATTAATTATGACGCATCCAACCTTTGCGGGAGACCTATTACCCCCCTGACCTTATTTTTTATGTATTTTTGTACCCCTTTTTGGCTGACGTAGCACAATCAAAATTTGATCCCCAGTTACACAATGAAGAATGTTGCACACTCTCCGCCACATCGGCACCACGTCAAAATCTTCTAAATTTAATTTTAAATTTTAATTCTTAATAAATAATTATTCCTTACAATAATTAATAAATTTGTAAGATCTTTTATTTTTAAGATAAAAGGAAATATATGTGGGTCCCACTTTAACTTTCAACTTTTCTACTCTTTCTTCATCAACTTTTCTACTCTTTCTTCATTCTTTCTTCTCATCAATGGCACATAACTGCCATGGACACACGCAATCTATCACTCTTTTCCCTTATAGGTTTTCTTTACCCTTTTTCTTATTTTCCCCTATTCTTTCTCAAACTATATTCTCTCTTTCCTCCTTAGCGTCACCAACACATCAATTTGCATAATTTCAGACCATTATTTCCGACGAGGACAATTGTTTCCGACGAGCTTTCATTTTTTTCTAGCGAACTTTCATTTTTTCCGATCAATCTTGAATCATGTTCATATCTCTCTCATCCTAACCTTGTTTGTATTGATATTTCTGTGAAAATTATAAATTCAACTGATCAAAAATTTCAAGATCCACTTCCATAAACTTCTATTTCTCCCTGAAATTATAGTATCACCAGTCAACGCTGATGTCAAACGAGCAGCAGTATCAAAATTTGTGTCGGAGCTCCGGCAGTGGTGGAAGTGGGATGAGCTCGTGATAGCTTTTTAGGGAGATGGGGAGGCTTTTGTTTAGGTTTTTCTTTAGAGAAAAATATGGGAGAGATGAGAAAAAATGAAGAAGAAAGAGAGGGCGTGGGGTGAGGCTTATATTATTCTGAATTTTGTAATTAAATAAAGGAAAAAAAGAATAAATTTAACAAAAACGCGCCTCGATTTTTTTTGGTGCCACTTCAGCCAAAAAAGATACAAAAATAAGGCCGGGGGACAATAGATCGCCCGCAAAGGTTGAATGCATCATAATTAATCCGAGTATACGTTTGGGGTATATATTTTCCCTAATATCAGCTATGTTTAGTTTGATGAAAACTAACTAAATCATTCAAATTACGTAAGCACTTGTACTATATATGTTTTCTTGTCAAATATTCGAAAACGAAAAAGAAAAAATTAAAGAGATAAAAAGAAAAGTGGAAAAAATGAAGAAAGAACAAAGTTAGATGCAGGTTCAATTGTCATTGCTTGACTTAGACGTTTTCTAAGAATCACTCTTTTTACTTTGAATTTAAGATATATACATAGTCAATATAAAAATATTTTTTATACTATAGTTCATTATAAGTCTTTATAAAAATTGATTTTAAGTATTCTTAGAAGTAATGGAAGAAAGGGACATACACTTTTCTTGTTTAATAAAACAATACGTTTTTCCAAAGAGCTAAAGCTAACCTATTTATATTTTACGTGCGACTCAAGACTTTTACCAAGCCAATTCAATATATGATGAGTAAATTCACAAAGAAGCTAGCAAAACAATCTTTAGCTAGCAAAACAATCTTTTATCAATTAAAAGATGAATTAAATTCATTATTACAACGATCATCGGCGAATTTTCATTTCATGAAGTTTGTACGTAATAGCTGGTTCACCGGCAATAATATCAAATACTTTTTCTTTTTACATGAGGCAACAAAGTATTAGAGTCACTCATCAATTCATCATTCATTCACTTCGCAATTCAATCCTGATCAACTTAGACTAGTTGAGCGTAAACTGATTCAAGCACCATAATTATCCTAAAGAAAAGTGCAACATGTTTTTTAAAAACTAATTATTTCTATCAAAGAATTTGGATAATAACTTGAACAAACATCGTTCCTTTGGCTTTTCGAAGAATGAGTTTCCAAAAACACCTTTGTAAGGTTTTCTGCGAAAATCTACGTTTGATTTGTTTCTTGTCTTTACGGAACATTTTGCTTTGAGTTCTCGTAAAAATTATGCCATTTATTTATTGAACCAACAAACTTTGATTCTAATTTTGGAAAAGGTCGTAGAAAACTGCATCAGACACAAGTATATCTAGAAAAAGCTACAGGAAAAAGGAAAGAAATAATAAAAAAAAAAAGACATGCAGAGCATCCTTAACATGCATTTTCAAACGCACTGCAGAAACCAAAGTCTTCTGCTGTAACTCTTTTGCCTTGGGAAAATTTTCGGTAGGAGTTGAAGTTATATGTATCCAAGTTCTATATAGGCCATCTAGGATTTAAAGTTTGTGAGTTCTGGGATCAGAACTTAATAAATTTAAAACTTTCTATTCCATATCCGTTGCAACTAGTCCACTTCAGATTAGCATACAATAAGAATTGGGTTTACAATAAAATATTTATAGATATTTACAGGTTTCTTATTATATATACACGGTATGCACAAAAGCTACTGAGCTCGTGTCAACCCGTAAGACATACTCTACATTTGCCACTGAGGCGTAAATAATACTAACATAATTGAGTCACTTATTAAGTAATTAAAAGTAAATTCTCGATAAACATTAATCTAATAAAAGACAGTAAACTACTATCAGATGTTAAAGCTCCACATATAGTGCAACAAAAAACATTGTCAATTTATATATAACTTTAATTAATTCTTGAGTAAAATCCCAATGACCAGATATCCTGAGAGTAATTTAAAACTTACCATGCCCGATATTTATATCAAACCAATAAATGCACGACGTATATCATGAAATTGATATCCTTGTTCGAGGTACATCTTTTCTTAAAAGGAATCCGCGACCTAAGTAGCACAAAAAATAAAAAGTTGAACCAAACTAGTATAAAAAAAAAAAAAAAAACATAAGTAGTATTCACGCACGAAATTCGTGCGTGAAAGGACCAAACTGCAAAAATGCAGCTTGACCCTTTCACGCACAAAATTCATGCGTTAAAGGACCAACTTGCAATAATACCATATACTCCTTTCACGCATGAAATGTAATAGGATATACTCCTTTCACGCACTAATTTCATGCGTGAAACCATTTTGCCTTTCACGCATGAATTTAGTACGTGAATGGAGCATTATTTGACCGTTTTAAAGGATCAACTTGCAATAATACCATATACTCCTTTCACGCACTAATTTCATGCGTGAAGCAGCACAGTTTTTTTTTGGTCTTACCTTTCAAATCACATTTTTTTCCATACTTTGGGCAAAGATTAGTCATGTTTCAAAATCCCAAAATATCAATATTTTATATAAAACTTAATATATTTTTTTGCGTACAATAATGTCGGCTCATTACATCAAGTCCACCTAAACGTTTGGATAACCGTTTTAGGGGTTCTAAGGTGCCCCGAAGTAAGTTTTGAAACTTGTCTATTTATAGGGTTTTGATTTAAGTGTTTTATTATATTTGAATGTTCAAATATAAATATTTGATTTAATAATAATTCATCCAATACGAGAGGTTTATACTAATTTAAAAATAATTCATTCCATCTAATTACAATACTAATTCAAAGTAATACAATAATAAATTACAATAATAATACAATTTTCAAGTTCTAGAGACTCTATTACTTCGAGAGGTGCTTGTACTACCACGGCCTTGTTGCCCACAGGAACGCTTGTCATGGCCATATTGCTTACAGGTAGAGCACTTGCGAGAATAAGTTCTTTCACTAACATCCATTTGATTGGGTCTACGACTTCGTGAGTTAATGCCCAATTTCCTGATGTAATCCTTGTTAGCAACCATCGAAAACGGCTCGTTTGGCCAATAAGCTTCATTACCAAGTGGGTGGAATTGACCGGAATATGCTCTAAGGTAACTGTGGACCTTGTATTCCCCCGCCACATAACTTGTTACCGTTTTTCTCATTCTCTCGAAGCACTTGACAGCATGAGAACACGGCATGTGATACGTTTGCCACTTACCACAAGTGCACGTTCTTGTTGCCTCATAAACGTTATGCACGTTGCCACCCTTACCGTTGTGATAACCCGTCCTAACTTCGTAGACATGTCGAATTGGGTCATACTCGGTCATTTGGTGGTGCTCACATTTTTTTCTATAATGCTCCATAATTTTGAAGGGCTTTGGCATCCATGTCCCGCCGTCAGCTAATATCGCTCTAGCTTGCCTTGTCCTAACAACAAATCGCTCCACAACCTGCTTGAAAGTCATTCTCACCATTGCGGTGACAGGTAGTCCTCGAGCTGATTTCAGCAAGCCATTGAAAGATTCTGATCTGTTTGTTGTGAGCATGCCCCATCTTTTGCCTCCATCAGCATGAATCGTCCATTTTTCAACTTCGAGCTTTATCAACCAAATATATGCGGGTTCACTCACTGCCCTGATCAGATCCATTTTTGCAGCCCATTTTCGTTGTTGATGCTCCATCGCAGCCCCCCACATCAATTTGTTTAGAGTGCCATTGTGAAATGTTGATTGCAAATTTGCCTTCAAGTGCCTTAAACAATAGCGATGGTAAACAAAGGGAGGCTGCCACCCTGGTAAATTAGCCATATTGTGCAATATGCCTTTATGACGATCAGACAACACGCATATGCCGGTACGATCCTTAATAACATGAGTTTTCAAATGGGTCAAAAAGATCCCCCATGTGTCGTTGCTCTCGTTAGCGGCAATTGCGAAAGCAAGAGGAAATATTGACCCATTGGCATCCATTCCTATTGCAATTAGGAGCTTGATGTCGTAGGCACCATATACATGCGTACCATCTATGGATATCACTGGTCGGCAGTGAGCAAAACCATCAATGCATGGTTTGAATGTCCAAAATACGAAGTTGAAGATTTTACCCTCTATAAGCCGCCACTCTACAACAGTACCATTATTAAAATGTTGTAGAGCTGCCATATACCTTGGCAGCGATTGAAAAGAAGTATGCCAATTTCCAAAGACCATCTCAAAAGCGCGTCTACGCCCGAGAAAACCCTTTCTGTTGCTTATAGTTTTTCTATATATGGTTTGAACGTTTCGAATACAATCTTTGATGGGGATCCTGCACAAGTTTAAACAAACAACATTTAGTAATTGATCTTTTAATCGATATAAGACATATGATGTACTAGGTAGGATAAGTTACCTTGGCGTTTCGGCAATGTCCTTAAGTAATACTTGAGCAATCATGTTTGTATCTAAATTATAATGATCTGCTCGATTTTCTTCCATATCACAAGTGTGTCTTTCGTGGAATTTTGTGATAGCCCACATACCATCAGGCTTAACAATTCCCCGAAGCAACCACTCACAGCCTTGATACCGTCGTTTACAAACTAGTCTCCATATCTTTGAGGTTGAAAGATCAACCTTAAACTCCCTCATGTCCTTAAAACAATAAATTTTGACAGCCCGTTGCAACGCCTTTTTGGATGCGAACAACATTCCCTTTGCCAGGTAGCATCGATCTTTGTTGAGATCCTTTGGTTCAATCCAGGTTTTGTGGCGACTATCATCATCTTCTCTTGTGAAGACAAATGCATCATCACGACCCTGCAGGCTGTCAAGATAAGGGATATTGTTAGAATGCCACTGAATTGGGCTTTCAGAAGTTGGGTTTTCAGCCATCGGTGGTGGTACGTGGTGGTGCATTGGTTCTTGTTGGTTTTGGCTTTGAGGAATATTGTTGGTCATACCAACTTGAACATCATCATCATCATCTTCATCATCGGTTACCTTTGCATTATTAGCTAGTTCATCGTCATCACTTGATGATGACTCATAATAATTAGGAAAATCTTCATTATCAAGTGCATTCATCCTCCTATACGAAAAGTAACATATTTTAAATACCAACTTCATACATATATATAGATAAATTAATATCAAGGTGATGAACTTACTGTCGTTCATAAGCACTGTCATGGTGTGGAGAATTATCAACTCCACCGAACTGAGAGGATTGACCAACATCCATATTTGGTACCACTGGTGAGTTTTGAAAATAGTTCCTATAAAGATTTGAAAAACTGGTTATTACCAATTTATACAACAAACACATGCTACTACACGTAATAATAATATAAAAAACTCATATTTACCAATTTTCATTGTAAGCTTGATTAAATTGCTGGCTTAGATTTTCCAGCGGCACTTGACCACTCAAAATGTCTCCATAGGAATTAAAGTCCCCATATGTGTTACCATGAATAGGCTGGACTTGAGGGATTTCTTCCCGAGGTATCTTTTCAACATACATCTCAAGAACATTAATGAATACTAAATCACGATATTCTTCCGGCGATCCCCAATAATCACTCAAAGATTCATCATCGTTGATATTGTGCATGCCATAACGCACTACACCGTTTGATATTGTTTGTGGATATCTGCCAGTTATTGAGATTCCAAACTCAGTGGGTGTAGTTTTCATTCTTTCGTGCATGTACATGACTAGTGTTTCATAATCTAAATTTGTTGGAAATTTAACATGGGCTTTTGGTTTGGTACTATAACGAATGGAGTAATTGTCCTTGACGATATCTCCATCCCAAAATAGTGAAACCTTAACACGTGAAGCATTTTGAGACATTTTTTCAATGAAGTTTGATTTTTTTTTATGACTTGTAAGACTTACACTTATGCAATTGATGAGTTTTTCACTCGTCAAGCCTTCAAGTTAAATAGATTCCTGAAATCGTCATGCGTGGTTTGTTGTCAAATCAATACTTATAGTGCGCATTAAAATGGTGCGTAATACAAAACGGTCAAATATTGCATTGTCAAATCAAGCCTTTATGTGTCATAGATTCCTGAAATGTTGTCAAATCAATACTTATAGTGCGCATTAAAATGGTGCGCAATACAAAATGGTCAAATATCAAATCAATACTTATAGTGCGCATTAAAATGGTACGCAATACAAAACGGTCAAATATTGCAGCAACGTATTGTCAAATCAAGCCTTTATGTGTCATAGATTCCTGAAATGTTATGGGTAACGTGGTGCACTTTCACGCACAAAATCTGTGCGTGAAAGGGTAAAATATGCTTAAATTTGGCACGCACAAAATCTGTGCGTGAAAGGGTTAAATATATTTTTCCACTTTCACGCACAGATTTTAGGGTTTATGGTCCACTTTCACGCACAAAATCTGTGCGTGAAAGGGTAAAATACATTTTCCACTTTCACGCACAAAATTTGTGCGTGAAAGGGCATAACGTCATTTCACGCACAGATTTTAGGGTTTATGTGGTAGTTGCTGCACTTTCAATTTACGATATGAAACAATAATAAAGACTAAATATGCAAAAAAAAATATGTTATTTACGATAAATTTTACAACACTAATGTATATACACTATCGAGGATGGGTCCCACATGTAGTATGCCGGAGACTATCCCTAGGCCTAAGGCTCATACCATCCCCACCGCCCTCGTCATCGTCTCCATCGCCTTTTTTCCTCTTAATAACAGGGCGCTCCAAGTCATGATCATCATCTCTTTGCCTGACACGTGCTCCCTTGACTAGAACGTGCTTCTTCTTGGGATCTGGTCCCGCTGGCACACTCAGAACCTCAGGCTGAGTTAGGTCTGGTATCTCGAACTCTACCTCGTCGGGAGTCGCCACCTCAGGCGCCGAAGGATGAACCTGAAAAGTATATAATAATTAGTACCATTTATTATTTATATTGAATACATTAACGTTATTTATTTAATAGAACCTGTGTGTCAACGGGCGCCTGAGTAGGCTCCTGAGATAGGTGTGGTGGTGAATATGAGGTAGTCTCCTGGATGGGTCGCTCTTGTGGACCCACAAGCGTAGAACAATGAACCTGAAATAATATATAAATAATTTGGATTTGATGTATTCTAAAACGGAATTGAAATAAAAAATAATTAATAAATTATTTCCACTTTATTGTAAAAGTCAAACCTGTGTGTCGACGGCCTCCATAGATGCCTGGTGAGAGGGCTCCTGAGCGGCCGCTGGAGCAGGGCTGAAAAGGTCTCAACCTAGTCCACACCCATATCTAATATAGTCAATTAAAAAAAAAATTATCAGTCGTCGTTTTAAATAAATATATTTTGTGTATAATTACACACACTTAAATATATTACCTGAAGAAGCGAGCAAAATGCAAGGACCTCTACCCTCGTGCCCATAGAACATCGGCATAATCCTCGATACATGTAGCCCAGCACAGCAGCGCCCCAACTATAACATCCTATCTCAGCGAGATCGTCGATATACCGAAGATACCTCAAGCTCATATGCGAACCCGAAGTGTTCGGGAATAGGATGGCCCAGAATATGATGAGTAGGTATAGACGCGCACGTCGATCAACATCAGCCTGAGGCGTGTCCTCTCCAATCGGATGTTGCATGTCTGTGAGGCGCAAGTGAGCGTAAAGGGCCGACAATAAAAGCCGACTCTGGCCGGAAATATGACCATCCAGAGCCGCGAAACCGGTGAGCCTAATCAACTCACCCCGGTAAGGCGGCAGCACAGGAGGCTCCTCAATATACAATGGGCGTCCATCAACCTGTAGCCCATAAATGACCTCCACATCCTGAAGGGTAATGGTAGCCTCACCGGTGCGGAGATGAAATGTGTGCGTCTCCGGTCGCCACCTCTCAATCAATGCCGTCACTAGCGACCTATCGTGCTGTACCCGACCAACTTCGACGCACCGGTAGATACCGCCCCGACGTAGTATATCCAGGACACGAGGATGTGGTGGGCGAGCAGCTAAGATCTCCCATGCTGAGTCCCCTAACCGGGTACGGACCTGATACTCAGGCTGCAGGTCGGATGTCCATATATGTTGCGACCTATGCTCGGGCTGAAGATACAGTAACTCTCGGTCGAAGGGCCCCGAATCAAGAGGGTGGTGATCCATCTATTTTACGCATTTTAAATAAATCATTAACAAGTAGTATTAGTATTAGTTATGTAATCTTTTATCGAATATTTTATTAAAGATTGTGGTGACCCATCTGTTTTACGTATTTTAAATAAATCATTAACAAGTAATATTAGTTATGTAATCTTTTATAGAAAATTATATTAAGGGTTTTCAATCCTAAGCTACGGGTTAAGAATCCTAAACTAACGGTTTTCATTCCTAAAATATAAAGATAAGTCAAATAATTAACAATTAGTTAGCATACAATTAGTATAAATAATTAATAAATAAACAAATAACTAACTAATCAAATAATTAACAAGTTATTATCACATATTTAATAAATAAACAATTAAGTAACTAATCAAAAAATTAATAAATTATTATCGTATATTTAACAAATAAACAATTAATTAACTAATGAAACAATTAAGAAATTATTAACAAATAAACAATTGGCTTAACAAAAACAAAACAAATAATTAGCCAGTCTAACAATTAATAAATACTTAAGTCGCTAATCCAACAATTAACAAATACTTAAGTCGCTAATCCAACAATTAACAAATACTAAATAAACAAGCAATAAATAATTAACTAATTAACAATAGATAAACAAATGAAAAAATGGGCAGTCCCAACAGTGCACGGACTGCCCAAAAACGCAAAAAAAAAAAAAAAAAAAAAAAAAAAAAAGGGTAATGCACCACAGTTATACAATGATCATGCTTAGGATAATAATATATTTAACAATGTAATAGAAAATTCATAGTGAATTACCTAGATTGAAGCTTTTTTTGAGTTTTTGAAATATGTTATACGCCGCTCTATTCCGAAATCCAACCTTAGAAACTTGTTCCTACACTTCAATATACCAAGAATATTGAGTTTTGGATTGAAAAATAACACGAAATTATCGTTTTAAGGGGGGTGGGGCCACTGGAACGGGGTTTAATGGGGGTGGGGAAGGGAGCAGTCGCTGGTGGGGAAGATGGGGTCAATATATGTTGACCCATTCACGCACGAATTTCGTGCGTGAAAGGCCTCATCTGCAATTTTGCAGTTTGGTCCTTTCACGCACGAATTTCGTGCGTGAAAGGGTCAAGCTGCATTTTTGCAGTTTGGTCCTTTCACGCACGAATTTCGTGCGTGAATACTACTTATGTTTTTTTTTTTTTTTTTTGTACTAGTTTGATTCAACTTTTTATTTTTTGTGTTACTTAAGTCGCGGATTCTCTTAAAAGTGATGCTTCCTTTCATGAAACGCAATCACTGTGGCACCAGCAAACTATTGCATGGAATATGTAACTGAACTTCTTCACATTTTCCTTGTAGTTACCTCGCGCATAGATTTTAGGAATACCGCATCTCACGTAACCAATCAGAGCAAATCCATTAAAAAGAGTTGGAACGAAATTGCATGGAACTTTCTTGTCCTACGTTATTTATGCTACAACTTCACGCACTGAAGGCAAGTACCTGCGGTAAAAATAGCAAACATACATCTTTTTGTGCAAAGAATCCTAATGTCTATACAGTCATCCAAATACAGTGATACCATCATGTTTTTAAGCAATGACAGGGACATCTCCCCGGGAAAATTTAAACCTCAGAAGAGGTTGCAGTTAGTTTTTAGAGCCATATATTTTGTGTGTTTCTTGACCAAGAAAAAGATTGCTAGAAACACACTAGTCCTTTCTCAGTTGTTGCGCAATCCGTCCTACGTTATCAACATTGAAAGCATCACTGATCATGAGAAAGAACTCTTTCATGGCATCAACAAAGAAGCACTTGCCAAGTTGGTCACAGAGAGAGACTTCAATGGCTTCCTTCAATTTGGAGGAGCGCGACGAATCGTAGAAATTCTTGGATCAGACCTGAAAGCCGGTTTAACAATGCATGAGAATGAACTAAAACAAAGAAAGGAAACTTTTGGTTCCAACATTTACGACAAACCACCAGCCAAGAGTTTCTTGAGTTTTGTAGTTGATGCTTTCAAAGACACCACCATTATCATCCTTCTGGTATGTGCTGTATTCTCCCTTGGCTTTGGGATTAAACAGCATGGGCCTAAGGAAGGATGGTATGATGGAGGGAGTATCATCGTTGCAGTTGTTCTTGTCCTTGCAGTCTCATCTGTCAGTAACTTCAAACAAAGCAGACAGTTTCTGAAGCTTTCAGATGATAGGAAGGATATCAAAGTCGAGGTAGTGAGAGGCGGACGTAGACAGGAAATATCGATCTTTGATATTGTTGTTGGTGATGTTGTCTGCCTCAAAATTGGCGATCAGATACCAGCAGATGGACTCTTTTTGGATGGCCACTCGCTGCAAGTAGATGAGTCCAGCATGACAGGTGAATATAGACGGACAAAATCCAACTGAAAATGACATTTTCAGTAATAAACAATAGACATAAATGTGAAAACCCTAAATAGTAGTATAAATATTAAGTTTTGAACCTATATTCTAACTCAGAACTTTGAACTCATTAAATTTATATTTGGATCTACTTCTGCAGGTGAAAGTGATCACGTTCAAATCAACGAGACACAAAACCCATTTTTGGTATGCGGAACAAAAGTAATGGACGGATATGGACACATGCTTGTCACATCAGTAGGGAAGAATAATGCATGGGGTCAGATGATGTGCACAATAACAGATGACAAGAATGAGCAAACGCCACTGCAACATCGGTTAAATAAGCTTACTAAATATATAGGGAACGTTGGTCTCTTGGTGGCTTTTCTTGTTCTAATCACCTTAATGATCCGTTACTTCACGGGACATTCTGAAAATGACAGTGGTCAGAAGGAGTTCGTAGGAAGCAAAACCAAAGCAGATGATATAATGAATTCCTTGATTCGTATAATTGCTGCAGCAGTAACCATCATAGTGGTTGCAATTCCAGAAGGTTTGCCATTGGCTGTCACGCTAACCTTGGCATATTCTATGAGAAGAATGATGCTTGATAATGCAATGGTCCGTAAGCTATCTGCATGTGAGACAATGGGATCAGCAACTACCATATGCACAGACAAAACTGGCACTCTCACCTTAAACCAGATGCAGGTAATATAACTAGGTTCAACCGAACTTACTAATGTCAATACGGAGCATATATATATATATATGCGTTGAAAATGAGTAGTAAACTTTCAACAAATATTAAATTTTAAACCCATAAGTTTAAATTGCAATGAATTTAACAGTAAGAGCTTAAATGTTAAACTGATCAAATTTAAATTATGACTTCGCCTTTCCAGGTAACTGAATTTTGGTTAGGAACAGAAATGATTACAACGAAGACATCACAGATAGCACCTGAAGTTCTTGAATTACTACAAGAGGCTGCTGGCTTGAATACTACTGGTGATGTTTATACAACACCTTCTGGTCCTCCAGAGATCTCTGGTGGCCCAACTGAGAAAGCGATCCTATCATGGGCCATGACCAGTTTACTAGTGAACTTTGATGAATTAAAGCAAGAGTATCGGATCCTCCATGTTGAAGTTTTCAATTCACAAAAGAAAAGAAGTGGGGTAATGGTGGCAAAAAAGAGTACAAAAAAAGTTCATGCACATTGGAAAGGTGCTGCTGAGATGATTCTAGCTATGTGCTCCACCTATTATATCAAAAGTGGAATAGTTTCACCAATAGATCATGAAGAAAGAAAAGAACTTGAGTTGAAAATTAAATATATGGCAAGCAAGAGCTTGCGATGTATTGCATTTGCTTACAAAGAAAGCAATGCAGAAAGCCAAATTCTTGAAGAAACTGAACTAACCTTACTGGGTCTGGTGGGTCTAAAGGACCCATGTCGGCCCGGTGTTAAAGAGGCAGTAGAATCTTGCAGGGCTGCTGGTGTTAGCATCAAAATGATTACTGGGGACAATGTATTTACAGCCAAAGCAATAGCTTTTGAATGTGGAATACTCCAACCAGGTGAAGACATGAACATTGCAGTTATTGAAGGACAGGCATTCAGGAATTATTCACAAGAAGAGAGAATGGAGATTGTTGAAAAAATACGAGTGATGGCAAGGTCTTCACCGTTTGACAAGCTTTTGATGGTTGAATGCTTGAAGCAGAAAGGCCACGTTGTAGCAGTAACAGGCGATGGAACAAATGATGCTCCTGCACTAAAAGCAGCAGATGTTGGACTTTCCATGGGGATCCAAGGCACAGAAGTCGCAAAGGAGAGCTCCGATATAGTTATCTTGGACGACAATTTCAATACAGTGGTCACGGTTTTGAAGTGGGGTAGGTGCGTGTATAACAACATTCAAAAGTTTATTCAGTTTCAGCTCACAGTAAATGTTGCTGCGCTTGTCATCAACTTTGTCGCTGCTGCTTCATCTGGAGAAGTCCCACTGACAGCAGTCCAACTTCTGTGGGTGAATCTCATAATGGATACTCTGGGGGCCTTAGCTTTGGCAACTGAGCGACCCAGTAGTGATTTAATGAACAAGAAACCAGTTGGACGAACTGAACCTCTGATAACTGGTGTGATGTGGAGGAATCTCCTTGCTCAAGCCTTGTACCAAGTAACAGTGCTATTGATCCTGCAGTTCAAAGGAAGTGCCATCTTTCATGTGAATAAGAAGGTAAAAGACACCTTGATCTTCAATACTTTCGTCCTCTGTCAAGTCTTCAATGAGTTCAATGCAAGGAACTTGGAGAAGAAAAACATATTCCATGGAATACTGAAGAACATACTGTTTGTTGGGATAGTGGGAATGACAATACTTCTCCAGGTAATTATGGTTGAATTCCTGAGGAGGTTTGCTGATACTGAAAGGCTGAACTGGACGCAATGGGCTGCATGCATCGGGATTTCGTCATTGTCATGGCCTATTGGTTGGATTATAAAGTGTGTTCCTGTATCCAAAACAAATGAAAACTTCAACACCTAAAGCAGCAGCAAAAGACATATAAGTAGCGCCGGTTTTTTTTTTTCTAGTCCAATCTTCACATTATATTAAGTTAAATACCTTGTCCTTTTTTTTGTTTTTTAATTTAAGCTTTTCTTTCATTTCTAATTTTACTTTCTTGCAACTTAAATTAATCCACATGACGCTTAAATTAATCCACATGACGAGTTGCGGTAAAAGTTACAAGACAGAACGTGTTAGTAAAACTTCCCAAATCTTCTCTCAAAATAAGACTTATGATAACAACAAACTGTAGTACAATTAAAAATTGGCTCTAGGGTCCACGCACAATGTAAACTTTCCTAGGCTCAAAACAGTTTTCCATGGATAAAATATAGTGGGACCCAGAAAATTCTTGCAATCCAAAGTTGACAAGAGTTTCTCAAAGTCAAAAACAAGGAACATACGCTAATGCTTGGGGAGCACACTTGATTTTCCACAGGAGGTTTTAGCTTAAAAAGAGAAATCGCATTAGTTGCTTCAGTAACTTTATGGAATATGGAAACTAAAAGTAGCTAAAGGTGGTTAGCAATTAAAGAGATTTTAGAATAAGAAAGTTCCATTGAACTATGGAAGATGATCGATAATGTGTTGCTAAGGAAGTTTGCAATGATAGATAAAAATGTCATATGTAGTATTAAGAAGGATGACTGAGATGGAGGGGATGCTACGAGAAAACTATGTGATAGGATACCTATACATAGGATTTTGCACAAGTGGTGTCGGCTTATTATCAGAACTCTAGCTTGTATGTGGATTTGGGTGGACTATTATACAGCTTTACTACTTGTCTCAAATTGATGTTTACTTTGTACTACTTTCAAATGGTGTCAGTTTAAAAATACTATTTTAAACATATATTATTTACATATATTGCTCGGACTCTTCACTTTCAGTGCCGCACCCGTGTCGACACGACATGGGTGTGGGTGTGGGATCCGTACCCGATCTGGTCAACCAATTTTGGGTACTTTGACCAAAATCGAGGCAGAAATTCCGAATAGATTCAATGATTTATGTAATCAAAACAAAAGCTATGGTGAAATTGAAGAAAATGGAATAACTTGTATATAGAAATTTCTCTGTCACTCCTTTTCCTTTTATCTGCTTCCGAGATTATCCTCTTGAGCAATATTTTCTCCTCAAGTTTTCCATATAATATCTCACAATTTAGGTTTTATAACTCTATTTTTAGAATTTTGAATTAGTTTTTCCCCGATCCACACACCCGTATCCGTACCCACGAATCTTAAAATTTAGATCACGATGAATCCAACCTCTAGATCTGTACCCATATCCGACACCCACACCCGAGTCCGAGCAACATGGTTATTTACATAGATACTGAGTATTTGTGAATTTTTTCAGCGAAGCGCTGTCGCATGACACCCCTTGTAGAAGTGTGTCTCTGCCACTGTCTATAAAGTGAAAGAAATGTTCTATATAATAATTATGATACCACCTATGTTAGCTACAAATAGATGTTAGACCTCCAAGGCCCGACATATTCACAAGATAAATCTCATACGAAGATGAATGTGTGGTTATACAAAAATTAAACAATAAGAGAAATCATAAGATGTGACTGAGGGATAGGCAGGCATGGATGATTAAAATAAAAAGAAAAAATTGTCTAAGATTGTTTTGTCATGTTCGACATATACTTCTAATTAGGTCTATATTATGATGATAAAAGTTGCAGATATGAGACGAGGTATGTTTTAAACTCACACAGAGTAAAATTTCTTCACCAACAATTCTAGAAAGTAAACATAGTTAGCTTTGAACATTTTTGATTGGTAGATTTAGCTTAGAACATAGCACATTGGAAGCAAAAGATCCATATAAAGTGTTACCAATTAATTTTGGATTAAGCCTTTGTTATTGTTTTTACACTTATATCAGGTCTTTTATCAATCAAGAGTCTATTTAGGTTGTTTGGAGATTTTTATGTTAGCATGACAAAAATAGTGAGATGAAGAGAACATTTAGGTTTAGAGAAATTGGCCCCAATAGAATGGAGCAGATTTTGAGAATTCATACCACCGGCACCAACTAAGTTGGCATAGGAATGTAGTTGATTGACTAATTGTGTATAATAAAAATGGAAATTTGTCTCCTTCAACACATTTATCCATTTCAACTCAAAAACATAAGATAAAATTGTTACACCCCGCACTTTCAGAGCATGAGCATGCCACGTGCTTCACCGTAATAATGGAGCTCATAAAGTTTTGGAAGGTATAAGCCATGGGAAGTACGTAACAACGAAGTAAAGGACAAATTACGATCTCGTAAGTCATAACCGGGAAGGGCAATCTTGAAAACACAAGAACGTGACCACTATCAAGTATAATAAATGATAAATATCATGTAGGGGGAGTTTTGGAATATTCCAGGACCAAGCAAATCAAAGAAAATAAGTTTGTCGAAAATTTGAAAAAAGTTGGCAGAATTAAGGATAGAATTTTGGGTCATCTTTGGAGGGATATATCTCCAGGTATATTAGGATCTTTAAGGTGTTTCAAAAGCCTAAAATGAAGTTCGTCGAATCTAGTTTCCAACGCAACAAACCGCTCGTTGATAGGACATCGGAGTAGAGAAATATGGACGTTACAAGTTCGCCTGACAAAGCAGAAACGCGTGCTACAGTACTGCTACTTGCTACAATGATGCTACAGTGAAACCGACCCGCATTTGACCCCTATATAAAGGGTAATAACCCCCTTTTTTCACCTGATTTTAGAAGGGAGAGTGAGGGTATTAAAAAGTGAGCAATTTTCAAGTAGCGGAGTAGTGGTTTAGGTCCGGGTAACGCATGGTGGTGATTCTAGTATTATTTTGCGGTGGATTTTAGCATGGATATTGAGGATATTGCTATCTTAACAAGAAAAAAGGTATGAATCTTTCTCTTTTGGTATTATTTAAGGCTTCTTTACGGAGATAAAGTCGTTAAATAATTGTATAGTAAGTTGGTTAGTTATAGAAGTTGGAAAACAGCATGTGGGCTGTTTTATGGCATATGTTGGTGTTGGAAATGATGTTATTACTATTGGTATTGTTGTTGATGTCGTTGGTTGCTGAATTGGAATTTCGGGCTAGGCATATAAACAGGGGAGATGCTGCCCGATTTTCGGCAGAATATAGAGTAGTTTCACTTGAAAGTCTAGTATAACTATACTATGATGAGTCTAATGATAGTGTGAATCCTCTTAAATGTAGACTCACGAATTCAGACGAATAAGTGTGGAGAACCGAAGGTTGAACAGGTATGTTAAGGCTAGTCCCTTTCTTCTGAACGCATGATTCCTTTCTTATGAATCCAATAGGTGTTTTCCAAATGTCCCATGATCCCTCTATGTGAATCCATAAATGTTTTTCAAGAATATTCTTATTCTCAAAAGCTAGAGATTCATGATTCATGGAGTTCTTATGATGCTAAAGACAAACGTGTTTTGTGATGACGATGATCGTATTTCTAGAAACTCCTATGTTATAATTCCTTACATATGTTTCATAACCTCCGTACTTCCCCAAGTAGAGTTCATGATTCAAAGGCATGACCTTTTTCTTGATAATCCATAAATGTTTTCCAAAATGTCCCTATTTTTCGAGTCAAACAATTATGATTCTATAAACTTTTTTGACAACAACAACGGACATGTTTTTACAATGTTAATGACGATGCTAAAGATGAGAATGTTTCTATGATGGTTACGACAATGATGATGATTTCATGTTTAAAAGTCCCAAGCTTATGATTTCAATGTGAATACGAGAATGTTGAGTTATTTTCGTGATTTTCTTGATTTTTATTCATTGTTGTTGATCTCGCCTTATAATAATAGTTCCTTCAAGGTGAGATATAGCGATGATGATTGCTCCATAACATAAATCGAAGGTTACTGACCTTACGTCACTCCGATAGAGTCGTAGCTTTTATTTGGCTCTCATGCATGCTTTATATATATGTATGTATTTTCTCACACCGCGCCGCGCTATAGTCGGCCGGGCATGGCACGTAGATGTGCGCACCACTGCAGTGGATATGTTATGATATTGCCCCGGACGCGGGCTAATGATGATAACACCGAGCCTCAATGGCCGGGCATGATACTATATATATGACACCGAGCCTTAATGACCGGGCATGATACTATATCTATGACACCGAGCCTTAATGGCCGGGCATGGTACTATGTATATGTATAAAATATTTTTTTTAAGGCTAAGCATGCATGGCATCTGCCTTATGAGGCATCCAGATGTACATGTCATCTCTCATATTCCATGTTACCTTTCATATCTATATTATGTTGTTATTCATGCCTTACATACTCAGTACATTATTCCTACTGACGTCCCTTCTTGTGGACGCTGCGCTCATGCCCGCAGGTAGGCAAGGAGACGGATCAGACCCGTAGGTCTTCTATCAGCGGATTCTCAGGAGCACTCCACTTTCTTCGGAGCTGCAGTCTCTTTGGTATTGTCCTTATGATCATTTGTATTCCATGTAGAGGCTCGTAGACGTGTGTGTACAGTTAGATGTTTTGTATCTCCACCGGTTCATGTTATGGTATAATATATTGGTGGCCTTGTCGGCCTTATTTTGAGCTTTTGATACTTTACTGTTAGCCTTGCCGGCTTTATGATATACGCTGTGTTGTGGCGACCTTATCGGTCTGCATATGTACATATGTGTTGAATGATCGGATATTCCTATGTTGGGTCTTTTCTGCGTGCAAGTGTTCTTTGAGTTATGGTTTATAATGTTCAAAGTAATGGATAAGTCAGGTGGTTCCCGACCTACGGGTCGGAGCCCGTCATACTCCTGATAGGGGTGTGACAAAAATGCCACTTTACCACACTGCTTCAATAATCAAAAAGGATTTTCAAATATATTAGTCTCAATTTCAATATCTTTCCCCAATGTCGCTTATAGTAGCATTCATATAAAACTGGAGAAAAGGCTCAAAACAGTCCATTATCTTTGGGTGTGGACTCAAAATCATTCATATTCTTTTACCCGGAGCATTAATAGTCCATAATGTTTGTTTCTAATTTTTTTTTTTTTTTTTTTTTTTTGTATAATTCAAATTGAAGCCAGCGGGTGGAGAGGGCAGGGAAGTTCTACATTAGTTATGCCTTTGGAACTGAAATAAGGGGAGGGTTGGGGAAAAAAAGGGGACGCTGAAATTTTATTTTATTTTTTGAGGTTAGGATGAGCAAATATCAGTGCAGCACAACCCCAAAATCAGAGAATTGCTACTTTCACTAGCCCTAGATTGGCAAATGTTCAGTTTCCTATTAGAAGCTCCCCTTCCCAAAAATTCATCCACACAAATAAACAATTAAAGAAATTGCAGCTATACGATGAGCAGAGCACCACAGTCAAAATACATACACAAACGTGGCGATAAGTAAGAATAAAAAAAAAATACAAGTATGCTGAATGAGTGGTTGAGGAGGATTATCACCTAGGGTTAAGAGAGGCGACAATTATATATGACCCCATGCTGCTGGCCTCGCTCCAAAGATTGTGGGGACCAAGGAATAGAAAATGTTGAATTGGGGGAACATAGTTTGTACGGAGCGTACTTTGATTGAGATTTAACAATGGAGCGCTGTCGGTCCTAATTGCAGATATCCTTATTTCTCTCTACAACCTCAAGAAGCCTTTTTTCTTTTTCTATTTTTCGGTCCAAACTAGAGAAAAAGCCTACAAATTTGTAACTTTGTCCTGGGATCTAAAAATTCCCTTACCTCCTGTTTGGATGGTTGTTTCCCGTAGTTTTTTAATTTATTTGTTTTCGTTGTTCTTAAAATTATGTTGTATGATGTTATAAATTCATTGTAATCTCATGATTATATAACCATAAAAAATTTCAATTTTTTTAACTAAAAATTTGATGATTTTTCCTTAGTTTCGTATTTTATTTTCCCATTATACTCTTTATTTTCAAAGTTTCTATTTTATCCGTTCCCCTAATTTTATTAATATATATAAACTAGATGCTTAATTTTCCCTCCAACGACTAATGTTAGTTCTGCCTCCAACTCCTTCAAATGTCTGAAGTCAGTTCCTTTGTGAACTCCTTTGCAAAACTTGTATTGAAACAGAGGGAGTATAAAGGAACAAAAAATCAGTAGAAACCAAAGTTTGAAGCACGTCTCTTTACTGCTTTTTTTTTTCTTTCATTTTTTCCCATTTCCAAAAGTGGTGTCCCAGCCACATTATGCACACTTCTATATAATGTGCATGCATCCTACATACAGGGTGACACTCTGAATTGCTATTGAACACCTCAAATCTCAGTCGTACTTACTAATACTCAATTGGAACTCCACTATATTAAAGCAGTGAGACGCCAAAGAAGTTAAAAAATCAGCAGCACACGCATGGATCAAACAGAAAGAAATGAAAGCTTTTTTTTTTTTAGAGCTTTAGAGCTTCATCTAGGGCACGCAAGCTTTTTTTCTTTTTTATAAAGTAATTTGAACAAACACTTGTATGCGAGGTTAAAGAGCCAAAGGCGAAAAAAAGAAAGAGATAAAAGCAGTTATTTATTGTCTTTATAATTGGGATTATCCTAGTAATTGTTGATATTTTTAATAGTTATATTAGTTAAGGGTATTTTAGTAAACTTACATGTTATTATATGTTATATACAATACCATACTGTACATTAATGAACCAGGGGAAACAACCATCCAAATAGAGGCTTAAGGGCATGTTTAACCAAATTTCCAAAATTTTATTTATTTTGAATATATTAAGAAGTATGATTTGGCTGAATTTAAGTAACTAAATTAGATAAAAGTGACAAACTTAAAATAAGTGATTGATGTGTTTCATAATCAACAATTTTTAGTTAAGAGATTGAAATACTCTTAAAGATTTAACACTAAGAATTAGATTATTAAATTCCTTTTTACACGAACATGTTGTCAAAATAGCAACAATCTTAATATATTTTTATTTAATAACTAAAGGGCATAATACATATTTTTCCGTCTCAACTTACAAAATTCATTTTATATACTAATATGTATAATCAAATTGTAAGAGGACAAGAGATCTCGTTTCCCCTAAAATATGCCCAAATCACTTTTTTTTCTTTTTAATGAGTACACTTTTTGCTCGAAAAAGTATTGTCCCTTTCTTCCATCTTTCATTTTTTAAAAGCAATCTTTCCTTTTTCACACACTACTGATACAGTTAGCACAAAAACACAAATTGATGCTTTATGGACCAAGTCAAGCCTTAGGCCTAATAATAGGGTCCACTGTTTGATCACTCCACAAGTAATAATTCTAGTAGAAAAAAATATGGAGTAGCTAATATAGTCTCAACTTTGCCCGAGATAAAACACAAGCCGACATATCCTTTAGTCAACTATGGCAATTCAAGAAGACAGATCTTTATTCAACTGTGGCAGTACAGAAAGAGAGGAATCATATGACACTAAATTTCAGAGGGAAAACGATAAATAACATGCAAAAGAGTCAAGCCTGCACTTGCAATAGCACAGCATTGATCATTTTGTTGGTGGTGGTGTAATGGAAAACTTATATGATGTCTTATAAAGAGCCTCGCCAATTCTCTGCCCTGCCACTTCACCAATGGGCACTGCATCAGAAAGTTCCTTTACGTCTTCCCCTGTGAGCTTTACTCTCACGGAACCTATGTTATCGTGAAGATTTTTTATCTTGGTTGTACCTATAATAAGAGAGGAGGCTAACTCAGTATTCACACGTCGTGTCTTTAAGAAATAACATGCAAAAGAGTCAAGCCTGCACTTGCAATAGCACAGCATTGATCATTTTGTTGGTGGTGGTGTAATGGAAAACTTATATGATGTCTTATAAAGAGCCTCGCCAATTCTCTGCCCTGCCACTTCACCAATGGGCACTGCATCAGAAAGTTCCTTTACGTCTTCCCCTGTGAGCTTTACTCTCACGGAACCTATGTTATCGTGAAGATTTTTTATCTTGGTTGTACCTATAATAAGAGAGGAGGCTAACTCAGTATTCACACGTCGTGTCTTTAAGAAATCAAAGCACAATTTGTAACGGCATCTGATTTCTTGATGCTCTCCATTTCTTGAGGCAGAAAAATTTAAACCGGAAGTATTGCACACCTTTATCTTCTTTTTTGTCTTTTAGATTTTATAATGGCATACAACCTACAAATGTTCTGGTTAACAAAGTGTCAAGTGAGTGCTACTGCTAGTCCTGCAGATTGAGAAATGGAGTGTATATACACAAAGCTTGTCTATCTCTGGATAAATGACAATACTACATTAAACGGCCAAACTTAATAGCAACTAGTTATCAATCATGTCAAGATTAATGAATAACATATCCCCCCTACACCTCTCAGCCTCTCAAATGTTGTACAAAGTCTCTTTTCGTTAATGCGCCTATATTCATCCTTACTCATTCGGCTGTTTCCATTAGCCAAAATCCTGAAAAAACAATTCACTTCTTCAGCATTTTGATGACATAGTCAGTTAGCAGAGAACCTTGCTTTTCTTACCTATTATACCTGTTTTCACATTTCTTTCTTTACAACTACTCTACGATCATCTTTGTATTAGTGCAGCTATGAGAAGAATTTCTTACCGGAATAGGTACAATATCATCCCCTTGGTGAAGGACCCATGAAATAGCAAGTTGAGCAGGAGAGCATCCATGTTTCTTGGCTATTCCTTCCATACGGAAGTATATAGATTTGTTCTTTTCAAAATTCTCTCCAGTAAACCTAGGGTGTGTAGTCTGATAGAGAGTAAATGAATCCAGATTCATAAGAGTGCAAGAAAAAGGGATTCAATGCAAAAATACATTAATAATAATGAAAACTAGAAAGAATTTAGAAGTAAGATAAACAGTTGTTTGTTTTCTTACCAAAAAGCTGTTAGCGGGCAAGCTTTCAACAACTGCTTTTCCAGCAAAAAGCCCACGTCCAACAGGGCCATATGGAACAATCCCAATTCCAAGCTCCCTAGTAGAATAAAGATAGAATGAGAGTATTGAAAAGTATATTGAAAATTTCTCAGCATCACTATCCATTAACTTTCGATTTAGTGGTTCATAATTTTAATAGGGAGAGAGGAAATAATATATTCTCGTACAAAAGGACAACAAGAAAAATGATTAATAAATATCTCCCGGGAATGTGCTCTTTTTTCAGTTAGATAGTACTCAAAATTATACTAACTAGTAGAAAGTCCAGTTAGTCTTGTCTTTGATTTAGAGGTTCTTTTCTTCTTTTTCAAAATGTGTAACGGAGTATAGAGAAACCTGCAAACTGGAATTATGTCATCCTCAATGTCACGCGTCCATAGGGAATACTCCTGCTGTACAGCAGTGATAGGATGAACTGCATGTGCTCTCCTTATCGTCTCTGGGTGAGCTTCAGACAGGCCAATATACTTTATTTTACCTTCTTCAACTAATTTTTTAAGTTCTCCCATCTGTCACACACGGCACAACAATAAGGAATAATAGAGATAGAAGTGCTTCGTGGACAAAATAAAAGCAAGATTTTTTATTAGGAATGCAGGCATCGTTGGAGACCCCCCACTCAAAGCAGATGAATATCATCTGGGCTAAGGGACCAAAATTGAACCATAAATAGGCAGAGCACTTACTGTTTCCTCAATGGGCACTGTTGTGTCTATACGGTGCACATAGTAGAGATCAATGTAGTCCACTTCTAGGTGCTTTAAGCTGGCTTCACAGCAGGAACGAACATATTCCGGAGTTCCTTTCACTGCAATCTTAGTTGGTTCGATCTTATAAATACCGAACTTTGTTGCAAGCTGTATTTTTTCTCGAGGCAATTGCTTTAATGCCTGAAACAATGAAATTCTTAGATGGGTTATGGACTACTTAAGAAAAAACAAACAGCTATTTTAACTCCATGGTAGTGGGTATTCTGCATTCCATTACCTCATATAGTACATGAGCCAAACATGAAGAACAGAATTCAGTCCAACATTGCCATTATAAACTCATTTTTTACGAATTAACACTTCCCTTCCATTTTCATTTTCTGCCAACTTAAGACATGCCAGATGGAAAAACAGAACTCTTCAAATCTGTATATCCTATAGTGGAACATATGACTCAGTTAACTATTCTAGCAACAAGTTTGTAGCAACTTCTCTTTTCCATATGCAACCAGTCGGTGCTTAAAATACTGAACAGCAAAACAAATTCAGTAGTCTGATAGGACATTCATCTGATGAAGCATGTGAAAAATGGCAACACTTCACCTTATAGCTGGACCAGCCTTTTCCAGGTTATACTAAAGAGAGCCTCATATGTGTCTCATAGAGACTAATTACAGAAGAGACCTGTTCACCACTTAGACAAGGCATATTGAATTTTTCAGGAAAAGAAAATGTTTTCTCTGTATTATCATACTACAATTTTAATGTGTACTTCAGATAGTGTAATACTATAGCCTCAACAAGTGATAGCTTATATGGAAACAAAGTTTTGTAGTTGAATGGGCAATGGCTGACACGTAACAGAAAGGATTGCAATAAGATAATGGGAAACTAAACCTAGTTAAGATGAGGAGATTTCAAGTACATTTCCCACTCATGCATCTTACCCCTCCACCCTTCTCTCTTTTCCGCATTGATACTCCTGCAACATGGTGGTTTTACACATCAACTTTATTATTGATGCATACACAAGTTTATTATATCTTATACGTTCACTGCTTTATTACGTTGAGATGATTTGAGAATCATCAAGCTGGAACCTGAAAAAAAGAAACCATATTGTACTCCACTTTCTTAGTTTTGTTAATATATACAACATTCTATGACAAGCGTAACCGATATTTCTGCTAAGAAAATGCATCTTTTGATGATCATGATTTGTGAGAAACCAATTGTCTGTACTTACCTTCCCGACCAAGTATTCATTCGAATGATCCATGCCATAAACATCTGATGTGTCAAAAAATGTGACTCCTTTATTAAAAGCCTCCTTGATTATTGCAATCCCTTCCTCCTCAGGAAGAGGAGTATTATAAACTCCAGTAAGCCCCATACAACCAAAACCTAATTTGGAGACCCAGAAAACAAAGGTTTAAATGCTGTTAATGACCATTACTCCAAAATCATATTAAAATACCTCACGAAAGAAACAATCTCGCAAAAAGGAATTAACAACTAGAAAACAAATTACTGCATCCATTTTGGAAAGGGTAGAGTGTCCTGCTGTGTTCAGAGTAAAATTTATCTATTAAAGTCACATAAAAAAGTTCATGAAATTTAGCTTCTGATCCAAAATGTAAGTCAGTCGCAATTCCGTGTAAATAACAAATCTAGCGACAGATCAGTCACCTAGAAGGGTTCTATGGGTTTAGGATCCAATAGCTTTGGTTCGAACCCTGTATATGTGTTAAGACTTCACTAAACAAGTACAAATAATAAATTTTGAATCCAATAATCAGATAGGTTGTGGTAGAATATCGAACTCAAACCCGTAATGTTCAAATCTTGGATCCACCTCTAATCCACCGGAACCAGGGGCACAGCTATGTAGGGTAAAGGGGGTTCAATTGATTCCCCTTCCTTGAAAAATTGTACTGCATATACATACATATAACTTGTTGAATCCCCTTTATATTAAGAAAGCATTTAGTGTAGTTAGAATTTCGAGCTCCACCACTGACTGGGATCAATTGAGATAGCAAACATTAATGCCTTAAGAGCTCTCTGTAGATAATATTTACAGGAAAAAGTGTGTCATATCTTCCAAAAAATACATACTCAGACTATGGATCAATGCAATGACAAAATAATGTACAATGTTCACATTACAGAAATTTACTTTTTCATCAGAATTCCACAAATTAAGTCACCAATTAGAATTGAGAAATGTGATAAATTGTGGAAAGAAAGAAAGAATGATATAGGGGTTGAAGTTATACCTCAAGTCCTTGGCTTCCCAGCTTTACTCTAGGCATCCTCCATTGCTCAAATGAAGAAAAAAAGACTCCCTTTTTACTGTTTTCTTCTCCGCTAGTTGCGTGACTAAATTTGAGTACATTTGTACTGATTGTATGGAGATATATATAACTTTCGCCATTTGCGTTTTTTCCTCTGTGTGAGGAGAGCGATTAGGTAAGCAGGTTTGCTTGCGTCAACGACTACGTTATGCCTCGTCATTTTCACAACTTCTTCCCCTTTCAGAGCAATTTTCTGTCTTACTATTTTTATCTTTTCTTTTTCTGCTAATTTATACGAAATCTCTTATATATATATATATATTTTTTTTTTCCAGATCTCTTATGCGTTAAAAACGAAAATCTCAAGCTAATAAAACTAAAAATAAAAATTAGTTTGAAAAAATTGAGATAATTTGTACTCCCTCTATCCACTGTCCTCCTTTCCTTTTTAGTTTGTCCCAAAAAGATTATTCTATTTTTATATTTAGAAACAATTTAAATGAGATGATCTACGGACACACAAATATTTAAGGCTTATTTTGGATCACACATTTCAAAAGTCTTCTTTTATTTCTTAAACTTTGTGTCAAATCAAAAGAGGACAATCTTTTTAGGACGGAAGGACTAATTTGTAATTTTTTTTAGTTTTATTATATTTTTACAATAGATCTTTATTTTTTACACATAAGAAATTTGAAAAAAATATTTTTTTATTTAAATTGTAAGAAACCAAAAAATCTTATTTCTTCGTATAATTTAGCAGAAAAAGAAAAGATAAAAATAGTAAGAAAATTCATATGGAAGGGTAAGAAGTTGTGAAAATGATAGAAGGCATAACGTAATCGTTGATGCAAGCGCTCCTGCTTACCTAATCGCTCTCAGAAACGCAAATGGCGAAAGTTATATACTGCCTCCGTTTTAATTTATGTGAATCCATTTAATTGGATATGAAATTTAAAAAAGAGGAGAAAACTTTTAAATTTATGATATTAAATCAGTCACATATGGTTTGTGTAGCTGTAAATCATTTTATAATGATAAATTATTTTCAATTATAAAAAGATATTATTTTTATTTACAGATTAATAAAAAATAAATTCACATACAACATTGAAACAGAAATAGTATATATAATGAGTACAAATCTACTCAAATTTAGTCACACAACTAGCGGAGAAAAGTCCAAAAAGAAGAAAACAGTAAAAAGGGAGTCTCCATTCCACCTTGCACTGCTGGGGTATAAAATAATAATGAAAAACCTATGACACTACCTAAAAGTGGCGAAATTAATGAGATCTTAGGGGCCTTAGGTGAGACTTATGAAAATTAAAAAAAAAATTATATTATATATAAGTGTTCAACAGATACTAATACAGTAATAAATGCTTATATACGTTCAAATTACTTGTACGCTTTAATTAATTATTTTTTTATCTCACATGGACATATGTTATAGTGTTGAATATTTATTCTCTTATCATATATACACGTATGCACTTCAATTTTAATTTCCCGACACATTTATTTTCTCCTTGCACTTTTACTTATTCACTTTTGACTTTTCAAGTTCTTTAAGAATTAATAAATGAAGTACTCCTTCCGTCCCATATTACTCGGCCACATTACTAAACTACTTTTTTGTCTCACGTGGACATATGTCATAATATTGAATATTTATTATCTTCTTATGTATACACGTACGCACTTCAATTTTAATTCTCCGTCCCATATTACTTGGCCACATTACTAAAAATATACGTCCAAATTACTTGTTCATTTATAAACCAAGATAAAATTATGTAAATCTTTCCCATCTTACCCTCTCCGTTCCATATTACTTGGCCGCATTATTAAAAATATATTTCCAAATTACTAGTTCATTTACAAAATCAAGATAAAATTAATTAAATCTTGCCCATCTTACCCTCAGTAACGAATAGCAAACATAGTCTTTTTCTTAGAGTAAAGCCAAATCTGATCCTTCTCCATTTTAAATTTAAAGTTTATAAAAATGAGTAATTTTAAAGTGACAAAATAAAAGTTGAGTCGGTTTCGGAAAACCTATATAAGCCATATTCGTAACTCTATTTCTAGACACAGATATTTCAAGACCACAAATTATATAAATTGTACACTTTGGCCAACTACTTCTTTATCTCACGTGGACGTATGTCATAGTGCTAAATATTTATTTGTAACGACCCTTCCGATCGTTATGGGAAATTAGGACTCCGTTGGGAATGTCATACCCCGTTTTAACCGGGATTATTTAGGGTACAACATATTGGTGATTCCTATTTATTTTGTTTCAAGGAGTCGCCACCTAATTAATTTAACGGTGAATTAGGACACCTAGAGGTTAACTAAGGCAAAGTTAAAACTAAACCTCAATTAATAGTCTGCTTAACCAGTGTGATTCCAGGTAAGGGCTCTATATTATCCTAAAGGGAAGGGATTAGGCATCCTTTAAAATCCGTTAACTTACGGTTATCCGACCAAACTTAGGTTAATTAATATAGACTAAGCACAAATATAATATTAAGAGAATAATTTATAAATTATTGCAAAGGTCTTAAAAGAAAAAAAATGTAATAATGCTATTTAAAATAATACTTATAGATATTACTTAAGGCTTTAAATGAGAAATATTAACTAGAATAAGACTGATAGAAAATATGATAATTTATATAGAAAGGAAATTTCAAATGCCGTTTAGCAGAAGATTTGAAATGCTAAATAACACTTAAAGATATGTTGATATGATTTTAAATACTAATACTATTTTAAAATAAAACTTATAAAAGATAATTTGCATATGAGTAATAGTTTTAATAGAAGACTTCGCAAATTTGAACTTTGAATAAGATAGCGTGATATGAATATGACTATGTAGAAAAATCTAGACTATTTTTTAAATGGAAAGCAAAAGGAAGTGAATTTTCTTTCTCATTTCTTATTAACTATGATAACTATGCTTAGCAGAAAATATGCGTGATTGATTCGAACTTGAAAGGGTTATTTATAAAATATGCTTGAATTTATATTTTTGCGTATTAGTGGCGTTTTGAAACGTTTATGATAAAATACGATTTCCTTTTACTTAAAATATATATTCGTGCCATTTTGCCAATCAATTATTCCAAATAATAAATACTATAAATAATTTTAACATGAAAAGAAGAGAATAAAAACTTATGGAATTAGTCATTAACTTCCTTAAATTATCTACCCATTACTAAGAGAAACTATTCATACTAATTTCCATAATTCACCTAAGCTAAGGGAAAGCGCAATAAGAAAAGTGTTAGTCAAATAATATACAAGTCAAAGGCACAAAATAACGCAGAGGCATAAATAAAATTAAATGGGCTTGGCCCATTTTCTAGGACTGCTGCTGTTGGGAATGGGCTCAGCCCATTTTAAAGGTTGTTGCGACTGTTCATGCTTATTGGGCTTTGGCCCAGTACTTCTTTTTCTGCTATGGACTGTTGCTACTGCTGTGTGGGCTTAGGCCCAATAATAATTTTTTATGCTGTTGCGGATAGACTGATGGGGAATGACTCGAGAGGATTTCGTTGGGCTTTAGCCCAACATCGAATGCGAAAGGAGACGAGTCCATCGGACTCGTATGCGGTGGTCATGCATAAAATGAAAGAAAAAAGGATTATGATACAATTAGATGAATAAGATCAATATGCAAAATATATACTCGAAGCAGTTCACGTATATGCGGTATATAATCGAGTATACCTCATGTATACATATATACTATCAAATATGACCTGCTTGCAACGTGAAGGCATAAAAATGAACAGGCAGGAACACAACATGCCTTTTTTAAACAGTCTATTAACAACTTAATGACTTTCGAAAACCGTAACTGAATGTAGCAATCCAACACTCTATATTCCATTTAAAACAATTCAGAACACGCAGAATAAAACAGACAAGCATGCAGGTGTACGTCACAGGCAGAATTCGAATGAGGTATATGGGAATATTCATGCATATACAAACAGGACCAACTCTTTATATCTGCGTGTGCAAACAGCTCATGAAGACCAACAGGGTTTCTTAAATGAGATTAAGAACCTGAATTTCCTTTTTTATCAAGCACTAGAACCAAACTCCTTAAGCTAAAACCGATACAATCCTTCCAAACAATGCCCTAGCAAAGAATGACGAATAGGATGGACCAGGGACTAAAGTCTGGATTTCCATCCAGTTAAAATTCTTTTAAACTGAGAATCAAGATCAAGCAGTTCAGATGAACCACATACTACTACAAAAATTAGGAAATTAGGACCCATCCTCAGGTCTATAACCTCAACACAATGACATAGATCGAGTTTCACAGTTTAAAACTTTCTTTATTGAGTTCTTAGATAAGTGATCAAAGGCTAATAATTAAGCCAATCCAACATGATCCCAAATAAAAGCTGGATATGTGACTATTTAACTGATTCATACTAGATCGACTAGGTCATATTAGATTAAGTTCCACCAATGTGAGCAGCTGCAACAAATATGCCGAACTAACTATTAGCCAAATTAACTAGGAGTGAGACCCAAAATGAACCTATAAATACTTCTAGCATGATTCCCACATATCACTTAGATGCAACAGATTCACAATTCATACAGATTTTAAAACGAAATATCTCCTAAGGATGTATACTCATATGATTCACACAATGCTCATAAATGAACTTAAACAGATGAGACTCAGCAAGATTGATAACTGAACATCAATGAATGCAATGAAACAGAACACTTTCAAACAGAACAGATTCATACAGATTCAGATGCCCAGGGAACACAACTGAAACCAAGGATGAAAATGAGGGATATCTAAACTGGACATTAGGGAACCAGGGGGAATCGCACTCATGTAACATTACCTCTTTTCACATAACTAAACTCAGGCGACTAACTACAAACTACAGATCAAGATTTTCTGATTCCAGATTACAGGAATGTCCATTATGAATTAAGCTAATAGCAAATAAATCATATGAAGGGTATTTAGACTTCCCACGAGCGTATATAGCCAACTGACACATAATGAACATATCACGAAATAATTGTCATTAAGCTAAATCTGATTTGCCAACTTAAGACCTGCTATTGTATGCTAACATAGGTAGATGGACTGAAACAGAACTAACGTGTATGCTGACCCTCATTAACTGCAACTAACACATCAAGGCCAAACTAACCAACTAATTTATATACTAGACATATATGAAACCTCATTGGCCTAACCTAAACAGAGGCCAACATAACATCAGTTGCTCTCAACAACTATTAGACTAATTTTCAACTAACCAACAAGCATATGAAACGCATACAACACATAAGACAGACAGGAAACATTTAATTCACTGATAAATTCATGAAGGAAGATGTTTACCGACCTTTTTCGGATGCAACAAAGTGGGTGCGGGTCTTCGATTCACACTCGAAACACTTCAAATTCGAGGTTGCGAAACTCGGATTCGCAACAACCACAGAACAGACGAAAAATCGTTTGAGTATTTTTGATTCGATATTTTTGCGATATTGTGACAACTAAACAAAATATTTCGCAGGGGATTTCTTGAACTGAAAGAAAATCGGCTATTTGGGAATTTGCTGAATCCAAAAAAAATCCCCCCTTTGATGATTTAGAAACGATTATTTATAGGGCGATTCTAGGGTTTGTTGCGATGAAGAGAGAGAGGAGCGGGGGGGGGGGGGGGGGGGGGGGACAAGAGTGAAGTGGAGGACTGGAGGAGACAGGGTATGGTGGAGACGAAGAGGGGAGTGGGGTGTCAGAGAGGTAACATGGGAGAGAGGAGAGAGCGTGGAAGAAAAGGGAAAGGGGGAAGGGAGGTGTGCGGCGGAAGGAGATGAAACCCCTAGGGTTTCATCTCTTTTGTTTAAAGAGAGTGGGCCAATCGGGTCGGGTAATAATTTGGGTTGGGCTAGTCCGTTTTGAAATATTGGGCTGGCATTTGAAATGTGGATTGGGCATTAAAATGGGTTGGGCTGAATTAAAATGGGCTGGTAAATTAAAATGTGGACTGTTTGTGAATTGGTCCGAAAATAATATGAGTTGATTGGGCTACTACATTTAAATAAAAGACCTATTTATATAACTTGTGTTAAACTCTTGAATCAATTAAGAATAAAATACATAGTAAGCTCTCCAATTTATTTTTTTCATAAGTAAAGTCTATCATCATGTGGGACCCGTGGCATGAAACATAATAACATATTGACTGGCGAAGCCGTCTACAAAGCTGACACTCTATACCCACGACTCTGTCTGCAAAGTCTCTAACCTCGAACATAGCGTCATAGTACATATACTCTGACTTGGCAGCACTCCAGGACAAATGGAGCCTACCAACTCCGCTGGAACATCTTCTATGCTAACTTCGCATCCTTTAGGTGTACCTGCGCGGCATGAACGCAGCCCCCGAAGAAGAGGGGTCAGTACGAGTAATGTACTGAGTATGTAAGGCATAAATAGTAACATAGTAAGAAATATGCGTATGAATAATAACTGCATGGAAACGTAGAGCATATCATAGGATAAAAGAGTGACTTGTACATATGAGTGCCGCTGAGGGCGAGTACCATGCATGCTTGTCTTTCCTTTTGTAAAAAATATTTCTTTTTCATAGACATAGAAAATAGAACTTATATCATATCATGTCTTATCATATCGTATCGTATCGTATCATATCATATCATATCGTGTCATATCATAGCATATCATGTCGTGTCATATCATAGCATATCATGTCATATCATGTCGTGTCATATCATAGCATATCATGTCATATCATGTCGTGTCATATCATAGCACCGAACAATGTCGGCTCGCCCACATAGCGCCGAAATACGTCGGCTCGCCCATATATCCCGCGTCCGGGATGATAAGCCAGCTGACCAGGTGGCAATGAAACATGTTTCCCTTCCCATTTCCCCCATGTATACCTTCCCCCCCATCCCATGTTCATATACATATCTTATATACATATGTCATATAAGCATGCAAGAGAGCCCAAAGAAAAATCATGTAGCCATCGGAGTGACGTAAGGTCGGTGACCTCCGATTACATTATGGAACAATCGTGGTCGCTTTATCTCACCTTGAAAGAACAAGTATTTTAAGGCGAGGCCACCAACGGAGAATAGCATTAGAAGTAAACATAGAATGAAATCATGGGCATCATAGATGTCAATTCATAGGCTTTGAAATCCTTAGAAAATAGTGTCATAGCTAGGAAATAGAAATAAGGTTCAAGAACTAGTTTATCGCCTTCATTTTCACATTGAATCCTTAGCTTAGAAGTCTTAGTCATGGAATCATTTTGGTCATACTTATCATAGGCATATTCTCTTTTCTAACATCGTCGTTATCATTATCGTCATAGAAGTATTCTCGTTAGAATAGTTATAGTACTTATCATTTGGTAACGGAATCAGGATCAAAGGTTTCCTTTGGATTCAACCTCAAAGTAAGTCAAACGGAACCATAAGGATAATCCGGGAGCAACGGGCCCGCCTCGGGCCGAATGAGGTAGCGTACACGATTTACATACGTTACATTTCATGACGTCACTTGTGAGAGTTTTAAGGTAGTCGGGTCCTATTTGTGCAAGTTCTAGATGTTTAGGCAATTTTTCAACATTTCATACAATATTTAATTCAATTCTACTGAATGAAAAAGGGGAAACTTTGGGTGCGGATTCCGGAGAATAGAATTGTCCCCGAGGCTTGTATCCAACTTATTACGTCTAAGACATGCCATAGAAGGAAGGGTGAAGCCTTACATACCTTTTCCGCTTCATACACGTCTCCAAAATCAAGTTTCAAGTTCGCCAAAATCTACAATTTGGTCACAATTACCAAATGTTAATTGTAAGGCTTTAAGATTTCAATCTTAACCAATACTTGTCTACAAAAATTTGGGCAGCATCTCCCCTATAAATACACCATCCCCAAAATTCAACTTAGCCAATTTTTATCAACAACAATCCGGGAATTCAACCCGGCCAAACTATCAACACAATGACAACAACCATGACTACAAAACACAATATAACACAACTAGTCTTCTTTCCAACATAATGCAATAACTTTCATTCCAACTTCACATTTCCAAACCAATCTCAATGTTTTTACATCCATTACTAATCAAGATCATTACAATATAATTCGGAAGCATTTCATATCATTTCTACAAAATATTCACAAGATATACAAAATATACAAACTTTCCACCAAAACCATAATCCATCCAAAACTTCTAATCTTCAATCTACATATTCATAACATATTTCCATCTTCCAATTTCATCAACCATAATCATAATTTGCACCTTAACAATTTCATTTTCATAATTACATAAATCTACCATAAAATCACAAAACTTCTCATAACCACTTAACAACCAATTTTTCATGTCAATATGGACTATTATCCTTCCAAATTCACCAACTAACATAATAATTCACATTTAAAACTCCACTTCCATAATTACATAAAAACTTCATTAAAATCACATAGTTTCCTATAACTATTTCCAATAATTTTCCATGCCAACTTGAACCATTTTCTTCATTTCCAATATAAGGTCCACCACAACTACAACTAGAATACAACATAAAATTCAACTCATCTTATTTATACAACCTTACATACACATGCACACATGCAAACCCACTTTGTAAACTTCCATATTTCCATAAATTCTACTCATTTCTACATACTACAACATAAACCAACCTTCATAACATAATAAAAAGGAATTAATTCTTACCTTTTTCTACAATCTTCTTCACTTAACCAAGTTGTCAACTTGAAGAAACAAGTGTTCTTTCTTCCAAAATAATTACACCAAGTTGTAAAGGACCCTTGAATTAGTAGGAATACCACAAGAAAATAATTTTTGGGAGAAGATTTCAAAGGGACAAAAATTGGAGAGCATGGCCGTATGCCATGTCTCCTTTGCTCTTCATTTTGTTTGTTTTTCTCCTCTTCTAATGTTCTTGAAACTTCTATATGTTTCAAGACAACTAAATGACCCATTTTATTTAATTATCACATGGGAATTAATTAGAATCCATGGGCTTGGGCCATTGTATGGCCGGCCACCCCTCTTTTGGGCCTAATTTTTCTCTTCATTTTTTTTTGGGCCAACCCGGTTGGTTCCGAGTTGGGCGTAGCCCACTGAACGTTCGACCTTAAAACGTCCATATCTCCTTGTACCGACGTCACCTGGGAACCCACGACCTATGGTTAGAAAGCTAATTCAATTATATACAACTTCTATTTCTTGGTATTTTTTCAAATTCCAAACTTATAATACCGTTTTTGCCCCTAGAAGTCAGATCACCCGAAAACGTTTTCTTAAAAATATTCGTTTGGAGGACTTCCACTTTGATTTGGCCCAAGGGTCCTTCATGAGTTGTGTTTAACTTTACATATGTGATTCATATGACTTTTCAGATGTTTCAAAAAAAAATCTCGATGTGTGGGCCCCACCCCATCTTACAAATAATCCGACGTTCAAAAAAAATACGGGCTGTAACATAGCGGGACCGCTGCAGCGGCGTAGTGACCGCTGCGGGAAGACAGTATCCGTGTTTTTAATGACTTAGTCTCATAATTTCATCCATAACACCCTAACACACTTCCAACAAGCACCTAGGGTGAATTTCCAAGCTATGGCAAGAAACTCTTGAGAGGTAAGTTCCATCTATTCCATTCTATCATTCCTTTCCCCCTCATGATTGTTATTACCTTAGTGGTCTTTAATGGTGAAATTGACATAGGAACCCTAGAATATTAATAAACCTTCTAAACATGATGGGTTATGGTTATTATCACCTAGTTATCATCTAAAGGCTTGGGTTAGTTTCTCTTAATCATGAATTGAACACTTAGAGTCATAAACTAAGTGAATGGAAACCTAGGGTTCTATAAAAATGGTGTCTTGACCCTAAAAACTGTTCGTTATGGGAATGTTTGATAGAATGTTGTATAAATTGATGGTAAATGAATACTAGGGGCCTTGATAGGTTGTTTATCACGTAGAAAATCATCCACCCCTTGGGATGGGGTAAAAGGAAGGGTATTCTTGCTTTGGTGTTTGTAAATTGAGCAATGTGACTCATTGAGCCTTCTATTTTTAGACCGTGAATGAATTGAGGCTTTGAGGAAAGGAAAGGCTGTAGCAGAGCAACCTGCGTGTTCTAGCTCTACTTCAAGGTAGGTTACGGTTTACTTAAGTTAGACTTTGGTTAGTTGATCGTATGTTTGGTGGTCTCCTTAGGGGAAAACATGTCTAGTTTTCATGCATGGTATTGTGTGGTTAAATTTCTACGTGAATGTGATTGATTGATTGTGTAAGTGTCACGCCCCAAAACCCACCCTAGACATGACCGACATCTGACGTCATGAATAACATCGGAAGAACCTAAAATATGCACAATGACACTTGAACCCGCCAGGTTCAATAATCACCTCCAACAGTTTATAAAATAAATTTAAACAAGTCATGATGTAAGAATAAAATTAGCGGAAGTCTTTATAATTTAAATAATTCAACCAACACATGATAGTGTTCCCGAAAGAGTTAAACAACAACTCTTCTTCCACCCACATTCGAATGTACACTAAGGAGCTTCTAAGAATAAGGAATAAATGTCTAACTCATCGGGACGCAGCCCGAAAACTAATATAAATAAATGGAATCAACAAATGGAGTGTCCCATGAACAAGCATGTGGGCTCACCAAATTAGAAGCACCAACAAGTTCTCCTAAACGTTCTGAATGTCACGAACCTGCTCTTCTTCGTTACCTAACATACCATCGAAAACAATAATGGTATGCCTGAGTACTTCGTACTCAGTGAATGCCTCGGGGACAACAAGTAATATGAAAATAAAGTGTAATAACATATAAAAAAAATCAATTCTGAAGATAGTGTGACACAATAAGGAAACAGTTATTCAGCTTGTTTATCTCAATGAAAGACAATTATCAAAACAGGTTATAAAGTCCTTGTCAAGTTCCAACCTCCAAATATGTCATTTAAGTTGATCACGATTATTAACAACAGTTTTATTAAAGATAGGAATATCACTCTTGCCAATACAGGCCCAAAAAATCAATCATAATGAAGGGATGACCTTTGAGGTTCCCTAATTATAGCAGCGCATCACACTGGAATATGAAATTCAACGGTGGCTATCCTTCCTCCCGAATAGCTAGGCATAATCATACCCCAGGTAGCGAACCTGAAAGTGGCCACTCTTCCTTCCGAATGGCTAGGCATTATCACACTAGGATCCATAGTGGCTACCCTTCCTTCCGAGTAGCTAGGCAAAACACAACAACCAGTTTTCATAGCATAGAAGCCAATTCATAATTCATTTGTAATGTAGTTACATCATTAATTGTCATTAAGCTTCATTATGCCATATTAAAGGAATAGGTCATTCCAATCAATGTTTTGGAAATGTTTAACTTCTTTACGAAAGATTTCCATGTCCTAATTCATCAATGAGAATATCATTACCAACCCTTAACCATCATTATTAAGCATATCTTATAGAGGAATATCATATACATATATAAGGTTTGTTACAATCTAGGTTTAATGTGGATTTGCCCCCTCACACACATTAACCACCATTTAGACTTGAATTAGAGTTCAAGAAACATGAAAAGATTACTTTTCTTTTCATTCATTAAAGAACCTTGAATGAAATTTATACTTCCAATAATAGTTTCAAAAAGTGATTTTCATCCAAAATAAGTTTTCAAAAGAGAAACATACCTTAAGACGTTAAAAAAAGTTTAATAATTCAGTTTTCTAATGAAGAACACCCAAACCCTATCTTGAATCACTTTGGGAAGAATTATGTTGCAAACCCTAGGTTTTGGTCACAAAAATTATGTCAAGAATCATGGGTTTGATGCTAGAATGGATTAATAATGTTAAAGATGTTCTTACCTTTGATTTGGAACTTGGGAGGAATGGTTTTCGTTCTTAGGGTTTTTCAGAAAGTGGAGGAATAAACAAAACAAGTGCCTTATTTATATTTTTCTGGTGAAAACGGGCCAAAGGACACCCTCGAAGGACAGGCCGTCCTTCGTGTTACGGACCGTCCTTTGGACCATCCTTTAGTGGAAATTTTCAGAGAGTTCTAGTGATTTTTTAGGCATTACTTTGCCGTGTTATGGCCCGTAACACGTGTTATGGCCCGTAACACGTGTTACGGTCCGTAACTTCTCACCGTAGCACATGCCAAATTTCCAGCGAAGACAGGCTTCAGTAAACCGGGCATAACCTTTTGTACGTAAATTTTCTTTGGCTGGGCAGCCTACTGTTGGAAAGCTATTTCAAATATATACAACTTTTATCAAGAAAATTTTTCCAAATTGTCAACACATTTTCATGAAAATCTCTCAAAAGACAAACCTCCCAAAACTTAGGCGAGATTAAGAACCCTTAAGAACTTCACTAGTTGGTTTGACTTCAAAACAATTACCTTCCACCCGAATTCATTAAGAATAAATTCATATAGATAAAATATCATCTTAACTCTATATTTTTACACATTCACACCTAGTTCAAGTTTACAAGGTGTTACAGTAGGCTCCGTGCCATTATTCCTGTATGATTAAATCTACAGTGGATGTGTTGTGATGAGAAGCTAATATAATCTTCTCAAGGGTATTGTGACATGAAATGATGAGTTGATTGTTGATATTGGAAAGGTAAGAAACATTGTTCCGTAAGAGGTATGGAAAGACACTCATGTGACCTAGATTATGGGCTCGTGGTCCGAGGATCCTTCCTAAAATGAAAGGTATTTGATACGTTCCGCGACCAAGGTTCGTTCCGAGGCGGAGGTTTATGCTGGGGTCCGAGGGGTATTCCAGAACGAGTGGTACATGGACACCATGGGTCCCCTGCAGGTCATGGCTACTTAGCTAAGACATCAACTAGCATGTATGTAAAGCGAGTGAGGTTATTGTGGTAAATTTATTTCCGTTGGTTTTACGTGATTGTGATGCTTGACATCTTGGTGATTTGATGGTGATTATTCTTGGTTGACTTGCTGTGATTTCTTGATATTCGTGTCTGTTGACTGGCTTGTTTTATTCTATTGATTTTACGAGATATGCATGATACTAATCTTAGTCGCCCTATGATATCTACCGATACATAGTGTTTGTACTGATATTACCTTGCTGCATTCTTTGAGTGCAGATTTTGATATAGAGACCGTTGCTCGTCCTCACATCTAACATGGAGGATATTTGTTGATAGATTTTGGGTGAGCTTCTTCCCATGCCAGGCCGCCCGAAGATCTTCTTGCTATGATGTCTTTTCGCACTCTGGACATTATAGATTACTTACTTGTTACACTTCAGATTCTTAGACATGTTTTTAGCTTAGAGTCCTGTACGATGACTTTCGGATTTTGGGGATTGTAATAGTTAGAACTTCCGCACTTATTTCAGCATTTATGGCATGATTTACTTTGTTCTTTTGTTGTCAAATGAGTAATAATTGTTTAGCTTGGTTAATATAAAACCGGATTGAATGGATAGGTGTCTTGTATGTTGGTTCAGCCACTAGGATTTAGATGGGTGCCAGTCATGGCGGGTTGGGTCGTGACATTATTCTCTTCTCATGTATGCACTTCAATTTTAATTCTTCGACACATTTATTTTCTCCGTGCACTTTTACTTGTTCACTTTTGACTTTTCAAGTTCTTTAAGAATTACATATGCACTTCAATTTTAATTCTTCGACACATTTATTTCCTCCGTGCACTTTTACTTGTTCACTTTTGACTTTTCATAAATTGCCTTTCTGCTATTACTCGCTTCCATAAATCACTTTTCCTATGTTACTCGCTTCCCCATTTAATTACTGCAATAGTATCTAGTATAGTATTTCATTTCCAAGAATCTACCCTAATTATTACTACTTCTCCTTTCCTTCATTACACAAACACTCATCCTTTAGGCAGGTCTCTTTTAGACTACACGTTAATCTTAATAATGAAGGGTGTATTTATATCAATTTGCGACTTCAAACTATTCCAATGCCCTTTACATAAATAATCCTTTTAAAAACATCACTCACTTCCTTCATTACTATCCAGCCTTGAACTACTAACTCAATCCTGTGATAATAAAACCTTTGAAGAGAAAGTTTAAGTTCTGGATGATGTGGGAAATGAATGAAAATAAACCATGGATCAAAATTATACACCGACATAAATTTCCCCGATTCACTTCGACGGTTTACTCGACGGATAGTCGTTCCACTCAACGGTTTATGCTGTTGCACCGTCTTTGTGCCGCTTGATTCAGAGGCTAAAGTGGCTCGACGGTGGTGACTCGACGGGCCGTCGTTCTGCTCGACGGTCCGTCCTTCTACCCGTCGAGTTACACAGTCCTGAAAATTAATTTGATTCGATTCGTTTAGCTTCCAACTCTTATACTCTTTTCTCTAACATGTATAACAACTTACATGACTCTAAAACACTCCCGTAGGTCTCACATACAACTCCTCAGATGATTTAACACGAATCTTGTATCCCGTATTGTATCCCCTCATAGATATTAAGCATCATTATCCTTGTAACTGACACTCCTTTCCGTTTCCATAATTCCTGCTTTACCCCTTTCTACTCATAAACAATTTGTATATTTATACTCAAGGGTTATATTTAAACACCTACGTGTCCTTTCCACGTCTCACCTCGGGGAGGAAAATACATCCCTTCGCTATTACCCAACTGAAAACCCCATCGAACTTCTCTTCTTTATAAGTCTCATCAGAATACTTCAAAAGTTATCTTGATAGAATTATATATATTATATCGATTCCACCCTCAGAAGTGTATAAACATTAATACAACACTAATTATACCTGGCGTCATCACTCATCCCCTTATGTTGTACTGTCTCCTCTTACCTACAAGTCATTTATATCTTATTGATTCCTCTTAATGCCCGTCATTCGTGATTCTGTAGGCATAGTCTCTTCATTGAACCATGTTTCTCACACATGCCCTTCCTGATTAATCATACTTTTGCCTTGTTACCACAACATATCTTTTTCCACCGTACTATCAACATATTCAACATTTCTAATACATCGTCTGGCTAAAGATTCCACTTAAGGCTCCTCTTTAATATTACTCCTTTCCCCTTCCTAATATAATCGTTTGGGGCATTATGACTTACAGTTGTTGCATAACATAAAATATTTCAATTCATATTTGCTTAATGTGACACTTTATCAAAGCGACAAATATACCTTCATTTGAGCCTTGCTCAGAAGATACCGACAAATCTTTGTTAATGGGGTCCTTAGACTGCAAACTCCTCGATTTCTCTGAAGGCCCTGCACTTTCGCTGGTCTACCATCATCTGAAGCTTGAGGTTCAACTCCCAACATTGGCCTTTCCTTTCCTTGCCCAGCTTTGGTCAAAGGTGAAACTGGCAACATTGGAGCTTTTCCTGTGTAACACTCCGTACCTTTAACCTAAGCTTTGACCATGATCCTAGACTTAGAAAACCAGATAAAGAATGTGGGAATTTGGAATTTCCCTGTTCAGTTGTAAGATGGAGGTTTACACCCATGAACAGTGACTGTATTTCAGTATACGGCCCGTATTTCAAGTCATAAACTGGTACCAAGGATTTCTGAGCATTCTGGAATTTGGCATTTGGATGTTACATTATTAAATACGGACCGTATTTCAAAATATGGCCCGTATTTTGAAATATGGCCCGTATTTCAAAATGTATTTGGAATTTGGGAAAACTTCCTTGATGAAAGTTGTAGAGCTTTGAAATACCTTTCCAACGGTATATTATGAGGGTCAAAATAATATCTGTGCAAAGAGTTATGGCCATTTTACTGAATAGACGTAGTGCAGTCCATACGGAATACGGACCGTATTTCAAAATACGGCCCGTCTTTCAAAATACAGCCAGTATTTGACTGGGCGGAAAATTTAATTTTCCAGAACAGTATATATTCATCCATATCAGTTCAAATAATTATTTTTCATTCCTTCAAGCCCTAGAACGACCTCCTACCCTCTTCCATCATCAACAACACCAAGATAAGCCTACTCTAATTATTTCAAGTCAATTCTAATACATATCCTTGTAATCTAAACAAGAAATCATCATTCCTAAACTAGGGTTTTCAAGAAAACCCATCTCAAGGTTTAAGATTCAAGATTTTGGAAATCTTCTTCAAAGTTCAACTCTTTAATTCAAGTTTTGGAGCATTACCAGGTATGTAGAGTTACTATCTACATGTGGGAACATCATTGTTCTTTCCTACGCCTCATAATCCATAAATTATGATTCTCCACGAAAACTAGGTTTTCTATACCATGCTCATGACAACCCTAGGTCCATGTCCATGATTATATTATGTATGAATTGCTATTATCCTATCATTGTGTTGTTAATAACTCCATATGATTATTGAGTATCGGTCCGTAATCCATGAAAACCCATATCTTGTATTTCATGGGTTCTTGCATGCATGTTTTAGCTAAAATGATTATTTCATGAACATCCTACATGTCTACAAGTTTTCATGCAACTATATTATATAATTACTTTCATGCCATGATACAAGATACATACATGCTAAATACAAGCTATTTCATGAAATCATGTTTACAAGTTATTTCGTGAAATCATGATTACAAGTCAAGTACAAGTTAATTCACGAAAATCATGGGCTCCTTAGCTAATTATATCATGTTCATGTTTTTGGAAGTTGCACGAATTACCGAGAAGGCTCAGATAGCCCGAAACTACGTAGCCACCGTAGGACAAGGATCGCTCCGCCCAGTTAGGACGATTCCTTAATTTTACACTGAATGGATCCATCAAGCACGTTACCACCTTATACCCTGGCAAGGTATGGGGGCTCTGCTGGTCCGGTGAGGTACCAGACTCCACGTACCCACGTGGTGATATCATGCGTCGGTTTATGAAATGCTCTCCCTACTTATCATGTTTTACTTATGTTATATATATATATATATATATATATATATATATATATATATATATATATATATATATGTGTGTGTGTGTGTGTGTGTACTCATGCTCATGCTCATGTTCATGTCCAGGTTTTCAGTTTCAGTTCTTATCATGTTATCTCATGTCCCATGTTATTTCATTCAGTTGCTTTACATACCAATACATTCAATGTGCTGACGTCCCCTATTATTTCCCGGGGGCCTGTGTTTCATGATGCAGGTACTGATTTATAGGACGACACATCTGCTCAGTAGGACAACATTCGTATCAGCTTATTGGTGAGCCCCATCTCATTTGGGGTTTAGTCAACTCTTTATTGTGTGATTAGCTATGCATCTAAGGTATGCTGGGGGCCTTGTCCCAGCGAGTATGTTTTCCATGTTCAGACTTATGTTAGAGGTTTCATAGACTAGACAAGTCAGTTATGTCATTGTCACACTTTCGGAGTCGTATAGCCATTTTTGGCTCATTCATGTTATTTCTGCACTCATGTTTAAATAAGTATTTTGATTAAGTATTATGACTTATTGCATTTTATAAAGGCTCATCATGCATTCACGTTGTATTCCGCTCATGTTATGCCTCATGATGATTCAGCAAGCCATGATCCCCGAGGTCGATAAAGAATTACTCCTTACCCCGGGGACAAGTTCGGGGTCTGGATCTTGTACACGGACGGTATCATATAATAGGTATATATAATATATCATATATTATATGTATTATATAATATATGGATCAGGTCGTACGTTCCTCGACACTATTATATGATATATGGATTGGGCTGTACATTCCACATCACTATCAGTTATATTATGACCTATGCATATCATACACCCTTAGAGGTAGTTTCAGTTATACAAAGTTGTAGATCTTCTCAGCTGTTGGCTATAGATGCATTCAGATATTGAGATTTGCTTTCATGTTTCAGATGTCTCTCATGACTTCTATGTACTTGTTATTCTTGTGCCTTACATACTCGGTACATTATCCGTACTGACTCCCCTATTGCTCGGGGGAGCTGCGTTCATGCCCGCAGGTTCAGGTAGATAGAGAGACGATCCAGCTCAGTAGGACTTCCCCTCAGCTGTAGTCGGTGTGCTCTACTTGATCCGGAGCTGCAGTCCATTTTGGTATGTTATTTTGAGATGTATATACATGTATATGGGTAAGGCGGGGCCCTGTCCCGTCCTTTCTACAACTTTCTGTTCCATTAGAGGTCTGTAGACAGTTGTATGTAGTTGGTACATGATGTAGCCTTGTCGGCTCTCATTCTTTTTGTGTACAACATATATAGCAGCCTAGTAGGCTTGCACTATTACCTCGGTATTTTTGCATATATATATACAGTTGGATATGAGTCAAATATGGGCCACCCTGTTGTTATATGATAGTTAAACAAGTGTAGAGATGTCTGGTCATTAGGGGTCAGGCACTCGTCATGACTCATCGGCTTGGGTAGTGACAGTTCCAATAGGTTTTCCTTCAACTTTAGCGAAGCACTCGAACTCCTTAGGTTTAACCCTTTGGCAAATGCCTCTGCTGCCTATTCGTCCGGAACGACAGGAAGCAGCATGCACTCCTTTTGAAACCAGATAACGAATTCTCTGAGCAACTCATTATCTCCCTGAGCAATTTTAAATATATCAGACAAATTTTTTGCTCTAGCATGTGCCTTGATAAAGGCATCCGCAAGCATCTCCAAAGAGTGAATGGAATGCTCCCTATATCATTTCCTTTGACAACGCACGTGTATCAAGTCACGTGCTCCTGAGGATCTGTAGTCCCATCGTATTTGGGAAGATCTGACATCTTAAACCTTTTTGGAATGAGTTTAGGGGCTGCACTTGGTGGGTATGACAACTGCACATATCTTTTCGAATCCGGTCCCTTTAACACTGGCGGGGCTTCCGAAAACTGATCTATCCGGGAATTGAATGCCTTGAACTCTTTCTCACTCCGATCCAACCGACTGTTCAATTCTCTGTCATTTTTCTCCAACCGGTTGGAAAGAGCCTCCAAGTACTGCATCACCTCAGGTGCCGCAACATTTCCTCCGGCTTCTCCACTGCTTTCTTCGTGTGCTGCCTCCGCATTAGGAGGATCAACATTTCTTTTCCCTGCTTGCCAATCTGTAATGGCTTTCTACTGTTTTTCCAATAACTCCAGTATTTTTGTTATTCCCGGATCTGCTTTTGTAACTGTTTCTCCTTCGTGGTCATCGCTAGGAATGTTGTCATCTCCAGTGTGCTTGGATCCATGAGGTGATTCCAGAATCCGCTCGTTCCGCGTAGGGTCATCTTCTTTGGCTTGATTTCTTCCCTGAGTGTTTGAATAGTTCAACACTCCATCGGCCTGGTTTCTAGTATTCGTCGTCTTTCAAGACTTATCTGGTGACAAGAAAATTAAGAATTGTAAGTTTAATGGTTAGAGCAACAAAAAAATATCACTATTATCCTTAGCCCCACAGTGGGCGCCAAACTGTTTACCCAAAAAATAGAGAACAATTAAATTTGTTCTGGGGTTTGAAGGATACGTGATTTGATTTGTTATAAGTAACGAAATAAAACTTATTTATAGAAATTAATGTGATAGTAGACAAATTGAGTAACTAAAATAAATAATAATAAAGCAATTGAGCCTGAGCTTGGTTGATTCTCATAGCGAATCCTTTGGTAGGCTTCCTCCAGTGGAATAGTCAAATGACTAGACTTCTAAGAACAAATATAGTATTCCGGAGCAAAAGCTATTATATAAATAGCTAAGTTTGTAAGATTATTATATAATCAGTGTTCTTCGATCCTTATTTTTCAGGGTCGTTAAGCTCCTTTTATAGTACAAGTGCATGAACTCTTAAACCAGTAATTTAATCCTAATAATGGACAATAATGAGCAATGAATATTGCCTTAATACTGAATCGTAGCATTTGCTTCATATCTGGTTCAGTCTTGTAACATTACTCCGCTATTAATTAGTCGGTGCAATTTCCTTCGCGGATTTGATCCGGGTGTTACCCCGGAGGCTTCCTACTCGCATTCAATGCCACTTTTCTCAACGTTCCATCTTCCATTGCCATGTGTTCCAATATTATTCCGACACGTTTCAAGCTGTATTTTGCCATGTGTATCACTAACTAAATCATTCAAATTACGTAAGAATTTTTACTATATATGTTTTCTTGTCAAATATTCAAAAACGAAAAAAAATAAATTAAAGAGATAAAAAGAAAAGTGGAAAAAACGAAGAAAGACCAAAGTTAGATGCGGGTCCAATTTGTCATTCAAAATATATCTATGTATAAGTCTTTATAAAAATTGATTTTACATGATCTTAAAAGTAAGAAAAATTACATATTAATATAAGAAATAAAAGTGATTTGATATAACTTACTTTTAGTAAAACAAAAATAATAGACTGACGTCTATCCATATAATTACAACGTCAGTGACATAGTTCCAAGTGACGTTTTAATATATACTATTAGTGGAAGAAAGGACCATCAAAGGATGATGGGGTGACTCCTCCCTTAATCAGAGGTCTTGGGTTTGAGCTCTGGGTATGAAAAAATCCTTGGTAGGGAGCGCTCCCCCCTCTCCCCCCCCCCCCCCCCTCCTGAATGGGGCGTCAAAATTTGATACGCTCAAATTACACCTATTAATGGTATAACGTGGACGTTGTCAAATATAGTAACCCAACGAGGTTGGGGTCGAATCCCACAGAGAATATGGTGTGAAAAGTTTACTAAACAAGTATTATACTAATCTTGCGGTCCTGGTGTATTCCAAAAAAGGATTTTATAGTTGATTTGGTTTGTGGACTAATTTAAAGTGATGGGAAATCTAAGGTTATAAATATATGGGTAAAAGAACCAAGGTTGTGTCCCCGTCAGATAAAGTGTATGATCATGGGTCTCGATCTTGATATACTTCTAATGGACTGTTTGTATGGATGCACTTAACCTCTATGTGAATCTAAACTATTTCCCAATAAAAAAATATTATTTCTTTCTATGCTTTTTCCAAAGATAAGAAAGTATGCATGAAGAACGATTAATTATGCCAAATAAATTCCTCTTACTCCTAAGTGAATTTATTAAATAAGGTTTAAAGTCTTGAGTTCTTATTATTTGTTCTTATCTAACCCTAGCTATTTTCCCAAATAACTAAAGTTTATGGCGTGAGCTAATGTTTGCAACCACTAACTATATGATGAATACGAAGAACAAATAAACCCTAATAATCCATTATGCGTATATCTTTCACGATCCCCAATCACAAAACACCCATCCTTGGGTTCACAACCTTAGTAAAGGTGTTTAGCTACTCATGGCAATAAGAAAACAATAAAAGATTGAAGACTGCATAATTGAATTATTGTATTGAACTTACGAATAAAACTTGAAAGTAATGAATGTAATTGTCTGGAAGTCTTCAAAAGCAATAACAACTCAAAAGTAATTACTACAAGTCTAAAACTCCAGATGTCTGAAAAATAAAACCTAAACAGGTATTTATACAAGTTAAAACTCGGAATAATCAATCTAGTCCTGTTCCATCTCGGCTAGCACTTCGACGGTTGTCAACATGCTCGATGACCAACTCGATAATCTGAGTACACTTGTATCACTTTGCAGGAACTCCACCGTCGAAGCACTTCGACGGACTGTCGATCATGTCGACGGTGCAAGTCGACGATCTGAGTATGCTATGATGTTTTTGTTACTTCACAGGAACTTTTTGACGAGGCGATTTGACGGGCCGTCGAGCATGTTGACGGTCTGTCCTTATGCTTATCAGAACAGATTGCCTATTTTCCTCGTTTTTTCGCTTTCCGAGCATTCTAACTTCAAAATACCTGCACAACATATAAAACACATCAAACTACTACGAACTTGCTCGAAAACAAGTAAAACATAGAGTTAAAGAGCATTAGATATGCCAAAATCCCGGCACATCACCCTATGCGGCGCGAATCCGGATATAGTTGGGCTCTAATATGGGTTCCAGATACTGAGTGGGAAACCAAAAAAAAAAAAAAAATTAATGGCAGAAAGGGACATACACTTTTCTAGATAGTGTAATGTAATGTTTAACAAAACAAGTCGTTTTTTCAAAGAGCTAAAGCTAACCTATTTATATTATACGTGCGACTCAAGACTTTTACCAAGCCAATTCAATAGATGATGAGTAAAATCACAAAGAAGCTAGCAAAACAATCTTTTATCAATTAAAAGATGAATTAAATTCATCATTACAACGATCATCTGCGAATTTTCATTTCATGAAGTTTGTACGTAATAGTTGGTTCACCAGCAATAATATCAAATACTTTTTCTTTTTTACATGAGGCAACAAAGTATTAGAGTCACTCACCAATTCATCATTCATTCACTTCACAATTCAATCCTGATCAATTTAGTTGAGTTGAGCGCAAACTGATCCAAGCAACACAATTATCCTAAAGAAAAGTGCAACACGTTTTTTGAAAACTAATTATTTCTATCAAAGAATTCTGACAATAACTTGAACAAACATCGTTCCTTTGGCTTTTTGAAGAATGAGTTTTCGAGAACACTTTTGTAAGGTTTTCTGCGAAAATCTACGTTTGATTTGTTTCTTGTCTTTACGGAACATTTTGCTTTGAGTTCCCGTAACAATTATGCGATTTATGCCTTTATTGAACCAACAAACTTTGATTCTAGTTTTGGAAAAGGTTTTAGAAAACTGTATCAGAGACACCAGTATACCTAGAAAAAGCAACCTGGAAAAAAGACAGAAATAATAAAAAATAAGACATGCAGAGCGTCTTTAACAAACATGCATTTTCAAAGGCACTGCATAAACCAAAGTCTTTGCTGCAACTCTTTTGCCTTTCAGGGGAATATTTTCGGTAGGATTTGAAGTTTGTGAGTTCTTACAGCTACTTCAGATTAACATACAATAAGAACTGGGTTTGAAATAAAATATTTATAGATATTTCAAGTTTCTTATTAGATATACACGGCATGCAAAAAAAATTACTGAGTTTATGTGAACCCGTAAGACATACTCTACATCTGCCACTGGGTCGTAAATAATACTAACATAATTGAGGCACTTGTTAAGTAATTACAAGTAAATTTTTTGATAAACATTAATCTAATAAAAGACAGTAAACTACTCTCAGATGTTAAAGCTCCACATATAGTGCTACAAAAAACATTGTCAATTTATATATAACTTTAATTAATCCTTGAGTAAAATCCCAATGACGAGTATATCTTGACATACACTCTATTGTTCAACCATAATTAATTACTGTAATACACAATTTCCTTGTTTGAGGTACATCTTTTCTTAAAAAGTGATGCTTCCTCTCATGAAAGTGAAACGCAAGCACTGGGGCACCAACAAACTATTGCATGGAATATGTAACTGAACTTCTTCACAATTTCCTTGTACTTATCTGGAATTGGAACGAGCTGAGCGTCTGGAAATTGCATCGAACTTTCTTCTCCTAGCTAAGGTTATTTATGTTACAACTTCACACACTGAATTCAAGTCGCAGATAGTTCAATATTTACCTGCAGGTTAAAAAAAAAAAAAGAAGCAAACATTTTTTTTTTGTGCAAAAAAGCCTAATGGCTATACAGTCATCCAAATACAGTGATACCATCATGTTTTTAAGCAATGACAGGGACATCTCCCCAGGAAAATTTAAACCCCAGAAGAGGTTGCAGTTAGTTTTTAGAGCCATATATTTTGTGTGTTTCTTGACCAAGAAAAAGATTGCTAGAAACAAACTAGTCAGTTCTCAGTTGTTGCGCAATCCGTCCTACGTTATCAACATTGAAAGCATCAATGATCATGAGCAAGAACTCTCTGATGGCATCAACAAAGAAGCACTTGCCAAGTTGGTTAGAGAGAGAGACTTCAATGGCCTCCTTCAATTTGGAGGAGCACGACGAGTCGTAGAAATTCTTGGATCAGACCTGAAAGCCGGTTTAACAATGCATGAGAATGAACTAAAACAAAGAAAGGAAACTTTTGGTTCCAACATTTATGACAAACCACCAGCCAAGAGTTTCTTGAGTTTTGTGGTTGATGCTTTCAAAGACACCACCATTATCATCCTTCTGGTATGTGCCGTTTTCTCCCTTGGCTTTGGGATTAAACAGCATGGGCCTAAGGAAGGATGGTATGATGGCGGGAGTATCATCGTTGCAGTTGTTCTTGTCCTTGCAGTCTCATCTGTCAGTAACTTCAAACAAAGCAGACAGTTTCTGAAGCTTTCGGATGATAGCAAGGATATCAAAGTCGAGGTAGTGAGAGACGGACGTAGACAGGAAGTATCAATCTTTGATATTGTTGTTGGTGATGTTGTCTGCCTCAAAATTGGCGATCAGATACCAGCAGATGGACTCTTTTTGGATGGCCACTCGCTGCAAGTAGATGAGTCCAGCATGACAGGTGAATATAGACGGACAAAATCCAACTGAAAATGACATTTTCAGTAATAAACAATAGACATAAATGTGAAAACCCTAAAATAGTAGTATAAATATTAAGTTTTGAACCTATATTCTAACTCGGAACTTTGAACTCATTAAATTTATATTTGGATCTACTTCTGCAGGTGAAAGTGATCACGTTCAAATCAACGAGACACAAAACCCATTTTTGGTATGCGGAACAAAAGTAATGGACGGATATGGACACATGCTTGTCACATCAGTAGGGAAGAATAATGCATGGGGTCAGATGATGTGCACAATAACAGATGACAAGAATGAGCAAACGCCACTGCAACATCGGTTAAATAAGCTTACTAAATATATAGGGAACGTTGGTCTCTTGGTGGCTTTTCTTGTTCTAATCACCTTAATGATCCGTTACTTCACGGGACATTCTGAAAATGACAGTGGTCAGAAGGAGTTCGTAGGAAGCAAAACCAGAGCAGATGATATAATGAATTCCTTGATTCGTATAATTGCTGCAGCAGTAACCATCATAGTGGTTGCAATTCCAGAAGGTTTGCCATTGGCTGTCACGCTAACCTTGGCATATTCTATGAGAAGAATGATGCTTGATAATGCAATGGTCCGTAAGCTATCTGCATGTGAGACAATGGGATCAGCAACTACCATATGCACAGATAAAACTGGCACTCTCACCTTAAACCAGATGCAGGTAATATAACTAGGTTCAACCGAACTTACTAATGTCAATACGGAGCATATATATATGCGTTGAAAATGAGTAAACTTTCAACAAATATTAAATTTTAAACCCTCAAGTTTAAATTGCAATGAATTTAACAGTAAGAGCTTAAATGTTAAACTGATAAGATTTAAATTATGACTTCGCCTTTGCAGGTAACTGAATTTTGGTTAGGAACAGAAATGATTACAACGAAGACATCACAGATAGCACCTGAAGTTCTTGAATTACTACAAGAGGCTGCTGGCTTGAATACTACTGGTGATGTTTATACAACATCTTCTGGTCCTCCAGAGATCTCTGGTGGCCCAACTGAGAAAGCGATCCTATCATGGGCCATGACCAGTTTACTAGTGAACTTTGATGAATTAAAGCAAGAGTATCGGATCCTCCATGTTGAAGTTTTCAATTCACAAAAGAAAAGAAGTGGGGTAATGGTGGCAAAAAAGAGTACAGGAAAAGTTCATGCACATTGGAAAGGTGCTGCTGAGATGATTCTAGCTATGTGCTCCACTTATTATGTCAAAAGTGGAATAGTTTCACCAATAGATCATGAAGAAAGAAAAGAACTTGAGTTGAAAATTAAATATATGGCAAACAAGAGCTTGCGATGTATTGCATTTGCTTACAAAGAAAGCAATGCAGAAAGCCAAATTCTTGAAGAAACTGAACTAACCTTACTGGGTCTGGTGGGTCTAAAGGACCCATGTCGGCCTGGTGTTAAAGAGGCAGTAGAATCTTGCAGGGCTGCTGGTGTTAGCATCAAAATGATTACTGGGGACAATGTGTTTACAGCCAAAGCAATAGCTTTTGAATGTGGAATACTCCAACCAGGTGAAGACATGAACATTGCAGTTATTGAAGGACCGGCATTCAGGAATTATTCACAAGAAGAGAGAATGGAGATTGTTGAAAAAATACGAGTGATGGCAAGGTCTTCACCGTTTGACAAGCTTTTGATGGTTGAATGCTTGAAGCAGAAAGGCCACGTTGTAGCAGTAACAGGCGATGGAACAAATGACGCTCCTGCACTAAAAGCAGCAGATGTTGGACTTTCCATGGGGATCCAAGGCACAGAAGTCGCAAAGGAGAGCTCCGATATAGTTATCTTGGACGACAATTTCAATACAGTGGTCACGGTCTTGAAGTGGGGTAGGTGCGTGTATAACAACATACAAAAGTTTATTCAGTTTCAGCTCACAGTAAATGCTGCTGCCCTTGTCATCAACTTTGTCGCTGCTGCTTCATCTGGAGAAGTACCACTGACAGCAGTCCAACTTCTGTGGGTGAATCTCATAATGGATACTCTGGGGGCCTTAGCTTTGGCAACTGAGCGACCCAGTAGTGATCTAATGAACAAGCAACCAGTTGGACGAACTGAACCTCTGATAACTGGTGTGATGTGGAGGAATCTCCTTGCTCAAGCCTTGTACCAAGTAACAGTGCTATTGATCCTGCAGTTCAAAGGAAGTGCCATCTTTCATGTGAATAAGAAGGTAAAAGACACCTTGATCTTCAATACTTTCGTACTCTGTCAAGTCTTCAATGAGTTCAATGCAAGGAACTTGGAGAAGAAAAACATATTCCATGGAATACTGAAGAACAGACTGTTTGTTGGGATAGTGGGAATGACAATACTTCTCCAGGTAATTATGGTTGAATTCCTGAGGAGGTTTGCTGATACTGAAAGGCTGAACTGGACGCAATGGGCTGCATGCATCGGGATTTCGTCATTGTCATGGCCTATTGGTTGGATTATAAAGTGTGTTCCTGTATCCAAAACAAATGAAAACTTCAACACCTAAAGCAGCAGCAAAAGACATATAAGTAGCGCCTTTTTTTTTACATAACAATAAGTTAAATACCTTGTCCTCTTTTTTGTTTTTTAATTTAAGCTTTTCTTTCATTTCTAGTTTTACTTTCTTGCAACTTAAATTAATCCACATGACGAGTTGCGGTAAAAGTTACAAGACGGAATGTGTTAGTAAAACTTCCCAAATCTTCTCTCAAAATAAGACTTATGATAACAACAAACTGTACAATTAGCTCTAGGGTCCACAATGTAAACCTTCCTAGGCTCAGAACAGTTTTTCCATGGATAAAATATAGTCGGCCCAGAAAATTCTTGCAATCCAAAGTTGACAAGAGTTTCTCAAAGTCAAAAACAAGGAACATACGCTAATGCTTGGGGAGCACATTTGATTTTCCACAGGAGGTTTTAGCTTAAAAAAAGAGAAATCACATTAGTTGCTTCAGTAACTTTATGGAATATGGAAACTAAGCCCCCGTTTGGCCATAAAAATTATTCGCTTTATTCCAGAATCAGCGTTTGGCCATGAGAATTCCGAATACAACTTGAAGTTGTATTCTGGAATACCAAAAACTCAAAAAACTTGTTTTTAAAAAAAAATTCACTTTTTTACAACTACATTTCACCAAAAACTACAATTCAAAAACTATGGCCAAACACAACTCCAACTCCAACGCCAAAATTCCAAAAAAAAATGATTTTTTTTTTGGTATCTATGGACAAACGGGGCCTAAAAGTAGCTAAAGGTGGTTAACAATTAAAGAGAAAAAAGAAAGTTCCACTGAACTATGGAAGATGATCGATAATGTGTTTGCTAAGGAAGTATGCAATGATAGATAAAAATGTAATATATAGTATTAAGAAGGATGACTGAGATGGAGGGGATTCTACGAGAAAACTAAGTGATAGGATACCTATCCATAGGATTTTGCACAAGTGGTGTCGGCTTATTATTATCTGAACTCTAGCTTCTATGTGAATTTCGGTGGACTATTATATAGCTTTACTACTTGTCTCAAATTGATGTTTACTTTGTACTACTTTCAAATGGTGTCAGTTGAAAAATATTAGTTTGAACATATAATATTTACCTATGTTGCTCGGACTTTCACTTTCAGTGCCGCACCCATGTCGACACGATATGGGTGTGGGTGTGGGATCCGTACCCGATCTGGTCAACCAATTTTGGGTACTTTGATCAAAATCGAGAGAGAAATTCCTAACAGATTCAATGATTATTTAATCAAAACAAAAGCTATGGTGAAATTGAAGAAAATGGAATAACTTGTTTATAGAAATTTCTATTTCACTCCTTTTCCTTTTATCTCCTTCCGAGATTATCCTCTTGAGCAATATTTTCTCCTCAAATTTTCCACATAACTCTATTTTTAGAAATTTGAATTAGTTTTTGCCCAATCCACGCACCCGTATCCGTACCTGGATCTGTACCCACGAATGTTCAAATTTAGATCATGATGAATCCAACCTCTAGATCTGTACCCCTATCCAGACACCCGCACCCGAGTCCAAGCAACATGGTTATTTACATAGATACCGAGTATTTGTGAATTTTTCAGCGAAGCGCTGTCGCATGACACTCCTTGTAGAAGTGTGTCTCTGCCACTGTCTATAAAGTGAAAGAAATGTTCTATACAATAATTATGATACCAACTATGTTATCTACAAATAGATGTTAGACCTCCAAGGCCCGACATATTCACAAGATAAATCTCATACGAAGATGAATGTGTAGTTATACAAAAATTAAACAATAAGAGAAATCATAAGATCTGACTGAGGCATCAGGCACGCATGGATGATTAAAAGAAAAAGAGAAAATTGTCTGAAATTGTTTTGTCATGTTCGACATATACTTCTAGTTAGGTCTATATTATGATGATAAAAGTTGCAGAAATGAGACGAGGTAGATTTTAAACTCACACAGAGTAAAACTTCTTCACCAACAATTCTAGAAAGTAAAAACAGATTTAGCTTAGAATTTTTTTTTATTGGTAGATTTAGCTTAGAACAAAGCACATTGGAAGCAAAAGATCCATATAAAGTGTTACCAATTCATTTTGGATTAAGCCTTAGTTATTGTTTTTACACTTATATCAGGTCTTTTATCAATCAAGAGTCTATTTAGGTTGTTTATAGATTTTTATGTTAGCATGACAAAAATAGTGAGATGAAGAGAACATTTAGGTTTAGAGAAATTGGCCCGAATAGAATGGAGCAGATTTTGAGAATTCATTCCACCGGCACCCACTAGGTTGGAATAGGAATGTAGTTGATTGACTAAGAGCCCGTTTGGGTTGGCTTATAAGTTGGTCAAACCAGCTTATAAGCCATTTTTAACTTATTTGGGTGTTTGGTAAAATAGAAAACAACTTAAATTAAGTTAAAAAGTGTTTAAAATAAGCCAAAATCAAGAAGTTGCTCAAACCCAATTTTTGTTTTTTGGCTTAAAAGCCATTTGGATTTGACCAACAACGTTACTGTTTTATCCCTTATATTTTCTGTTAATTCCAATGCTACCCTTACTTCTAAAAACCTTTTAAACACTTTTATCCAAACACGTAACTGCTTATTCGTAAAATAACTTTCAGCACCTCAAAGTACTTTAAGCACTTATGCTTAAAAGCCACTTTTTTTCGGCTAATCCAAACGGGCTCTAATTGTGTATAATAAAAATGGAAATTTGTCTCCTTCAACACATTTATCCATTTCAACTCAAAAGCATAAGAGAAAATGCCACTTTACCACTGCGTCAATAATCAAAAGGATTTTCAAATATATTAGTTTCAATTTCAATATCTTTCCACAATGTGCTTATAGTAGCATTCCTATAAAACTATATAGAGCTGTAAATAAAATTAAGTCTAATACACTTACTTTAAGCGTGGATAAAGGGACAACCATTAGAATGTATTCCTCAAGTACAGTTGCTTCTTTTTTAAAAAAAAAAATCAATTATTCCTTAACTAAAAGCTCATGGTTAAAACATAAAAAACCCCATAAAACAGTAATCTTTCATATCACTTTGCATGATTTATTGCAAGTCTAGTGAGTCTTGATCCTTAAAAATTTTATGTTCCTTCTGCAATGACTTCACCAAGAAGTTGCATCCCAATTATTATATAATGTGACTTGCCAAATTATTTCCATGATTTACTTATTGCTATCAGACATACGGTTACACCTCGAAAAATTTTCGCGTCGTTTGCGTCGTAAGTAAATTAAAGTAAGCTCAGAGAGTCATGGAACCCTTACAAGGTTAATGAATGCTCTTAACAAGTGTCAAGCAAGTACCTAAAGGTTTCGGGACCAAGCAAATCGAAGAAAATAAATTTGTCGAAAAAAATTTGGAAAAAAAAGTTGGCAGAATTTTGGGCAGATTTTTAGTCAACTTTGAAGGGGTATATCTCCTAGTATATTAGGAGTTTTAAGGTGTTTCAAAAGCCTAAAGTGAAGTTCGTCGAGTCTAGTTTCCAATGCAACAAACCGCTCATCGATACGACATTAGAGTAGAGAATTATGGACGTTACAAGTTAGGCTGACAGAACAGAAACGCGCTGCTACAGTGCTACAGTGATGCTACAGTGTTACAATGCCACCGACTTTAGCACACTATATAAGGGTTAAAACCCCTTTTTTTTGTCATAAAAATTTCCCAAATATTCCAGAAAATTCAGCAAGCATAAGAGAGCATATATACATCACAAAAGTGAGGATTTTGAGTAATTTCAAGTAACGGAGTACTAGTCGCGGTCCAGGTAACGTGTAGTCGCGATTATAATTTTGTTTTGCGTTGGAAAGGGCTTGGGTACAAATTAAATATTGAAGATCTTGCTACTTTAGTAAAGATAAGGTATGAATCATTGAATCTCTATCTTTATTAACGTTGATTTAGAAATATTTACGAGAATAAAAGTTATAGTTTGTTGCGTTGATGTTGTTGGCTTATGGATTGAGGTTTGAAGAAAGTTTGGATAGAATTGTGCATATTTATCTTGTAGAATCTTGATGATATTGTTGTTGATGTTGTTGGTATTGTTTGGGAGTTGTTTTGGTATTTGGAGGAGGTAAAGAATATAAGGGAAATGCTGCCCAAATTTTCGTAACCCAAATTAGTCTTCAATAATTAGTGCTTATAAATTGATGGAAATATGATGAAAGTATGATTAAAGATGTATTTCTCGATATATAGGTTCGGGTGAAGGGAAAACACCGAAGTAACAGATCCTTTAAGTGGTAGCTTGACGGATAAGGTATGGAAGGTGTTCGTTTCCCTCTTTCTTTGGCACGAATTCAACTAGAATATGAACATGAGCGTTCCATAGCAAATTCGCTCCACTCCTATACTTTGTATTTCCAAATCTTAATGTCTTAGTTATTTGATTGATTCTTGGTATATTATTATGTTCATCATCGTTAAGTTATTTCTTTGGATTCGACACGAATTCCATAATATAAATCGGAGGTTACCGACCTTACGTCACTCCGATAAAGTTGTAGCTTTTATATGACCTCTCATGCATGCTATTTACGTTATGTATATATTATATTTATGGATCGGGTTGTACGTTCCTTGGCACTAACAGGTGATATTTATGGATCGGGTCGTACGTTCCTCGGCACTAACAGGTGATTTTATGAATCGGGTCGTACGTTCCTCGGCACTAACAGGTGATATGTATGGATCGGGCCGTACGTTCCTTGGCACTAACATATCATAATTATGGATCGAGCCGTACGTTCCTCCGCACTAATATATCATATTTATGGATCGGGCCATACGTTCCTCGGCACTAACATATCATATTTATGGATCCGGTCGTATGTTCCTCGGCACTAACATATATGGATCGGGCAACACGTTCCGCAGCACTAATACTTATATGATATACATATACACATATGTGCTTACTTATATATGATTTTTAAGATTCATGCATGGCATATTGTATGTTCTCAGCTGACAGATTAACTTTACTCTATTTATATTTTCATCCCACTTATGTTATTGCTTCCAGCCGTACATACTTAGTACTTTTATCTGTACTGACGTCCCATTGCACGGGACACTGCATTTCATGCTGCAGGCTCTGACTGGGTTATTGAGGAGCGACCGCAGTAGGATTTTCTAGCTCAGCGATGTCAGCAAGTGCCACTACTCCGGACTTGCTACTTTTGGTACTTTTTTGCTTATGTAATATATGTTCATATGTACACTTTTAGTGGCTCATAGACATAGTGGGGTATGTACATATTATGTATGGCCCCATCGGCCTTGTTTTGGGTTCTTGATATTTTTCTGATAGTCTTGCCGGCTTTATGATACTCGTCAGGTTGTAGCGACCTTGTCGGTTCACATTTGTACATATATGTTGGATAATCAGACATTTCTATGTTGGGCCTTTTCTGCGTGCAGGTGCCCTTTGAGTTACGGTATATGATGTTTAGAGTAACCGCTAAGTCAGGTGATTCCCGGCCTATTTGTCGGAGCCCGTCCTACTCCTCGTTGGGGTGTGACACATTCCATGTTATCTCCTAGGTATACTCCAGCTAACTCCTTATGATATAAGTATAACCATTTCAGAAGTGACCTAACACTTGCTTGTACGTCAATATGGATTTATCTTAACACCAACTATGTTGAACCATTGTCAAGGGAAAATTTAAAAGAAAACAAGAATCAGCCTGTCTGCTCTCCTCTCTCCTCTCATTTAAACAGTAGGTCAGCAAAGGGTGACACCACATAGAAAAACGCTTCATACTCGAAGACGGATCCATAATTTTTAAATCGATTTGTGCAGATTACCAATACTTCCATTATTACTGGTAACAAGAGCAAACTTAGTATAGAAAGATAATTATAATTCAAACTGAAGCCAGTGGGTGCAGAGGGCAGCAAAGCTCTACATTAGTTACGCTTTTGGAACTGAATATGGGGGAAATCACAAGAAAAAGCAAACCATGAATTTTTATTTTATTTTTTGACCTTCAGTAGCCCTAGATTGGCAAAAAATTACGCCTGTACTACAAAGAAGCTCCCCTTCCCAAAAATTTTACCCAAACAATGAAACAATTAAAGAAATTGCAGAGCACCACAGTCAAAATACATACACAAACGTGGCGAGAATTACAAATTAAATAGTATCCTGAATGAGTGGTTGAGAAGAATTATCACCTAGGGTTAAGAGAGGCGACAATTATATCTGACCTCATGCTGCTGGCCTCGCTCCAGAGATTGTGGGGGCCAAGGAATAGAAAATGTTGAATAGGGGGAACACAGTTTGTACGGAGTGTACTTTGATTGAGATTTAACAATGGAGCCCTGTCGGTCCTAATTGCAGATATCTTCATTTCTCTCTACAACCTCAAGAAGCTTTTTTTCTTTTTCTATTTTTCGGTCCAAAATAGAGAAAAAGCCTACAAATTTGTAACTTTGTCCTGGGATCTAAAAATTCCGATTTTTTTTGACCAAAATGGTGTCCTTTTGGGGGCAAATCCAATAAATGGGTTTGTCAAAATTTCTGTGACCAAAATGGTGAAAACGCACCCGTGTCGGAGCGTCTTTAGTGTTTAGTTTTCACGTCTAAAAATAGACGGTCCGTTAAAAATATTTACACTGAAAGTTCTTTGAGATCCATGAGCCTTCAGTTGATATGTCCAACCTTGAAGAAAGGCTCATCTATCGTAAAACACTTTCAATGTAAACTTTAAAAATCAGAGAATCTGAAAATTTAATATTTTTTGCAGTGATATGACATTACGTGGCAGGTTTTCTAAACCTAAAGGCTCATACCATGTAAGGCACCTTCAATGAAGCTCATTTCCCCACCACTTTTCCAAAAACGCCCTTATTCTTCCCCACCACTTTCTGAGGTCACCCCATTTCCCCACCACTTTCTGAGGTCCCCCTATTTCCCCACCTTCTGTCAAAGAAAGCTCTCCACAAACAAAACCACAAAAAAAAAAAAAAAAAAAAAAACTTTCAAAACATTATTTAGAAGGTGGAGATCAATTCTAGCTGAATAATTAATCAACCGTTCAAATCGCATCTTCACGAGGTAACCTTTTCATTTTATTTTATTGTACTTTATTACTTTTCTAATTTGTGTATTAATTTTTTACCACATTTATCTATGCATTGTTGGGTTTATTTGTATTATATTGCTGATTTTGTCTTATAGAATTTTATTATTATTAACCATTGTATCCATTTGTTATTCCTCCATTTGCTTCCAATTTTCACCATTTCCTCGTAAATGAATTCAAACTTGGTGGTGATTAATTGCCTCAACAAATATTCATTGGTCATTTTAAGTGTTTGCTTATATGTTGCACTAATATGCCGAGCAATTCCCATAGGCCATCGGACTCTTTCGGACAACACTTCAGTAGCATTCCAGAGAACACACATGCTTCTGGCTTGCAGTATCCTAGTGAGACAAGCTATAACATGCATGACAGCCAATTTGATAGTCAATTAGTGTCGTACCAGCCCAAGTGCATCACACGTCAGTTCTCACCTCACACGCCATACCAACCCACACAAATGATGGATTCAGAATTTTATGGGCACTCGCCAGTCATTGCAAATCCCGATCCACGGAGAATGCATCCTACTGATCTAGTACCCTTTATGCTAGACCTTGAGTCGCAGGTCGATGATGATGGCGAGGATACGTTGGGTATGGTTAGAGGTAGGGGAGGTGGTAGGCCACGAGGTAGAGGTAGGTGCCAGCATGTGGATGCTCCGGCTATTAGGAGGACTAGGCCCGATGATACGGACGGCGACGAGCCTGCACATTCCCATATGCTTAGGCCTCTAGCCGTTATTCATCCTAGGGGTTGTGGTACTCATTGATGTTTTAGTTTTAAGTATCAGATTAATGTATTAACAACTGCTGAACATGAATTTTATGCTAAGCCTTTATTTTGCTCATTGTGATTAGAATTATATACTTTTTGAATTATCCTTAAACAGAAGATGAAAGATACACGCTACAGTGGTTGTTTGAAACATAAATAGTACTCCACTATTTAACTAGTTCATCACTTTGCACAAATATAGAACCAGAATTTGCCTACTTTAGTTTGTTATCATTTCCACTTAATTGTTTTAAGTCAATAAATAGATCCTATATCTCCTGCTCTATTTATTATTGCTGCTGAAGTTCTTTCTTGCAGGTTGAACAATCTGTTTAATGACCCTAAGTTTAACAGTTTTACTATGCAAAAAGAAGGCCCTAAGATCAATCATCTTGCGTATGCTGACGACTTGATTATCTTTTGTGGAGGTAAAACAGAGTCTTTAAAGAGTTTGATGAAAGTTCTAGAGGACTACTCAACCAACTCAGGTCAAATGATAAACAGGAACAAAAGCTGCTTTTTGATGGATAAGAAAACTTCTGAAAAAAGAAGCAGGATAGTTTCCAACATCTTACAAGTACATAGACAAGAATTCCCAATAAACTACTTGGGATGTCCTTTGTTTCAGGGCAGGAAACTCATTAGTTATTTTGCTGAAATGGCTACTAGAATTCTCAAGAAAATAAGTTCTTGGAACTATGGTAAACTGTCAGCAGGAGGCAAGGTGATTTTGATTAAACATGTTTTGTCTGTTATGCCAGTGCATCTTCTTGCTATATGTCAACCTCCTAAGACTATCTTCAAGCAATTGGAACAAATTTTTGCTAATTTCTTTTGGGGCAGTAATGAGGGCAAAAATAAGTATCATTGGGCAAAATGGTCTAGTCTTTGCCATCCAACAGAGGAGGGAGGGATTGGGATTAGAGCTTTACAGGATATTTCTGATTCTTTTGCTGCTAAGTTGTGGTGGCAATTCAGGACTAAAGAATCTCTATGGGCCAGTTTTCTGAAGGCAAAGTATGCCAGAAGAATCCATCCTGTAGCCAGGAAATGGAACTACTCTCAGTCCCATAACTGGAGGAGAATGATGAAGATCAAAGGGAAAGTTGACCACCTTATTTTTTGGAAGCTAAATAATGGTAAGGCTAGCTTTTGGTGGGATAACTGGTCAGGACTAGGTGACTTGGCTAAATTTGGTAAAGCTAACACTTCGGTGAGGGGTCAAGTAGCTGAGTACATTGAGAATGGCAGTTGGAATGTGAATAAGATGAGATTAAAACTTCCGGAACAGGTGGTTAATCATATCCAGGGAATTACTATTAAATTTCCACATCTCAATGATAAACCAATATGGACAATCACCACAGATGGGAAATTTAGTTGTAAATCTGCATGGAGTTGTCTGAGAAAACCCCAATATGCTACATTTGTCAACAAGATGATGTGGCATAGGAAAGCTCCTTTCAAAGTCTCCTTTTTTCTGTGGAAAACTCTGAAAAACAAGGTATCTGTTGATCTCAATCTTAATAGATTTAACGTTAACTTACCTTCTAGATGTTCTTGTTGTTTTGACCATGAACAGGAAAACCTGGAGCATTTAATGGTGAGAAGCAGGATCAACAAAAAGGTTTGGATGCATTTCAATCAAAGCTTTGGAATCTATCAGACTACAAACAACATAAGACAACGAGTTATTACATGGTGGCTCGTAAAAGGGAAGAATCCTATCCAGAAAATGGCATTGCAGATTCTTCCAAGCATCATTTTGTGGCAGATTTGGAAGGACAGATGCAAAGCTAGATTTGAAGGAAGGAATATGTTTGTACAAGGGATAATTCAGAGGAGTTGGCAACAACTTATCATGATCATTCATAAGCAATTCCCACATTTTTTTTTCAAAAACCACCTTGTCTATTATTTTCCGCAAAAACAAAATTACACTGGCTTGGAGGGGGGCTTTAGTACCTGATCTCCTTGATTTTTAGAACAGTAGGTTACACTATCCTTTTAGCAAGCTACAAACTTCTATCAGTCACAGTCTTAGCAAACTATATAAAGATGCATTGAAACTATAAGAAGTTAATGCATTTACAGAAGGTTTGCTCACGGAGGTTCGAAGAACCAGCCGGAGTTTTTCTTCACTTGTCTCCTGAAGGATGGGAGATCAAGTTTGTTCATTCTTAAAGGACCTCTAGCCTCCATAGGTAGGTCTCCTTCAATCAAAAAAATTCTTGGGGCCTGTACTTGTGCAGCGTATTTGGCTAGAGCATCCGCAACCTCGTTCCGTTCTCTGTAGCAGTGTTGAACTGAGATGTTTCTCCCTGTCATCTTTGCCCTTATTTCATTGATAATACCTTGAATCCTCCATGGGGGTTTAAGTGTACCATTTAGCATTTGAACCACCAATAATGAGTCCAGTTCCACTTCTAATGCCTCAAACTGTTGATTAACACACCAAGAGATTCCTATCAGAGCTGCTTGAGCCTCGCTATAATTGTTAGTGTAGAATTGGGATGGATATGAAAAGGCCATGATCATGTTCCCAAATCTGTTTCTAACAATACCACCAGTCTCCAGCTTTTCTCTGATTCTTCAGATAACTTCCATCTGTGTTGAGTTTCCACTTGTTGCCTGTTGGTTTAATCCACTTGATCATTTTACTTGTGATTACTGCCTTGAAATTCTCTGCCATAAGACAGACCTTGTTCCAGTTCCATGTGTAATCAATGTACTTGAATTTCTTCCCAATGCCCACCTTGATCTGAAAAAGAGATTTGAAACATATAATAGAGACTGTTGTCTTTTTATTTTCAAATTTTTGTTTACACCTTGCTTTCCAAATTTCCCAACATACTATCACTGGAGTGATAAGTAGCAAGAATTTATGGACTAAGCTCCTTGGTTTTTGTCTCCACCACTGCCAAAGAATGGCTTGGACTGAATTTGCAGTGACCGTAAATCCCAGAGGTCTTGTTATATTCTGCTATGTTTTTTTGGCCAGTTCACTTGCAGCGAAGACATGGTCACCTGTTTCCATGCATGCTACCCTGCAACAACAACAACTGGGGCCCTTGTTAATGTTAAATCTTGATAAGTAAGCATCTAGAGGAAGATTTTTCTTTAAAAGTTTCCACATGAAAAATGAAATCTTAAAAGGAATCTCTTTAGTCCAAATGTACTTATAAATAGGAGGGGCCACATTTTTATTCCTAACAATTTCATAAGCAGTTGAACAACTAAATGTTCCATTGCTATTCAAATTCCATATTGTTTTATCATCCTCCCTTTCATTGCCAATAGGGATAGTTTTGATCATTTCCAGGATGTTCCTTGGAATAAAAGGATCATTTTCATCCAACTCCCATTGCTGATTATGTAAAAAGTGTTTAACCATTACATTTCTAGGTTTGGGAGTTGGATTAATCATTTGATAAAGGGACCCTCTAAAAGTCCAGTTATCCCACCAGAATAAAATTTTACCAAAATTAATTCTCCAGTTGATATTGATCTCCATTTTATCCCTAATGTGAAGCAGGTCCTTCCAAGCAGCAGAGTCTTTTGAAGCTATCATTTTGGAATTGAGATTGCTTCTTTGACAATATTTGGCTTTTAAAAATTGTGCCCACAGAGAAGGCTCAGTTCTTAGTCTCCACCATCTTTTAGCAGTGAAAGTATGACAGATGTCCAGCAAACTTTTGAAGCCCAGACCTCCTTCTTTAACAGGAAAGTTCATGTTCTCCCGTGAGGACCAATGATAGTTGTTTTTCCCGTCTTTTTCACCCCAAAAGAAGTTAGCAAACTGCATTTCGATCTCATATAAAACTGTTACTGGTGGCATCAATGCAGCAAATATATGCAGAGTTTGAGATTGTAAAATATGTTTAATAATCACAGCCTTACCTCCAGGTGATAAGAATCTACCTTTCCAACCTGCAATCTTATTGATAATCTTTTTGGAGATATCAGAGAAATAAGAGATTCTTTTTCTTCCACAGTATATAGGACAGCCTAAATAAGTGACGGGGAAAGTAGCCTGTTTGTAACCAGTCCACCTTCTTATCCTTCTGTTATAGATCCTGTCAGTCTTACTATGAGTTAGAAAGCAGGTCTTATCCTTATTAATTTCCTATCCTGAAGCTCTTTGATACAACTTCAACTGTTTCATGATAAGCTTAATTGAGATTCTATCAGCAGATGTGAATAGAACAAAATCATCAGCATAGCTCAGGTGATTAATTTGAGGGCCTTTTTTATGCATTGAGAAACTAGCGAACCTTTCATTATGGTGAAGATAATTCAAGGCTCTGGTAAGAGTTTCAGCTGCAATAATAAAAAGAGCTGGGGACAAAGGGTCTCCTTGTTTTAATCCCCGAGAGGATTTGAAGAAACTAAATCTAATGCCATTAATAATCACAGAATACCAGTTATTAGAAATTAGTCTATAAACCATGTTAATAAAGAAATCGTCAAATCCCATCTTCCTAAGAATAGAAGTAAGGAAATTCCAAGATAATTTATCATAGGCTTTAGACATATCAAGCTTGATAACAACATTGCAATCATTAGATTTGGATCTCATACCATGAATAATCTCCTGTGTCAAGAGAATGTTTTCGGTAATCAGCCTTCCTTTAACAAAACCAGTTTGATTTTCTGAAATAATCTTAGGCAAAATAGTGTTGATTCTCAAAGCAAGAATTTTTGATAGAATTTTTGTTAGAAAAATTGCTTAAACTGATCGGTCTAAGCTTTGAAAAACAATCAGGAGAAGTGACCTTAGGGATAAGAGCTAAACAAGAGTGAGTATAAAACTTAGTGAGTTCAGCTCCATGAAAAAAGGAAAGAACAAAGGATAATACCTCTCTTCTGATGATTTCCCAGCAGTGTTGGAAAAAGAAACCATTGAATCCATCTGGTCCTGCACAACTATTAGGATCCATAGAATCTATTGCCATTTTGATTTCCTCGGCTGTTGGAATTTTGGTCAATAGAGTATTGTCCTCTTGACTAATCAAGTTTTCACAGTCTTTAACAAAGTCCAGATTTAAATCCCTCTGGTTTTCAGAGAACATCTCACTGAAGTAATCAGTGGCAGCTTTAGAAATGTCAGTATTACCTTCTACCCAATGGCCCTGTTGATGTTTGATTTTAAAAATCTGGGCTCTCCTTCTTCTAGCCCTGATAGTACTATGAAAGTACTTAGTATTGGAGTCTCCATCTTCAGCCCATTTTATTCTAGCCTTTTGCCTGATGATAGAGTCTTCCATTTTCAACCATTTTATATATTCAGCCTTGGATTTATTGAGAAGCATTCTATCAATATCAGAGTCTGAGTTCAAATAAGCTGTTTCAGCTTCTGAAACTTGTTTTTCCAGCTCCTTAACTTTCTCAAAAACATCTCCAATGCTATGTCTAGACCATTTACTTAGTTCCTTGGCTAAAAACTTAAGCTTTTGTTGTAACCTCCACATAGGATTACCATAAACTTCAATGTCCCAAACAGTTTTAACCAATGGAAGAAAGTCCTCTTGCTCTGTCCAAAAATTAAGGAACTTAAAATACTTGATTACCTGTTGGTTGTCCTCTGTACAGTCGACCAATAATAGATTGTGGTCTGATCCAGTTTTTGATAGATGCTCCACATGAATGTTTTGAAATTTGGTAGACCATTCTTCATTGTGCACAAGTCTATCAAGTCTCATATGTATCCTTTCAGTTCCTCCTCTTCCATTGCACCAAGTGTGGATATTACCTGTAAAACCTGCATCAGTCATTCCACAGTCTTCCATACAATTAATAAAGTCAAGACAATTGCTTAATCTAAATGGAACACCCCCTTTCTTTTCTTCTGCTTCCATTATGGAGTTAAAGTCCCCTCCAATGATCCATGGGCCATTTATGATATAATTTAGCTCTCTTAATTTCTGCCACAGGTGTCTCCTTTTATTTGCTTTGGATCTAGCATATACAATTGTTATCCAAGACATGTCTGCATTTCCTTGTAGCTGAACCTGCAAAGTAACTTGTTGTCTACTTTTGAACAGTACTGAACAAATGATGTTAGCTTTCCAAAAAATCCAAACTTTACTATGAGAATTGGAGATAGCATGATCAAATCCAAGCTTTCTCCTAAATTTTTCAATTTTATTACTTTGTAAAAAAGGTTCCTGCAAAGCAATAAAATCAATTATGTGAAGTTTAACTAATTTAGTAAGTCTATCGAAAGCACCTTGAGAGGTTATCCCCCTAATATTCCATATTATGAGCTTAATCATAAAGAAATTTTAGAGGGGGTAGCCATTTTTTCAGCTTGTTCAGCTTTGTTTCCTTTTCTACTGTTTTTACCTTTCCTGTTTTTGCTACCTCTTGGTGATAAGCCTTGCTGATTTATGACTTGTTCTCTTTCCTGTGTGATAGGGTCATTGATGTCTCTTGGACTTGGAGCAAATACTTCAACCAAGCTGTCCAGGATTTGCTCCTCTTCTGCTGTAGTAATATTCTCAAAACTGTCTGGCACCTCCTCATCTGATGAAATTCGTGCTATTTGTTCCTCGCTGGTGTCATAACATAATTCCTGATCTGAATTATGTTCTATATCCGGGCCATGTTTATCTTCAAGTGGAATGAACTTGACATATCCCAAATCTATCTCCAGTCTGCCTCCTTTTTGTTGCAAACATTCAGTATTCGCAGTAATAGGAGACATATGCCCTTTATGTTCTCCTTTAGAGCTACTTCCCTGGCTGTCTAAGAAATCATCTCCAATTTCTCCTTTATTAACCTCCATGCTATCTAAAGAGTTATTGTTCTTATAATGCTCTGTTCTATCAAGATTTTCCTTAGCATAAGATTGCTTTGGTTTCTGTTTAACCCATAGCATATTCTTGAGGAATCTAGCAGCATTTACTTTCTTCCTTTTCTTTCTTTGCGTCTTCTTCTGCCCTTTAGCTCCAACACTTTCCAAATTTAATTTTTCGTCTATGCTTCCTGTTAAAATAAGAGGTTTTTCTGGTGCCTTTTCTTGCTCTTTCTGCTTGCTTTGTTCAGCTACTAATAGCTTATTAACCTGATTTCTTGTATCTGTCACCTGTTGACCTTGATTTTGATTGGCAGAATAGTTCTGAGCATCTTTGGTGTCAATACCTTTCGTTGTATTGACTGGGTTTGTGGGCTTATCAAAAACTTTCTTGCTCTTTCTCTTAGTGACTTCTATGAACCCATCCTCATCTTGCTTCTTTTTCCCCATGTTGGAACCACTTGGTACATTGTTGTGTTTCTCATTGTGCTTGTTCTTATCCCCTTCCCTTTCCCTTTCATGATGTTGTGTTTCAATTTTTTCCTCTTGATTCTTGTTATTTTGTACTTCGACAGTAGCCTCCTATTTACCCTCCTGTTAATTTGTTTTTCTCCTAGCTTCCACTTTGCACTTGGATTGATCATGACCCTGTAATCTACAAGTTCGACAAAAAAGCCGGAACACCGTCGTATTCAATTTTTTGATAGTAACCTTTCAATCCTGCTCCTTTCTTTTCTATCCCAATGAAAACAGAATTTGGAAGAGGTTTCTCCAGGTCAACCTCTACCCTTACTTTAGCAAGATTTGGTCTGGTTCTAGTATTTGTTGCAATGTCCCCTTTTATAGGAATCCCTACTTGCTCGAGTATTTGACTCAGATAATTCCATTGATACAAATGATATTTCAAACCCGGAAGCAGAACCCAAATTGGGGCTAATGAGGTTTCCTCATTTGGGTCAAAATCCGGAGACCATTTAAACATTCTCATCAAAGAGTCATTAGTAGAAATAAATCTTCTAAAGTAAACGTCGTTGAGATCAGCTTCATTATCAAAATCTAAGAAAATATGTCTATAATCGTAAACACCTATGCGAACCTCACCTTTTAGAGGAATCTGCTCACGAAATTTGCTCCGAATGAGGTCGATTTGAGGTCTGCCATACGTGTATTTACCCACCAGAGTCCATTTGCCCTGTTCCGTCATCACCCCGTAGTAGTTATCAGCATCAAATATTGTCGCCGGTGTGCCGTTGTGGGTTGTTTGCCTTGCCTTCACTGGGTAATTATTAATAGGGATAAATTGTTTATGGGTTCCTTCGATTGCCCCTTTATAGCTGTTGTTTTTCAGATTTGGGTGTGTAGAAGAGGTCGCCTCTGTTGTTGGGTCCTTTGGCTGCTCAATACGCGCCGGAATTCCGGCCGTTGGAGTTGCCATAGGGTGGCGCGTGGGTGGACGCGCAGTGGTTTCAATGGCTGTATTTAGTACGGAGATAGAAAAGTTGCTAACAATGGTGAAAGGTAATTATAAGGTACACCTATCACACTGGAAAGTAGCAAGATTATTGCACTGGGAGGCCGCTGGGTGAATCTATTGCCATTGTAAAGGTTAGCAACGGTAATTTTTTTTTCTAGAGAGAAGGCAAACCTTCTCTTTCTAAAGTTGCTGTGTGTATCTTAACTATATTGATCCTTTTTTACATTGGAGGCAGTTCATACATGTAATGGAGCAAGCAAAACTACTTTTTAAATCTATAGTTGTGAAATGGGCTTTTCCTGCTAATGACTATGTGAAACTGAATACGGATGGTTGTTCAAAAGGAAATCCTGGCATCAGTGGAGGTGGGGGTATTATCAGAGACAGTAAAGGTACATTGATAGCTGCTTTTGGAGTGAATTTTGGCATCTCTACTAATAACTTAGCTGAGGCACAGGCGATGGAAATAGGAGTAGAATGGTGTGTGACGAAGGGATTTAGAAAGTTAGAAATGGAAAGCGATTCCAAGCTGCTGGTAGACTGGATATTGAATCAAAGTGAACCTCCATGGTCCATAATGGACACTATCGTGAATATTAGATCTCTTCTGGAAAATGTGGATAGTTGGAAGATGGAACACTGTTACAGGGAAGGCAATAGAGCAGCAGACACCTTGTCCAACTGGGGATTGGAATGCAAAGAAACAACGTGGATTACTAATTTCCAACAGCTGCCCAAAACAGTTAAAGGGGAGTTAAACATGGATAGAATGCAAATGCCTACTTTTAGGAACTGTCCAGTCAAGAATTCAAAGGAGTACCAAAACAAGAGGTATAGAATTTATACTTTTGACGTTCCTTAACTCATATTTTGTATAGAAGAAGAGTAGTCACTCTTCTATGACACCAATTTTTGTAAGCTTAAAGGAAAACCTATCAAACATAGTATGGGGACTGTCCATACAAAGATAGGTATAGGGAGATTTTCTCCTCTGTGATGTAATTTGGAGATATGAATAAAATAGAGCCCTCGAGGAGAGGGTGAATTGAAGAAAAAAAAAAAGTCAATAGCTGGGACATATGGTTGTCATTTCCATTTAATTCTGCATCTTATATGTTACTCCTCATTTCCCTTTTTTTGTAGTTTTGCGGTGATTGTGAATAATTGTACTAATCTTCATGCATTTGTCCACTGGATAATCAAGTCAGAATTAGAATTAGAGCGATCTAACGAATCACAAGCAAAGTCTTCTTCATTCATAACAACAACCAATACATACTAAAACATTACAAATTGCAAAAAGTACATAATATAACATTAGAAATAAAAACACATTTTAGCTATTGCCTACAGTTGTTTGCACGTTCTTGGTTCGGACTGCCATTGTTTTAAAAGGCAGTGTCAGGACTCGCCGCGAGACTCGCCGCGAGGCTCGCCTCGGGGCAGGGCAGTGGCAAAACGCTCTGGGGATAACTTGCGGGGCTTAGTTCCTATGAGGCTTACGCCCTAAACACGCCTAACGCCCAACGCGCAGGGCTCGCCTAACAGTTCTTACACAAATTATATTTTAAATTCCTTAATTAAAATCATTCACCCTCATAATTGTTTAACAAAATAATGATACTTAATAGTTTTTCATCTATAGAAATAGAAGATTGGGTGTAACTCATATAACAAGTCGTAGTATTGGATATTTACTATTTGAGAACGTCGTGAGGGTGAATATTACTTAATTTTTTTAAAAAAAACACATAGCGGAATTGTACATTTTCACTTGTCATTGGTCATAAGTCCTATGTATCAGAATTATCATGTAATTTTATTTTTTGTTCATGAAGAAGTTATGTTTTAATTGTAATATTGATAAATTTTATTGATTATTTGCTTATAGGGAGATAAAATGAATAGTATGATAGTAATAGTGTTTTAAGAAACTGTGTTTTTTTCCGTGTTTGAAAGTTAAAATGTTAGAATTGTTTTGCATTTCATAATAGCTTTTATTTCATTGTATTGTTTATACTTGTAAAATTATGTTATATATAATTACAAGTTATAAGCGGTGTATAATGAATTGCTTTGATCATTTTTTTGTGAGGATCAAGCGCGCGCGCGCGCTCACACACACACACACACACACACACACACACACATATATATATATATATATATATATATATATATATATATATTTCATTTATTTACAGTTTTCTTTTATTTTTTTAATGTAATTTTACCTATTTAAAAATATTTATTGTAATTATATTATTTTAAGAAATACTAAAATACCCATGGGGCTTACGCCCCGTGCCTCGAGGCTTACGCCTCGTCGAGGCGTATGTAAAACGCCCCGCCTTACCCCCCCCCCCCCCCCCCCCTTTTAAAACACTGCGGACTGCTACGCCTGTCATGCCCTGTTTGTCTGCACATTCCACAAGCTTTTGAGTATCTTGTACGTCCAACGTCCATCTCGTTTGGAATACAGGTGGTTCTTCTAGCTCCACTCTATCGGATAAATGACTCATTGCAAACCATTTTAAAAGGCGCCTCTGGCCAGTACGCTTCATCGCCAAGTGGAAGAAACGCCACTTGATATGTCTCAAAATATTTCACCGTGCCATGGTATTCACTGACCAAATCATGTGCAACCCTATTCATTTGCTGAGTAACTTTCAACACGTGTGAACATGGCATGCGGTACGCTTGCCATTTTTGACATTGACACGTATTTCTACTAAACTTAATAATATGTTTTCTGTCACCACGACCTTCACGACGGTATGTTTCAACCTCGAATACACCTGTTTCCTTGGAATAAGCTGTCACCTTGTGGTTTTTGCACTTCAATTCATATTTCAGAAATTTTCTTGAAACCACAGGGGGCCCTAATTCTTGTGCATCAATGAGGTCTTGTGCATACTGTTTCCTGGACACAAACCTTTCCACAATTTGGCCGTATGTAAGCTTAATCATTGCAGTAACTGGAAGACCTCGACATTTCTTCAAAAACCCATTGAATGATTCAGAAAGATTGGTTGTTAAGATGCCCCATCTTCTACCACCATCACGATGAACCGTCCACTTTTCTAGTGGGATTTTCATTAGGTAATTGTACGCCTCGGGCTTAGCATCTTTCAAACATTGCATGACAACTTTGAATTTACGTTCTTGGTGTTGGATGGAGGCCTGCCACATCAATCCCTCGAGCTGCTTGTTAGGATACTTAGACAACAAATTACTCTTCACGTGCCTAAGACAAAAACGAAGATATGCATTCGGCTCATGCAACTCAACCAAATCATCAAAACTTCTAAGTATTCCAAGAGCGCGATCAGATATGTATGTAACACCTCTACGACTAGCTACCACATGAATTCCAAGGTACGACAAAAACCATGACCACGCTTCTTTGGTCTCCTTATCAACAATTGCAAAAGCAAGTGGAAATATTTGTCCATTTGCATCAGCAGTCACAACAATTAACATATTTAAGTCATATTTTCCATAAATATGAGTACCATCAATGGAGATAACAGTTCTGCATCTTTTAAACCCTTTAATACAAGGTTTAAATATCCAAAACACATATTTAAAAACACTTACCTCCGTTGTTGATTGATCTGCATGCAACCATTTCACTACTGTTCCCAGGTTAAAATGTTGAAGTGCATTCATGTACATTGGAAGTTGTGCAAATTACTGATCGAAGTCACCGTATATTGACTTGAATGCACGCCTTCGGCCAAGCCATGACTTTTGTAGGACGATGTATGTTTAATGCAACCTGAACAGTAGTTTGGACATCTTTAACCTTGTATTGAGGGTTAATCTTGAGGTAAGCTAACAACAAAGAAGAGATCAATTTATAATCCAAGTCAAAATGATCGGTTGGGATTACACCCATGTGACAAGTATGTCTGTGATAGTATTTTTCGATAATCCATAAATTTGTTGGTGTTTTTCGACCTCTGAGCATCCAATCACATCCCGATTCCTACCTCCTACGCTTAACAGTCCAATAATTTTTTTGATTCCTATACGGTGAACTCTCTGTTACCCCGCAAACTCCATAGTTTTACAACAGTCTTTAATCTTTCCTTACTAGGGAACAACTGCCCAGACTCAAGATCAGATTCTTTATCATCCATCCAAACTTTACAGCCAACACCCTCTGATTCACGGGTAGAAGCATACACCTCTTGAAAATCTTGAAGATCGTAGAGAAATGGGATGTTCTCCCCGTGAAATGGTGTGTTTTGTGATATATTATCGGATGGCTATTGATCATTATCATTATCATCACCAGAGTCACCCATCTCATCCGACTCATATGCATCATTCGGGACATCGCTGTCGGAATCATCACCCCCTTCACCGAAATGAGCATCGACATGAGAATCAACCTCTACCCTAGCCTGTATTTCGTTTACTCTTGGAATGTCTGAAACTTGAGGGGACCTGCTAGTTCCTGCACCATCTCCAAAATCATGACAATTATAATTACCGACATCAAAATTTGTACCAAAGTTATTCCGCCCATGGCCATATCTATTGGATGGAACATCAATTTGTGGTATTGTACCCCGTGACAAAAAGCTTGTAAAACTTGGAAATCTGGAAAACTACTCATAATATCTGCAGATGGTTCATAAAGATCAAGAGGTGGCTCATTAAGATTTAAAGAGGGAGCATTTAGATTGTGTGCGGGCTCAACAACATCCAACACTTCTGTTTTAATATACATCTTGTCACGACCCAGCTAGGGGCCGTGACGGATACCCGGGGCTAGCCACCGAGCACCACTCGTTCTAATACTCATCTTACTCATTTAATGCCCTTTTACCAATTTTATACACGAATTGTAGGAAAATCATATTTTATATAGAAACATAAATACTTATATACATTTGCCTCTCGGTCATCAAAATAATATATACATAATAATAACATCTTGTGAGACCATCTAACCCACACTGCGTATCTACGAGCCTCTACTGACATACTAAACATAAAAACGGAACAAGACTCCGTCGTGCCCAAAATATGCATATATACCAAAAGAAGAATCATAAGCACCTCCGGACAATGGAGTGCTCTCAATCAGCTGACAGCTACTAAGGGTCTGGACCAAGCTCACCTCCCTGTCTACCTGTGGGCATGAACACAACGTCCAAAGAAAATGGACGTCAGTACGAACATTGTACTGAGTATGAGAGGCATAAATAATAAAGAAAGACAGTGTTAATATAATGTGAACATCAATATGAAACATCTAAATCTGAATGACAATCATAAAAGAAGTAATGCATGCTGTCTTACTCATACTCATCATAATTTCATATATGCATAATATGCAAGCTGCCCGTCCATATCGGAACGGTGTAATAATCAATAACATTAGCCCGCGTCCAGGCCTCCCGCGTCCGGGGTACCATCTCATGCCGCCCACTAGTGGTGTCTGCCCATGCCAAAAGGTCATGGTGTATCCGTATAGCTGCCCGCCTTGGCGGTGACTGCCCGGCCAACTAGGCGCGGTGTAATATGATCATGACATGCTCATAAAAAAAATACTTGTAATAATATGTTTATCATAGTATGCTTATCATAGTACATGCATAAGACTCAAGATCAACTATACTCTGTCGGGGTGGCGTAAGGTCGTGATCCCCCGATTTCATTATGGAGCAATTATTGACATTCTGCCTCACCTTGAAGGAATTAGTACATAAGGTGAGTGTAAGAAATAAATAGCATCATTATCAATATGGCATCATCATATCATATCTCTTATCTCTTATCTTATATAGACATTTATGGACTTAGGCTTCTAGCTTTCCGGAAAATAGGAACTCATGAAGAGGAAAAGAACTTATGCTATAGGATTCATGCCATTAGAAAGAAAGGACTAGCCTCACATACCTTTGTCGTTTAGCTATGTTATCGTTCACTTGCTCTCCCCCAATGTCACGTCGTTACCTTCACGGGAGAATTTGTATTAACATTAGTTAATCGACTATAAGAACGCGTCGTAAATTCTAGAGAAAATTGGGCAGCATTTCCCCGGTAAACTTAACAATCCTCGAAATTCCAACTTAGCCAAACATCAATCAAAATACCAACAACAACAATACTAACAATTTCATATCAAACTAGGATTAAATCCATCCTTAGATTACTCCCAAAACAGCCCAACATGCATTCGGATGCCAATGCTTGTATACACTTCCTTATTTCTGTATATCCATAATATAACAACAACTACAGCTAATCCCCCGATATTCCAGCCCACAAAACAGTCCATAACGACTATAAAACAGTCCCCAAAATATCATCGCAAAACAGCCACAAATATTATACCAAACAGCTCCAAAATATAGTCACAAAATAACCACGAAAATTACATAAAACAGCCCGGTATACGCTTTGTATACAATATCTTTATACACTTTATTCTTCCAAATTCAAGAATAACATCAACAACAATATCAACAACCTCATATAGCAATATAAGCACCTAGAAATCTCTCAAAGTTCCAATCAAAAACAACCCTCAAGGCAATCATATCAACCAACTAATCTATGACTTCATAACATAATTCCCTTCACTTTAAACTAGGGAATTCTCCCATGAATAACTTAATTAACAAGAATAGAGTATATTACATACCTTATTGCCCAGAATACTCAACTAAAATCCTAGCTCCAAGCTTCAATAATCAGTCACACATCAAGCACCAAATACTATAATCCTTTCTTAACTAGTTTCCAATTCCTAAGATGAAATCTTGGTTTGATTTGGAGGACTTCAACTTGAAAAATTTAGAGAGATTTTAGGAGGGTTTGGGAGGGTTTAGAGAGAGTTTAGGGTGAGAGAGAGAGGTAAAAATGAAGAAAAAAAATCAGATTTTTCGATTTTTACTTTCCAGATTTTTACTGTTCACCGAGTACTGTTCATCCGCGTCTACTGTTCCCGTGTTACTGTTCATCCGCGTCTACTGTTCGCCGAGTTACTGTTCATCCGCAGAATTATTTCATGGACTCAATTTTTTTTTTTTCTGAGGTGTAACACATCTCTAGCAAATCAAGATTCATCATATAACGCACCGTATCAGGTGCCACCAAAAAATATTGCAAAGACTCATTGTCAAATATGGGAATTTCAGAATAACGAGCATTACCTTGAACGGTAGAAAATGGCCATCTACTAGAAATGACAAGCCTTAACTCATTCGGATTAGTTTTCATTCTAATATGTAAGTTTCTAACTAACCAATCATACTCAACATTTAATGGAAGTTTAACAACAGAACGAGCACCACAACTATATCTAACTGTGTCAGATTCATATATTATATCACCACCCTAATACAATGCAACTCTAACACGACATTCATTTGACATTTTTTAGACCTGCAAAAATACATCGGTTATCAGTAAATATTTACTCAATGGGAAGAGCAATTGACAATGAAAAAAATCACTAACCCTTTTTCTCCATATTCAGATTGGTGAGAATTCAATGTATTCTGCTCCAGATATAGAGGACTGGGAAAATAATGTTGAAGGCTCTTTAAGGGAAGGCTCCCTCGGATGTATGAGCCTTTAGGTTTAGAAAGTCTGCCATGTAATGTCATATCATTGCAAAAAAAAAATTAAATTTTCAGGTTCTCTGATTTTTAAAGTTTACACTGAAGGTGCTTTACGAAAGATGAGTCTTTCTTCAAAGTACATATCAACTGAAGGCTCATTGATCCCAAAGAAACTTCAGTGAAAATATTTTTAACGGACTGTCTATTTTTAGACGTGAAAACTGAACACTAAAGGCGCTCCGTCAAGGGTGCGTTTTCACCATTTTGGTCACAGAAATTCGGACAAACCCATTTATTGGATTTGTCCCTAAAAGGACACCATTTTGGTCAAAAATTCAAAAATTCCCTTACCCCCTCTGTTTGGAAGTTGTTTCCTGTAGTTTATTAATCTTTTTTATGAAACTATGTTTGTTTTTATTGTTCTTAAAATTATGTTGTATGGTATTATAAACCTGTTGTAATCTCATGGTTATATAACCATGAAAAATCTCAATTTTTATAACTAAGGATTTGGTGATTTTTCCGTAGTTACGTATTTTATTTCCCCATTATATTCCTTATTTTCAAAGTTCCTATTTTATTCTTTACCCTAATTTTATTAATATATACTATAAACTAGATGTTTAATTTTCCCTCCAAAGACTGAAGTCAGTTCTGCCTCCAACTCCTTCAAACGTCTGAAGTCAGTTCCTTTGTGAACTCCTTTGCAAAACTTGTATTGAAACAGAGGGAGTATAAAGGAACAAAAAATCGGTAGAAACCAAAGTTTGAAGCACGTCTCTTTACTGCTTTCATTTTGCTTTTTTTCTTTTTTCCCATTTCCAAAAGTGGTGTCCCAGCCACCTTATGCACTTCTATATAATGTACGTGCATCCTACATACAGGGTAACACTCTGAATTGCTATTCAACACCTCAAATCTCAGTCGTACTTACTAATACTCAGTTGGAACTCAATTATATTAAAGCAGTGAGAAAAAATCAGCAGCACACGCGTGGATCAAACAGAGAGAAATGAAAGCTTTTGTTAGAGCTTCATGCAGTGGCGGACGTAGATAGAGCCGAGGGGGTTCACCGAACCCCCTTCGGCGAAAAATTACACTGTATATATAAGGTGAAAATTATTTTTTATGTATATATAGTAGACGTTGAACCCCTTAGCTTCTTCATTTATGGCTTCTTTATATTTTTGAACCCCCTTGACATAAATCCTGGCTCCGCCACTAGCTTCATGTAGGGCACGCAAGCTTTTTTTTTTCTTTTTATAAAGTAACTTGAACAAACACTTGTATTCGAGGTTAAAGAGTCAAAGAAAAAAAAAAAGAGAAGAAAGCAGTTATTTATTGTCTTTGTAATTGGGATTATCCTAGTGATTGTTGATATTTTTAATAGTTATATTAGTTAAGGGTATTCTAATAAACTTACATGTTATTATATAGTAGCGTACAGTCAAATCAAACAATAAAAATGTTATTAAACCACAAGAAACGATACAGTTTATCCAAACATAATGTTCATTAATACAGTACAATACAATACCATACTGTACATTAATGAACTAGGGGAAACAAACCATCCAAACAGAGGCTTAAGGGCATGTTTAACCAAATTTCCAAAATTTTATTTATTTTGAATATATTAAAAAGTATGATTTGGCGGAATTTAAGTAACTTTAAAGTATCATATATTAAAGAAACTATAAGGCATTTAGTTAAAAGTGACAAAACTAAGATAAGTGATTGATGTGTTTCATAATCAACATTTTGTAGTTAAGAGATTGAAATACTCTTAAAGATTTAACACTAAGAATTAGATTATTAAATTCCTTTTTACACGAACATGTTGTCAAAATAGCAACAATCTTAATATATTTTTATTTAATAACTGAAGGGCTTAATACATATTTTTCCATCTCAACTTGCAAAATTCATTTTATATACTAACCTGAATAATCAAATTGTAAGAGGACAAGAGATTTCATTTCCTCCTAAAATATGCCCAAATCCCTTCTTCTTCTTCTTTTTTTTTTTTTTTTTAATGATTACACCTTTTTGCTCAAAAAAGTATTGTCCCTTTCTTCTATCTTTCATTTTTTGAAAGCAATCTTTCCTTTGTCACACACTACTGATACAGTTAGCACAAAGCCACAAATTGATACTTTATGGACCAAGTCAAGCCTTAGGCCTAATAATAGGGTCCACTGTTTGATCACTCCACAAATAATAATTCTAGCAGAAAAAAAATATGGAGTAGCTAATATAGTCTCAACTTTGCCCGAGATAAAACACAAGCAGACATATCCTAAATTTAAGAGGGAAACGATAAACAACATGCAAAAGAGTCAAGCCTGCACTTGCAATAGCACAGCATTGATCATTTTGTTGGTGGTGGTGTAATGGAAAACTTATATGTTGCCTTATAAAGAGCCTCGCCAGTTCTCTGCCCTGCCACTTCACCAACGGGCACTGCATCAGAACGTTCCTCTACGTCTTCCTCTATGAGCTTTACTCTCATTATCGTGAAGATTTTTTATCTTGGTTGTACCTATAATAAGAGAGGAGGCTAACTCAGTATTCACACGTCGTGTCTTTAAGAAATCAAAGCACAATTTGTAACGGCGTCTGATTTCTTGATGCTCTCCATTTCTTGAGGCAGAAAAATTTAAAACGGAAATATTGCACAACTTTCTCTTTTTTTTTGTCTTTTAGATTTTATAATGGCATACAACCTACAAATCTTCTGGTTAACAAAGTATCAAGTGAGTGCTACTGCTAGTTTTGCAGATTGAGAAATGAGAAATGGAGTGCATATACACAAAGCTTTCATGCGATAAAGTTTGTCTATCTCTGGATAAATGACAATACTACATTAAATGGCATTACCAAACTTAATAGCAGCTAGTTATCAATCATGTCAAGATTAATGAATAACATATCCCCCCTACACCTCTCAGCCTCTCAAATGCTGTACAAAGTCTATCTTCGTTAATGCGCCTATATTCATAATTACTCATTCGGCTGTTTCCACTAGCCAAAATCCTGAAAAAACAATTCTCACTTCTTCAGCATTTTGATGACATAGTCAGTTAGCAGAGAACCTTGCTTTTCTTACCTATTATAGCTGTTTTCACATTTCTTTCTTTACAACTACTCTATGATCATCTTTGTATTAGTGCAGCTACGAGAAGAATTTCTTACCAGGAATAGGTACAATATCATCCCCTTGATGAAGGACCCATGAAATAGCAAGTTGAGCAGGAGAGCATCCATGTTTCTTGGCTATTCCTTCCATACGGATGTATATAGATTTGTTCTTTTCAAAATTCTCTCCAGTAAACCTAGGGTGTGTAGTCTGATAGAGAGTAAATGAATCCAGATTCATAAGAGTGTAAGAAAAAGGGATTCAATGCAAAAATACATTAATAATAATGAAAAGTAGAAAGAATTTAGAATTAAGATAAACAGCTGTTTGTTTTCTTACCAAAAAGCTGTTAGCGGGCAAGCTTTCAACAACCGCTTTTCCAGCAAAAAGCCCACGTCCAACAGGGCCATATGGAACAATCCCAATTCCAAGCTTCCTATTAGAATAAAGATAGAATGAGAGTACTGAAAAGCATGTTGAAAATTTCTCAGCATCACTATCCATTAACTTTCCATTTAGTGGTTCATAATTTTAATAGGGAGAGAGGAAATAATACATTCTCGTACAAAAGGACAACAAGAAAAATGATTAGTAAATATCTCCCGGGAATGTGCCCTTTTTTCAGTTAGATAGCACTCCAAATTATACTAACTAGTAGAAAGTCCAGTTAGTCTTGTCTTTGATTTCGAGGTTCTTTTCTTCTTTTTCAAAATGTGTAACGGAGTATAGAGAAACCTGCAAACTGGAATTATGTCATCCTCAATTGTCAATGTCACGCGTCCATAGGGAATACTCCGGCTGTACAGCAGTGATAGGATGAACTGCATGTGCTCTCCTTATCGTTTCTGGGTGAACTTCAGACAAGATCTCACGTGAACATATGTCATAGCACTGAATATTTATTCTCCTCTCATGTATACACGTATGCACTTCAATTTTAATTCTTCGACACATATTTATTTTCTCCGTGCACTTTTACTTGTTCACTTTTGATTTTTCACGTTCTTTAAAAATTAATAAATGAAGTACTCCCTCCGTCCATATTACTTGGCCACATTACTAAAAATATACGTCCAAATTACTTGTTCATTTACAAACCAAGATAAAATTAATTAAATCTTTTCCATCTTACCCTCTCCTTCCCATATTACTTGGTCACGTTACTAAAAATATATGTCCAAATTACTTATTCCTTTACAAACCAAGATAAAATTATTTGAATCTTTCTCATCTTACCCTCTCCGTTCCATATTACTTGGCCACATTATTGAAAATATATTTCTAAATTACTTGTTCATTTACAAAATTAAGATAAAATTAATTAAATCTTATCGATCTTACGCTCAGTAACGAATAGCAAATATAGTCTTTTTCTTAGAGTTAAGTCAAATCTGATCATTTTCCGTTTTAAATTTAAAGTTTATAAAAATGAGTTATTTTAAAGTGACAAAATAAAAAGTTGAGTCGGTTTCGGAAAACCTATATAAGCCGTATTCGTAACTCTATTTCTAGACACAGATAATTTCAAGAATACTGCATTTGTCCCATTTCAAGGTACCAATCTGCCCTAAGTAAATTAATTTCTATCTATCTATTATTATTACTAGTGAATTAGTCCACGCTTCACGTGGTTGTAAAAGACACCAATAATTTACTAAATTTTATATATATCGTAACAATATCATCCCTCAAGCAATGGTTGCATGTTTAAACCAAAAAATGAAAAAAGCAATATTCCATGTTACATGTTGTCCATGAAAGCTTCCAGATGGCCCGACTTTATAAATAGATAATATTTGTAAAATACACACACATAAGTCAAGATTTTTAAATATTTATTGGGAGTTTCTCCCTACATAAAAAATAATATAAAATAAATAACTACAAATAATAAAAGAAAATTACAACTACTCGGCTGTTTCTATAAATACACAGACGTAAAAATTGGTTCCATAGAGAAAAAGGTTGGGAATTAACATGTAATCATCTTCTTTAGATCAATCTTTATTCTTGCAATTTACAATGACTTTAAAATAAATTATATAACTACACCATTTCTCAAAGTAAAAATAAAAAATAAAAATAATAATAAACATTTAAATAAAACATATATGGTTCTTCTTCGTGTACATAAATTTTGTAATATTACTGTATACGGGTAAAACCGAGGACAAGGATATCCTCAGTTTCCCGACATAGGAATTGATCTCGGTCGTTGAGTTCGGTTGAAATTGGACACCGAGGTACGATGAGAAGACAGTTGATCATCACCATAATGGGAAGACCGAAATATCCGCCATCAGCCGGATATTTCGACATCGATCTCGTCCATCAGTTACCAAAAGATTATGTGCCTTATTTAGACTTGTACTAGGGTTAGGACTCCTCTACTATATAAAGAGGAGTCCACCTTCGTTTGGGCAGTTCTTTTCATACGCACAAATCCAAAAGGCAATACAATTAGCAAAGTGTTCATTCATCTTTCTAAGTATTTCACTACTGTTCATCTTTCACTACACAACCATTATAGCTCGATCTCGGTTCCCTGAACCCGAGGCCGACCACTACCTACTGTGGTTAGATCTTTTACATCTGTATTTACTTCATTGTTTATCACATAATACTCAATCGTGTTAAATCAAACCGCATCTCCTTTGCACCGCGTACAAATTTAATTGTTAACCATTTTTAGGTTAAACAGTTTGGCGCCCACCGTGGGGCCTAGGATAATAGTGGTGGTTCAATACGAGTTTTGATACCACTCGATATTTTTATACTTGTTCTTTGAAGTTTGATTTCAGGTCTACCCGATATGTCAGGCTCTCATTCTGTCAATTTTCACGCTGAATCAAGCCACCACGAGGAAAACGACAATGGGGTACCTAACAATAACGTGCCGCCAATCGATCCTGACCAAATCAGGTCGTCAGTGGAAGACGTACCAGTAGATGGGGATAATGGAGCCACATTGCAACAACTCTGGAACCAGTTGGATATGGCTATGGCGCAATTGCAAGCCTAGTAAGTGGTTATAGCGCAATTGCAAAATCAGAATCGAGCACCCAACGCTGCTTCATCTGAACAGACTGAGGAAACCGAGGAAAGGCACATTGATTGGAACAACGAGAACGACCTCGGACAAAATGTCAAGCTGATAAGAATGCTCGAGGAACTGACGAAACGAGTATAGTCCAGGGACAAGAAGGTGGAAAACTATAACGCAAGGGTTGATCAAATTCCTGGAGCGCCCCCGGTATTGAAAGGACCGAACTCGAAGAAGTTTGTTGTTACACCTCAGAAAAAAAAAATTGAGTCCATGAAATAATTCTGCGGGTGAACAGTAGACACGGATGAATAGTAGACACGGATGAACAGTATCCGGTGAACAGTAAAAATCAGAAATTAAAAACCGGAAAAAAATCTGATTTTTTTCATTTTCTACCTCTCTCTCTCACTCTAAACTCTCTCTAAACCCTCCCAAACCCTCCTAAAAGCTCTCTAAATCTTTCAAGTTGAATTCCTCCAAATCAAAGCAAGATTTCATCTTAGGAAATTGGAAACTAGTTAGGAAAGGATTATAGTATTTGGTGCTTGATGTGTGGCTGATTATTGAAGCTTGGAGCTAGGATTTTAGTTGAGTTTTCTGGGCAATAAGGTATGTAATAAACTCTATTCTTGTTAATTAAGTTATTCATGGGAGAATTCCCTAGTTTAAAGTGAAGGGAATTATGTTATGAAGCCATAGATTAGTTGGTTGATATGGTTGCCTTGAGGGTTGTTTTTTTATTGGAACTTTGAGAGATTTCTAGGTGCTTATATTGCTATATGAGGTTGTTGATATTGTTGTTGATGTTGTTGATAAGTTGTTGTGCTTGAATTTGAGAGAATAAAGTGTATAAAGATATTGTATACAAAGCGTATACCGGGCTGTTTTGTGCCGATATTTGGGGCTGTTTTATGTAATTTTCGTGGCTGTTTTGTGACAATATTTTGGGGCTGTTTTATGTAATTTTCGTGGCTATTTTATGACTGTATTTTGGAGCTATTTGGTATAATATTTGTGGTTGTATTGCGATGATATTTTGGGGACTGTTTTATGGTCGTTATGGACTGTTTTGTGGGATGGAATATCGGGGGATTGGCGGTAGTTGTTGTTGTTATATTATGGATATACGAAAATAAAGAAGTGTATACAAGCATTGGAATCCGAATGCATGTTGGGCTATTTTGGGAGTAATTTAAGAATGGATTTAATCCTAGTTTGATATGAAATTGTTGGTATTGTTGTTGTTGGTATTTTGATTGATGTTTGGCTAAGTTGGAATTTCGAGGATTGTTAAGTTTACAGGGGAAATGCTGCCCAATTTTCTCTAGAATTTACGACGGGTTCTTATAGTCGATTAACTAATGTTAATACAAATTCTCCCGTGAAGGTAACGACGTGACATTGGGGGAGGGCAAGTGAACGATAACATAGCTAAACGACAAAGGTATGTGAGACTAGTCCTTTCTTTCTAATGGCATGAATCCTATAGCATAAGTTCTTTTCCTCTTTATGAGTTCCTATTTTCCGGAAAGCTAGAAGCCTAAGTCCATAAATGTCTATATAAGATAAGAGATAAGAGATATGATATGATGATGCCATATTGATAATGATGCTATTTATTTCTTACACTCACCTTATGTACTAATTCCTTCAAGGTGAGGTAGAATGTCAATAATTGCTCCATAATGAAATCGGGGGATCACGACCTTACGCCACCCCGACAGAGTATAGTTGATCTTGAGTCTTATGCATGTACTATGATAAGCATATTATTACAAGTATTTTTTATGAGCATGTCATGATCATATTACACCGCGCCTAGTTGGCCGGGCAGTCACCGCCAAGGCGGGCAGCTATACGGATACACCATGATCTTTTGGCATGGGCAGACACCACTAGTGGGCGGCATGAGATGGTACCCCGGACGCGGGAGGCCTGGACGCGGGCTAATGTTATTGATTATCACACCGTTCCGATATGGACGGGCAGCTTGCATATTATGCATATATGAGATTATGATGAGTATGATTAGTAAGACAACATGCATTACTTCTTTTATGATTGTCATTCAGATTCAGATGTTTCATATTGATGCTCACATTATATTATCACTGTCTTTCTTCATTGTTTATGCCTCTCATACTCAGTACAATGTTCGTACTGACGTCCGTTTTCTTCGGACGCTGTGTTCATGCCCACAGGTAGACAGGGAGGTGAGCTTGATCCAGATTCTTAGTAGCTGTCAGCTGATTGAGAGCACTCCATTGTTCGGAGGTGCTTATGTTTATTCCTTTGGTTCCTTTATGTATTTCGCGCACGACGGAGTCTTGTTCCGTCTATATGTATAATATGTCAGTAGAGGCTCGTAGACGCGCAGTGTGGGTTAGATGGTCTCACAAGATGTTATTATTATGTATATATTATTTTGATGGCCGAGAGGCAAATGTATATAAGTATTTATGTTTCTATATAAAATATGATTTTCCTACAATTCGTGTATAAAATTGGTAAAAGGGCAATAAATGAGTAAGATGAGTATTAGAACGAGCGGTGCTCGGTGGTTAGCCCCGGGTGCCCGTCGCGGCCCTATTCGGGTCGTGACATTTGTTCAGATGCCTTTCCCACCTAGTGTTGCACCAAAACCGATCCCAAAAGGGTTCCGCATGCCGCACATCCCGAAGTATAATGGGACTACTGACCCAAACGAGCATGTGACCGCATACACATGTGTCATTAAAGGCAATGACCTTGCTGAAGACGAGAGGGAGTAGGTACTACTTAAGAATTTCGGAGAAACCCTATCCAAGGGAGAAATGATATGGTACCCGAGCATTCAATTGACTCGTTCAATATGCTTGCAAATGCTTTTGTCAAAGCTCATGCAGGGACCATCAAGGTTAAAACTAGGAAATCGGACTTATTCAATATTAAACAGCGAGCTGATGAAATCCTCCGTGAGTTTGTGGCCCGGTTTCAAATGGAGCGTATGGATCAGCCATCGGTTATAGATGATTGGGCCGTTCAAGCTTTTACCTAGGGGCTCAACTTAAGAAGCTCGATCACATCTTTGGAGTTGAAGAAAAATCTGGAGGAATACCCGGCAATCGCTCGGGCCGATGTGCACAACAGGTACCAATCGAAGATTATGGTCGAGGATGATAAGATTTTGAGAACTGCATCGGGATCGTGGCATCCCGGTAGGGGGAATGATCGATCGAGAAGAACGATGGATCGGGAACTGAGACCATCACACGATAGATATCAACCTTATCCACTCGATCGAAGGGGTAATATGCACAACGGTGAATTAGGCAAAAATGATAGGAGGAATGATCATGGCTCGAGGAATCGAAGATTGATGAACAGGAATGCTATCGACAGATCATCAGGAAGTAAAGAAGCCCCAAGATTGTGGGAGTATAATTTCTGCGTCGATGTGGCGACCATAGCAGCAGTCGTTATCCACAACAGAGAAACAAGGCATCTGAGGCCAATTCAGTCTGACCAGGAAAAATGGGATAAGAGCCTGATTTGCAAGTACCATCACACCCACGGTCTTCGAACCGAAGACTGTCGACAGTTAAGAGAGGAAGTCACTCGTCTGTTTAATCTAAGTCATCTTCAAGAATTCCTAAGTGAATGGGCCAAAACTCATTTCAAGAACGTAAATGCCAACAAGCAAGATAGACAGGAAGAGCCTCACCAGGTGATCCACATGATTATGAGGGGAGCGGACATTCCCCAAGGGCCGGTAATTAAATGCACCAAAGTTTTCAAAACGAGAGAAATGCGTATCCAGAGTTATGACCCCGATGGTCCTATCTCGTTCAATGATGAAGATATAGAAGGCATCGTTCAGCCCCACAACGATGCACTGGTAATATCTGTCCTCGTTAATAAATTTAGAATTAAACGTGTGCTAATTGATCCAGGTAGCACGGCTAATATCATCCGATGGAGAGTCATCGAGCAGCTGGTACTACTAGACTAGATCGTACCTGCAGTCCGAGTCCTCAACGGATTCAACATGGCATGCAAAACGACGAAGGGTGAGATCACTTTACCGATCAACACAGTTAGAACCACGCAGCAGACCAAATTTTGTGTGATAGAGGGAGACATGGGATACAATGCATTATTTGGAAGACCATGGATTCACAATATGAGAGCAGTGCCCTCAACTCTGCACCAAGCGTTAAAGTTCCCGACCCCGGAAGGGATCAAAACCGTTCATGGTGAGCAGCAAGCTGCAAAGGAAATGTTCGCGATCGAAGAAGCGGTTGTGGTGGCCAAGGCTCTAGTATTGAAGGACGGAAAGTCAAACAGAGGGGAAGAAGCCAAATAGCAATCACAGGTTCCGATCCTGGTGTCCTCGGAAGACTGGGATAGGAACATGCTAGATGAAGAAATCGACTTTGGAGTCCCGAGATCTTTCGTAGTACCCGATGATTCAGATACCACTAAATCCACGGTCGAAGAACTTGAGCAAATCATACTATTCGTTAATCTACTTGACAGGAAGGTATACCTGGGCACGGGGTTGACCCCCGAGCTCAAGAAAATTTTTATGAATTTCTTAAAAATAACTCATATTGTTTGGCTTGGTCCCATTTAGACATGACAGGTATCCCACCGGAGGTGACAACGCACAAGCTGATTCTGGACCCAAATTTCCCTCCAGTTAAACGAAAGAAAAGGCCGCAGCCCGAGGTCAAGCATGCGTTCGTCAAAGATGAGGTATCTAAACTCCTTAAAATGGGATCCATTCAGGAGGTTAAATACCCGGACTCGTTAGCTAATGTTGTAGTAGTATCTAAAAAGGGAAACAAATTTAGAATGTACATAGACTACAAAGATTTAAATAGGGCATGCCCGAATGATTCGTTTCCTTTGCCCAACATCGATCATACGGCGGGCCACGAGACACTGAGTTTCCTCGATGCCTATTCCGGGTACAATCAAATACAGATGGACCCAAAGGACAGAGAAAAAATCTCTTTTGTGACTAGGTTCGGCACATATTGTTATAATGTAATGCCCTTCGGCTTAAAAAATGTCGGAGCCACCTATCAACGGCTGGTCAACTGCATGCTCGAACACCAAATAGGAAAATCAATGGAAGTTTATATAAATGACATGGTTGTTAAGTCCCTGCGAGCAGGGGACCATTTAAAGTATTTGCAGGAAACTTTCGACATACTAAGGAAATACAACATGAAGCTGAACCCGGAAAAATGTGCCTTCGGTGTCGGATCGGGTAAGTTTCTCGGATTCATGGTATCGAATCGAGGGATCGAGATCAGCCCGGACAAGATAAAGGCAATTGAAGATATTACCGTTGTTGACACCCAATTTTGTCCCACCTTTCCTCCTAAATATTCTATTTACGCTTCTAGTATTTTTGGAAACTTTAAAAATAATTATTCATATTTTACTACAATTATTAGCTTTTATTAATACCGGCGTTTCGTTATTCTATTGCAGTCAGTAGCTGTTATTATTTTTGTTATTTATCCTTATCCTTATTATTATTATTGTTATTACTATTATTATTATTATTATTATTATTATTTATTATTATTATTATTATTATTGTTACCAGTATTATTATAGTTCGCATTTTTATCATTTCAGCATTTTTACCATCCTATGCACACGCATCACATTTATTTTGCGCAATTTAATAATAGCGTTTATTTATTGTTGAATTTTAAAAATATTATCGCACGGCTATTCACGACGTCATATAATTTTATTTTTATCTGAGCCCTAATAAATATGTACTTTTATTAGGTAATATTTTGGCACATGTTAGCATATAGTTAATTAAAGTAGATCTTTTACTTAAATTTAGAAGTTCAAATTATTTCTTTCATTCAGCCATATTTTAATTCATCTAACCCAAATCCAAGCCCAATCAACAACAATATTTTCAGACCAGCCTACATGTTAATTCATCTGCCCAGCCCATTACCCGCCTAAATCGACCCAGCCCATATATTTTTTATTATTCACCCAGCCCATGTTTCAGCTGGCCCACGACCCGATTCAACAGATTTGAAACACTAGGGTTATACCCTTTTTCATTTCATCCGCCGCACACACCACCCCCTTGCCCTCTCTTCCTCGCCACTTTTAGCAAAAACCTAGCCTACCTTTAGCCATGGACAGAGTTGTCCACCCCTTTCCCGTGAAAAACTTGACGCGCCCTTTCCCCTCCTCCCTCTCTCTCTCTTCAAGAACAAGAACGGAAAATCGCAGAGCTCCTTTCGCGAACCCAGGCCGTGCATGGCCATTTCGGGGAACGGCAATTAATGCTCGTCCTTTCCCCGTCAGATTTCAACCATGAAAAGCTCTCCAACGTTCAGACTTAGTAGGAGCTTTGACTCGACTTTGAATCTTGGTTTTCAAATCCCACCCAGATATTTCAAACCCAAAACCCTAACAGTTCCCCTATAAATAATTGCTAGATTGAGTCATTGAGAGAGGATTTCAGCCGCCCAAATCCCCTTAAAAAATATTAGTTCTAGCCGCCTCAATTTCCCCTAAAGTATTAACTCACTGTTTTTTGATATTCGAAGCGTCGAATCATTTGTTTTATTCTCATTTTTTTGGTCATGTTACTGTTTCATATCCGAGTCTATGCAAACTCGGAGGTCGTAGCTGTTTCGAGGTATATCGGAGATCCCGCACCCATTTCGCTGCACCCGAAAAAGGTCGGTAAATCTGCTTCCTTTAGCTGTTTTTCTTCCTATTTAGTCTTAGTTGGTAGTTTCTGTCATGCCTTAGTTGTTGTGTGTTTTGATCGCTGTTTGTTTTAATTCCCAGTTAATTGTAGTTTAAGCATAATTAATGTGTACTAATTGCTATTTCTGGTTATCCTTCGTTAGTAACGACTTAAGCACGATTAATGGACATCAGTTATTGTTATAGCAAACTTATGAATGTTAGCAGTTCAGTGTGATTAGGCATTTTAGTTATTTGTTTTAGGTTAGTTACTGGTCGATGTTAATATCGTCCAGTTTAACATGATTTTCATGTGCTGCTTTAGTTTATTTCCTGTTAGTAGCCATTCAACATGATTGGAGTGTCTGTGTTTACTGCCTAGTTACTGCATTATTAGCGATAGCCTGATATAGCATACGTTTCGCTTATTGTTGGATCCTGCTTAGTTTAATGAGACCGGTATTGCCCTTATCGATCAAATCATGTTGTTAATGACGTTCTGGATGGTTTAGTTTAGTTTGTAGTGTGCTATTTCATCCACCCTCTTGTTCGCCTATATGGTTTATTGTTAACACAATCAGTGTTTTAAAAGACAGTTCTGGGACTCGCCTCGGGGCTCGCCCCGGGGCGGGCACTAGCAAAATGCCCCAGGGCTCACGTGCGGGGCTTAATTCCTGCGAGGCTTACGCCCTAAGCGCCCGATTGTACGCCCTAAACACGCCTAACGCCCAACGCTCGGGGCTCGCCTAACAGGTCTTACACAATTATATGTTAAATTCCTTAATTAAAACCGTTGACCCTCATAATTCTTTAACAAATGATTGATACTTAATAATTTTTCATTTACCGAAATAAGAAGATTGGGTATAACTCAAATAACAAGTCGTAGTATTGCATATTTACTATATGAGAACATCGTGAGGGTGAATATCACTTAATATTTCTTTTAAGAATACATAACCGAATTGTGAATTTTCACTTGTCATTGGTCTTTTGTCCTATGTATCAAAATTATCATATTTTATTATTTCTCTATTTGAAAATAATTTTATTTTTATTCATGAAGGAATTACGTTTCAATTATAATACTGAAAAAGTTGTTTATAGGGAGATACAATAAATAGTATGATAGTAATATTGTTTTAACAAATTGTGATTTTTTCATTGTTTGAAAGTTAAGATGTTAGAGTTGATTTGCATTTCATAATAGCTTTTATTTCATTGTATTGTTTATACTTGCAAGGTTACATATATATATATATATATACTTTTCTTTTATTTTTTATGTAATTTTACCTATTTAAAAATATTTATTATAATTATATTATTTTATGAAATACAAAAAATTAAATACCCATGAGGCTTACGCCCCGTGCCTCGGGGCTTACGCCTCACTGAGGCATATGTAAAACGCCCCGCCTTACGCCCCTGCCTTTTTAAACACTGAACACAATACCAATTTGCTACTTGGAGTTCTTTATTAACCCTAGCATAAGTTCATCATGTCTAAAACAAGTATGAGAACTTGTCTGTGTGCATTACTTGATTTTAATTAAAATGCCAACCTGTGTTTATACTGTTTTGCACCCTGTAGATATGACTTCATACCTAAATATGGCTCAGTAGAGTAAAAATGGCATAACTAATAAATTTGAGCAAAGTTCATCCATTTTAGCCTAATATGATATCGCCAAGGTCTTCGTTTGATTTATGGGTTAATTTGACAATTGTTGGCATTAGTAGTAAGCGTATCCGATTCACTCAGCTAACTAAATCTCAAATAGGGTTAATGAGGATCAGGATTTAACTTCAGTCACCTTTAGATGTGTGGTATCTCTGAGTGTTTTTTTTTTTTTTTTTTTTTGCATAAAAGATGATTTGAAATTTGTCCTTATGTCTCTCTAGATGGTGTCGCAATATGCCATGTGAGATAAGATAGTTTCTCTGAGTTTGAGTGTCAACTCCTGCTTAAGAATGAGTTAGAATGAACCTGCAAGTTTTGAGTTATCATATTTTTTATCCAATTCTTATCATATTTCAATTGTGAGATGTGCTTCCATGTCTCTTTGTTCATGAAAACTCCACACACCTTTTTGCCTAAAACAGTTTCTCCTACAGATCTAAATCTATTTAAATTTATATTATCACAATTTGGTTTGTTTTCTCCGTTGAATCTGTTGAAATTCTGAAACTTGATATTCCAAGTATCCATTGACACTTCGTGTTTCAATCGGTTGTTTAGAGCTGCAAGTCTCTGATTGTGGCTGTTGGTAACACATTCGAATGTCATATTGAAATCCCTTCCTCAAGAACCCAGCTGCTCGTAGGATTTAAAACAGTAGTAAAAATAGCTCTACATCCTAAATCTCTTTAAACTTCTGTCTTAATTATTGTTGCTTTGACGAGTTCATTGTCATAGCTGGTTGTTTTGGTGCTGGTTGTTTTGGTTGCTGAACTTTAAAATGATAGAGCATACGCTTGGCCAGAGAATAGTTGTTGTTTGGGTATACTTTGCCATTGAAAATCTGTTGCCTTTCGATAGGAATTGGTTATTGCTTTTTTTTAAAAAAAAAAGGGCTGGTCTCCATCTGCCTCTTAGAATAGCTGGTTGTCATCGTCACATGCTCGATAGCACCAGTTGCTACTGGTTGTGCTTTCCTATAGTTCTGATTAGTTGGTGTACTCTCATAAAATGTGCCATGCCTTGTTACCTCGTTCTGCTGCAAACCTTTTTTTGACACAAGTGCTGCCTACTATTTATGCGTTATAAGTGTTGCACCTTAATTCCTGTGGCATTTCGCTAAATCTTTAAGCACATGCTTTAAGATGTTTTCGTTTATTGATTATATGATATCTTTCTTTAGCTACTGCTTTCCTTATTAAAAATTCAAATTATCCTTTTTATAAATCCCTACTTATTAATCCTTTTTCTTTCATTTTTTTGCATGAACCTCGCATACGAGTCCAAGGGACTCGTCTCCCTCCGCATTCGGTGTTGGGCTAAAGCCCAACGTGATATTCGCTCTCGAGTCAATCTATGTCCGCAGCGAATAAAAGATTTCTGGGCCAAAGCCCAATAGCAGCTACAGATCGCAGCAGCCCAAAAATGGGCTGATCCATTTGATTCTATTTCCGCTATTTTATTTTCCTTGTGTATTTGATTGCTGGGCTAACATTTAGTCTTATTTTTGTTTCCTTAGTTTAGGTGAACCGTAGCGGAATTAGTGGGATTAGTTCTAGTATAATGGGTGTTGATCACTAATTCCATAAGTTTCATTCTTCTCTTAATTTTATGTTAAAATATTTATAATATCTAGAATATTTATCTTTCTTAGAATAATTGATTTTCAAAGATAGTATCACTATATATTTTGAGTCAGGGGAATCATGTTTATTCTTATAATCTTAAAATTTCAAGACGTCACTAATACATAAATATTAGTCCAAGTATATTTTATAAACATTTTTAGACTTATCCAATTATACATATTTTTGGCCGAACATAGCTAAATAAAGTTAATAAAAAAGAAAGAAAACTCATGCCCCTTTTCATCACATTTTAAAGAAAATAAGTCTAGGCATTTCTACATCACCATATTGATATAATATAAATTTTATCTAAAGTTCACATTTGCTAAAAAACTATTATTTATAGGAAAATTATTATATTTTCTGCAAGTCTCAGTTCCAATAGCATTACTATATTTTCATTCAAGGCTTTAGCAACGTTTTTTTAGGTTTTATTTAGCATTTAAAATCTTCCCCTACCCAAATTATTATATTTTCTACAAGTATTATGTTTAATAGCATTATTATACTTTCATTGTCTTAACAACATTTATAAATCTTATTTTAAATAGCATTTAAAATCTTCTTTTATGCAAATTATTATGGTCACTACCCAGTGTAATCCCACAATAGTGGGGTCTGGGGAGGGTAAGATGTACGCAGCCTTACCCCTACCTGGGTAGGGAGGCTGTTTCCGATTGACCCTCGGCAACCCTCCTCCTTTATCCGGGCTTGGGACCGGCAATGTGAGCGAGCTCACACAGGCGGAGTTTTTATGCAAATTATTATATTTTCTCTAAATCTTATTTTAAGCAACATTCTTATATTTTCCTTAAAAACCTCAGCAACATTTCTTAGCCCTTCCTTAAAATTTAAAGCACCTTATTTAGCATTAATTAATTAACCTAAGTTTAGCCGGATAACCGTAGTTAACGGATTCTAGAGGATGCCTAACTCCTTCCCTTTAGGATAATTAGAACCCTTACCTAGAATTAAAATTTAAGCAGACCATTAACGGGGTTTAACTAGCTTTACCTTAGTTAATAATTAGGTTCCCTAATTCACCTTTAAAATTAATTAGGTGGCGACTCTTTAAAACAAAGCAAAATAGGAATCATCAAAATGTTGTACTCTAATTTGACCCGTTTAAATGGGGTATAACAACCGTGATAAACGACATCAAAGGGGTGCAGAGGTTGACTGGGCGGATAGCTGCCCTTAGCCGATTCATCTCCAGATCCTCGGACAAAAGTCATCGATTTTACTCTTTGCTGAAGAAAAAGACCGACTTCGCCTGGACCACCGAGTGTCAGAAGGCTTTAGCAGGACTCAGGAAGTACTTATCGAGCCCACCTTTACTGCACACACCAAAGGCAAACGAGCAGTTGTATCTATACTTGGCGGTGTCCGAGATAGCGGTAAGTGGATTCCTGGTTCGATAAGAAGAAGGTACGCAATACCCAATTTATTATGTAAGCAGGACCTTAGGTGATGCGGAAACTCGATACCCACACTTAGAAAAACTAGCATTGGCTTTATTGAGTGCATCTAGAAAATTAAAGCCTTACTTTCAATGTCATCTTATCTGCGTCGTAACATCATGCCCCTTAAGGAATGTCATGCATAACCCGAACTCTCCGGTCGATTAGCAAAATGGGCTGTCGAGATTAGCGGGTACGATATTGAATACAGACCCCGAACTGCTATCAAATCCCAAATACTGGCGGACTTCGTGGCCGACTTCACACTGGCCATGATCCCCGAGGTCGATAAAGAATTACTCCTTACCTCGGGGAAAGGTTCGGGGGTCTGGACCTTGTACCCGGACGATATCATATAATAGGTATATATAATATATTATATATTATATAATATATGGATCGGGTCATACGTTCCTCGGCACTATTGTATGATATATGGATCGAGTTGTACGTTCCACAGCACTATCAGTTATATTATGACCTATGCATATCATATGCCCTTAGAGGTAGTTTCAGTTATACAAAGTTGTAGATCTTCTCAGCTGTTGGCTATAGATGCATTCAGATATTGAGATTTGCTTTCATGTTTCAGATGTCTCTCATGACTTCTATGTACTTGTTATTCTTGTGCCTTACATACTCGGTACATTATCCTTACTGACTCCCCTATTTCTCGGGGGAGCTGCGTTCATACCGGCAGGTTCAGTTAGATAGAGAGACGATCCAGCTCAGTAGGACTTCCCATCAGCTGTAGTCGGTGTGCTCCACTTGATCTGGAGTTGCGGTCCATTTTGGTATGTTATTTTGAGATGTATATACATGTATATAGGTAAGGTGGGGCCCTGTCCTATCCTTTCTACAGCTTTCTGCTCCATTAGAAGTCTGTAGACAGTTGTATATAGTTGGTACATGATGTAGCCTTGTCGGCTCTCATTCTTTTTGTGTAAAACATATATAGCAGCCTAGTCGGCTTGCACTGTTACCTCGGTATTTTTGCATATATATATATATATATATATATATGCAAAAATACAGTTGGATATGAGTCAAATATGGGCCACCCTGTTGTTATGTGATAATTAAACAAGTGTAGGGGTGTCTGGTCATTAGGGGTCAGGCACTCGTCATGACTCATCAGCTTGGGTCGTGACAATTCCAATAGGTTTTCCTTCAACTTTAGCGAAGCACTCGAACTCCTTGGGTTTAACCCTTTGGCAAATGCCTATGCTGCCTATTCGTCCGGAACGGCAGGAAGCAGCATGCACTCCTTTTGAAACCAGATAACGAATTCTCTGAGCAACTCATTATCTCCCTGAGCAATTTTAAATATATCAGACACCTTTTTCGGTCTAGCATGTGCCTTGATAAAGGCATCCGCAAGCATCTCCAAAGAGTGAATGGAATGCTCCCTATATCATTTCCTTTGACAGCACACGTGTATTAAGTCACGTGCTCCTGAGGATCTGTAGTCCTATCGTATTTCGGCAGATCCGACATCTTAAACCTTTTTGGAATGAGTTTAGGGGTTGCACTTGGTGGGTATGGTAGCTGCACATATCTTTTCGAATCTGGTCCCTTTAACACTGGCGGGGCTTCCGGAAACTGATCTATCCGGGAATTGAATGCCTTGAACTCTTTCTCACTCCGATCCAACCGACTGTTCAATTCTTTGTCATTTTTCTCCAACCGGTTGGAAAGAGCCTCCAAGTACTGCATCACCTCAGGTGCCGCAACATTGCCTCGGGCTTCTCCACTGCTTTCTTCGTGTGCTGCCTCCCCATTAGGCGGATCAACATTTTTTTCCCTGCTTGCCAATCCGTAATGGCTTTCTACTATTTTTTCCAATAACTCCAGTATTTTCGTTATTCCCGGATCTGCTTTTACAACTGCTTCTCCTTCGTGGTCATCGCTAGGAATGTTGTCATCTCCAGTGTGCTTGGATCCATGAGGTGATTCTAGAATCCGCTCGTTACTCGTAGGGTCGTCTTCTTCGGCTTGATTTCTTCCCTGAGTGTTTGAATAGTTCAACACTCCATCGGCCTGATTTCTAGTATTCGTCATCTTTCAAGACTTATTTGGTGACAAGAAATTAAGAATTGTAAGTTTCATGGTTAGAGCAACAAAACAATATCACTATTATCCTTATCCCCACAGTGGGCGCCAAGCTGTTTACCCAAAAAAATAGAGAACAATTAAATTTGTTCTAGGGTTTGAAGGATACGTGATTTGATTTATTATAAGTAACGAAATAAAACTTATTTATAGAAATTAATGTGATAGTAGACAAATTGAGTGACTAAAATAAATAATAAAGCAATTGAGCCTGAGCTTGGTTGATCCTCACAGCAAATCCTTTGGTAGTCTTCCTCCGGTGGAACAGTCAAATGACTAGACTTCGAAGAACAAATATAGTATTCCGGAGCAAAAGCTATTATATAAATAGCTAAGCTTGTAAGAATGTTATATAATCAGTGTTCTTCGATCCTTTTTTTTTCAGGGTCGTTAAGCTCCTTTTATAGTACAAGTGCATGAACTCTTAAACCAGTAATTTAATCCTAATAATGGGCAATGAATATTGCCTTAATACTGAGTCGCAACATCTGTTTCATATCTAGTTCGGTCTTGTAACATTACTCCGCTATTAATCAGTCGGTGCAATTTCCTTCACGGATTTGATCCGGGTGTTACCCCGGAGGCTTCCTTCGCGCATTCAATGCCACTTTTCTCAACGTTCCATCTTCCATTGCCATGTGTTCCAGTATTATTCCGACACGTTTCAAGCTGTATTTTGCCATGTATACACTAACTAAATCATTCAAATTACGTAAGAATTTTAACTATATATGTTTTCTTGTCAAATATTCAAAAACGAAAAAGAAAAAATTAAAGAGATAAAAAAGAAAAGTGGAAAAAACGAAGAAAGACCAAAGTTAGATGCAGGTCCAATTTGTCACTGCGCGACTTAGACGTTTTCTTAATTAAGGATCATTCTTTTTACTTTGAATTTAACATATATACATAGTCAATATACAAATATTTTTTATATTATAGGTCATTCAAAATATATCTATGGATAAGTCCTTATAAAAATTGATTTTACATGATCTTAAAAGTAAGAAAAATTACATATTAAAATAAGAAATAAAAGTGATCTGATATAACTTACTTTTAGTAAAACAAAAATAATGGACTGACGTCTATCCATATAATTATAACGTCAGTGACATAGTTCCAAGTGACGTTTTAGTATATACTATTAGTGGAAGAAAGGACCATCAAAGGATGTGGTGCAAAGGATAGGGTTGCTCCTCCTTTAATCAGAGGTCTTGGGTTCGAGTCTGGGTATGGAAAAAACCTTGGTAGGGAGCGCTTCCCCCCCCCCCCCATGGGGCCCTATGCGGCGCGAATCCGGATATAGTTAGGCTCCAATACGGGTACCAACTACTAGGTGGGAAACCAAAAAAAATTAATGGAAGAAAGGGACATACACTTTTCTAGATAGTGTAATGTAATGTTTAACAAAACAAGACGTTTTTCCAAAGAGCTAAAGCTAACCTATTTATATTCTACGTACGACTCAAGACTTTTACCAAGCCAATTCAATATATGATGAGTAAATTCACAAAGAAGCTAGCAAAACAATCTTTTATCAATTAAAAGATGAATTAAATTCATCATTACAACGATCATCGGCGAATTTTCATTTCATGAAGTTTGTACGTAATAGTTGGTTCACCAGCAATAATATCAAATACTTTTTCTTTTTTATATGAGGCAACAAAGTATTAGAGTCACTCATCAATTCATCATTCATTCACTTCGCAATTCAATCCTGATCAATTTAGTCGAGTTGAGCGCAAATTGATCCAAGCACCACAATTATCCTAAAGAAAAATGCAACATGTTTTTTGAAAACTAATTATTTCTATCAAAGAATTCTGATAATAACTTGAACAAACATCGTTCCTTTGGTTTTTGAAGAATGAGTTTTCGAGAACACCTTTGTAAGGTTTTCCGCGAAAATCTACGTTTGATTTGTTTCTTGTCTTTACGGAACATTTTGCTTTGAGTTCCCGTAACAATTATGCTATTTATGCCTTTATTGAACCAACAAACTTTGATTCTAGTTTTGGAAAAGGTTGTAGAAAACTGTATCAGAGACACCAGTATACCTAGAAAAAGCAACCTGGAAAAAAGACAGAAATAATAAAAAATAAGACATGCAGAGCGTCTTTAACAAACATGCATTTTCAAAGCCACTGCATAAACCAAAGTCTTTTGCCTTTCAGGGGAACATTTTCGGTAGGAGTTGAAGTTATATGCATCGAAGGTCTATTGAAGCGGGATCTAGGATTTGAAGTTTGTGAGTTCTTACAGCTACTTCAGATTAACATACAATAAGAACTGGGTTTAAAACAAAATATTTATAGATATTTCAAGTTTCTTATTAGATATACACGGCATGCACAAAAATTACTGAGTTTATGTGAACCCGTAAGACATACTCTACATCTGCCACTGGGGCGTAAATAATACTAACATAATTGAGTCACTAGTTAAGTAATTACAAGTAAATTTTTTGATAAACATTAATCTAATAAAAGACAGTAAACTACTCTCAGATGTTAAAGCTCCACACAATAAACATTGTCAATTTATATATAACTTTAATTAATCCTTGAGTAAAATCCCAATGACGAGTATATCTTGACATACACTCTATTGTTCAACCATAATTAATTACTGTAATACACAATTTCCTTGTTTGAGGTACATCTTTTCTTAAAAAGTGATGCTTCCTCTCATGAAACGCAAGCACTGGGGCACCAACAAACTATTGCATGGAATATGTAATTGAATTTCTTCCCAATTTCCTTGTACTTATCTGGAAATTGGAACGAGCTGAGCGTCTGGAAATTGCATGGAACTTTCTTCTCCTAGCTAAGGTTATTTATGTTACAACTTCACACACTGAATTCAAGTCGCAGATAGTTCAATATTTACCTGCAGGTTAAAAAAACAAAAAAAACAAAAAAGCAAAATTTTTTTTTTTTTTTTTTTGCAAAAAATCCTAATGGCTATACAGTCCTCCAAATACAGTGATACCATCATGTTTTTAAGCAATGACAGGGACATCTCCCCGGGAAAATTTAAACCTCAGAAGAGGTTGCAGTTAGTTTTTAGAGCCATATATTTTGTGTGTTTCTTGACCAAGAAAAAGATTGCTAGAAACAAACTAGTCAGTTCTCAGTTGTTGCGCAATCCGTCCTACGTTATCAACATTGAAAGCATCAATGATCATGAGCAAGAACTCTCTGATGGCATCAACAAAGAAGCACTTGCCAAGTTGGTTAGAGAGAGAGACTTCAATGGCCTCCTTCAATTTGGAGGAGCGCGACGAGTCGTAGAAATTCTTGGATCAGACCTGAAAGCTGGTTTAACAATGCATGAGAATGAACTAAAACAAAGAAAGGAAACTTTTGGTTCCAACATTTATGACAAACCACCAGCCAAGAGTTTCTTGAGTTTTGTGGTTGATGCTTTCAAAGACACCACCATTATCATCCTTCTGGTATGTGCCGTTTTCTCCCTTGGCTTTGGGATTAAACAGCATGGGCCTAAGGAAGGATGGTATGATGGCGGGAGTATCATCGTTGCAGTTGTTCTTGTCCTTGCAGTCTCATCTGTCAGTAACTTCAAACAAAGCAGACAGTTTCTGAAGCTTTCGCATGATAGCAAGGATATCAAAGTCGAGGTAGTGAGAGACGGCCGTAGACAGGAAGTATCAATCTTTGATATTGTTGTTGGTGATGTTGTCTGCCTCAAAATTGGCGATCAGATACCAGCAGATGGACTCTTTTTGGATGGCCACTCGCTGCAAGTAGATGAGTCCAGCATGACAGGTGAATATAGACGGACAGACATTTTCAGTATAAACAATAGACATAAATGTGAAAACCCTAAAACAGTAGTATAAGTTTTGAACCTATACTCTAAGGAACTAAGAACTTTGAACTCATTAAATTTATATTTGGATCTACCCATGCAGGTGAAAGTGATCATGTTCAAATCAACGAGACACAAAACCCATTTTTGGTGTGCGGAACAAAAGTAATGGACGGATATGGACGCATGCTTGTCACATCAGTAGGGAAGAATAATGCATGGGGTCAGATGATGTGCACAGTAACAGATGACAAGAATGAGCAAACGCCACTGCAGCATCGGCTAAACAAGCTTACTAAATATATAGGGAACGTTGGTCTGTTGGTGGCTTTTCTTGTTCTAATCACCTTAATGATCCGTTACTTCACGGAGCATTCTGAAAATGATAGTGGTCAGAAGGAGTTCGTAGGAAGCAAAACCAGGGCAGATGATATAATGCATTCCTTGATTCGTATAATTGCTGCAGCAGTAACCATCATAGTGGTTGCAATTCCAGAAGGTTTGCCATTGGCTGTCACGCTAACCTTGGCATATTCTATGAGAAGAATGATGCTTGATAATGCAATGGTCCGTAAGCTATCTGCATGTGAGACAATGGGATCAGCAACTACCATATGCACAGACAAAACTGGCACTCTCACCTTAAACCAGATGCAGGTACTATAACTGGGTTCAACCGAACTTACTATACGGAGCATATATGTGTGTGTTGAAAATGAGTAGTAAACTTTCAACAAATATTAAATTTTAAACCCATAAGTTTAAATTGCAATGAATTTAACAGTAAGAGCTTAAAGGTTAAACTGATCAAATTTAAATTCTGACGCTAAACTGATCAAATTTAATTTCTGACGCCTTTGCAGGTAACTGAATTTTGGTTAGGAACAGAAATGATTACAATGATGACATCACAGATAGCACCTGAAGTTCTTGAATTGCTACAAGAGGCTGCTTGCTTGAATACTACTGGTGATGTTTATACAACACCTTCTGGTCCTCCAGAGATCTCTGGTGGCCCAACTGAGAAAGCGATTCTATCTTGGGCCATGACCAGTTTACTAGTCAACTTTGATGAATTAAAGCAAGAGTATCAGATCCTCCACGTTGAAGTTTTCAATTCACAAAAGAAAAGAAGTGGGGTAATGGTGGCAAAAAAGAATACGGGAAAAGTTCATGCACATTGGAAAGGTGCTGCTGACATGATTCTAGCTATGTGCTCCACTTATTATGTCAAAAGTGGAAGAGTTTCACCTATAGATCATGAAGAAAGAAAAGAACTTGAGTTGAGAATTAAATATATGGCAAGCAAGAGCTTGCGATGTATTGCATTTGCTTACAAAGAAAGCAATGCAGAAAGTCAAATTCTTGAAGAAACTGAACTAACCTTACTGGGTCTGGTGGGTCTAAAGGACCCATGTCGGCCTGGTGTTAAAGAGGCAGTAGAATCTTGCAGGGCTGCTGCAGTTAGCATCAAAATGATTACTGGGGACAATGTGTTTACAGCCAAAGCAATAGCTTTTGAATGTGGAATACTCCAACCAGGTGAAGACATGAATATTGCAGTTATTGAAGGACCGGCATTCAGGAATTATTCACAAGAAGAGAGAATGAAGATTGTTGAAAAAATACGAGTGATGGCAAGGTCTTCACCATTTGACAAGCTTTTGATGGTTGAATGCTTGAAGCAGAAAGGCCACGTTGTAGCAGTAACAGGCGATGGAACAAATGACGCTCCTGCACTAAAAGCAGCAGATGTTGGACTTTCCATGGGGATCCAAGGCACAGAAGTCGCAAAGGAGAGCTCCGATATAGTTATCTTGGACGACAATTTCAATACAGTGGTCACGGTCTTGAAGTGGGGTAGGTGCGTGTATAACAACATACAAAAGTTCATTCAGTTTCAGCTCACAGTAAATGTTGCTGCCCTTGTCATCAACTTTGTCGCTGCTGCTTCATCTGGAGAAGTACCACTGACAGCAGTCCAACTTCTGTGGGTGAATCTCATAATGGATACTCTGGGGGCCTTAGCTTTGGCAACTGAGCGACCCAGTAGTGATCTAATGAACAAGCAACCAGTTGGACGAACTGAACCTCTGATAACTGGTGTGATGTGGAGGAATCTCCTTGCTCAAGCCTTGTACCAAGTAACAGTGCTATTGATCCTGCAGTTCAAAGGAAGTGCCCTCTTTCATGTGAATAAGAAGGTAAAAGACACCTTGTGTCACGACCCAACTAAGGGCCGCGACAGGTACCCGGGGCTAACCACCGAGCACCGCTCGTTCTATGACTTATCCTACTCATTTAATGATCTTTTATCAAATTTATACTCAAATCGTAAGAAAAACATTTTCCATTTGAAAACATAAATATTTTTATATACATAAGCCTCTCGGCTATCAAAATGATAATATACACATATATACATATATACAGTAATAACCTTGCGAGACCATATAACCCACACTGCGCATCTACGAGCCTCTACTGGAGTGCTAGACATAGGGACGGGACAAGACCCCGTCATGCCCAAAATACATATACATATATATATATACACAAAAGTATAACCCGATTAGCACCTCCGGAATAATGGAGTGCTCCTGAAAATCTGCTGATAGCTCCTATAGGTCTGCGTCGTCTCCCTGTCTACCTGTGGGCATGAACACAGCGTCCAAAGAAAACGGACGTCAGTACGAATATTGTACTGAGTATGTAAGGCATAACAATGAAAATACGTCAATGAGATAAAGGAAGCATCAATAAGGAGCAACTGTATATGACTGTCACTTATAAAAGGAATAGCACATGCTGACTTACTTCATATCCATCATCATATCATATATTGCTGCGGAACGTGCAGCCCGGTCCATACATCATCATATATATAAATATATTGTCGTGGAACGAACGGCCCGATCCATATATGATATATAAATATATTGCCGTGGAACGTACGGTCCGATCCATAAATAATATAGTATATTAGTGCCGAGGAACGTACGGCCCGATCCATCACCCATATATCCCGCGTCCGGGCATCCCGCGTCCGGGATGATATCATAAGATACCAGCTGATCAGGTGGTTATGCGTCTATAGCGCCTCACCTTTCCCCATGTCCCCTATGTACATATACACATCATATACACACATAATATACGTAGCATGCATGAGAGCCCAAGGAAATTTATGTTTCTATCGAAGTGACGTAAGGTCGGTAACCTCCGACTATATTATGGACATTTATACGTATCCTGCCTCACCATGAAGGAAGTAGTGTATAAGGTGAGTGTATGCCATAACAGACATCTGTAACTTAATAGTGTTCTGCCTCACCTTGAAGGGACAATACATAAGGTGAGTGTATACAATGCATGACATACTTCACTTAATGGTATTCTGCTTCACCTCGGAGGAAACAATGTATGAGGTGAGTGTATACAACATACGACATCATTAGCGTTATAGGAATGTCATAACATGAACTCTAGAGTCTTTAGACTCAAGCTTATCATCATTGTACTCATAACATATCTCTTATCTCATATAGCTATTCATGATCATAGACTCTTGACTTTCTGTGGTATATATAGAGAATTCATGTAGAGAAAGGAGAATCATACCATCAGATTCATGCCATAGAAATAAAGGACTAGCCTCACATACCTTTTACGTTTAACTATTCTATTGCTTGCTTGTTCTCCTTTAGTGCCCACGTTTCTACCTTCAAGAGAAGTTGCATTAACATTAGTCAATCGATTACTTAAACGTGTTTACTATTTCTAGGAAAATTTGGGCAGCATTTCCTTTGTTTATACTACTCTCCCCATGTCATATTTCAACTCCCAAAAATCAATAATAGCATTCATAATATCATCGTCATTATTCAATTCCTACAATTTACTCTCATGGTCATCCATAGTCATAATCATACTACAACATTACCTTCATCCCCATATAATGTTTCTCCTATGTTCTTGATATCATTTATAACTTAACTATACTCGTAACATACGAAGAATCATGATTCATATTAAGCTACAACTCAAAAACGTCACTATTCCCATATTTGTAACCCATTTTCTATTTCCTTCTATAATCCATGTCTTTCAACCCCTCAATACTCTAAATAACATGAATTGATCAAAAAACTTACCTTTGATAGTGTAGTAATGGGTTTTGGATAGCAATACTCCACTTGAAGAAAACCCTAGCTTCAATATCCAAGGAATTCTTGTAGCTTATTAATACTAGCAAGACCTCTAGCACATGGGTATCTTGATTCTTGCTTAACAATAATTAATCTCTCTTGGATTTTGGCTTGGATTAGTTTATGGAGTGGAAGAGAGGGTTTTTAGAGAGCTTTTGGGTCTGATTTTGTAAGATGAAATGTCTAAATGAAGTGGACTAAATTATATAAAAGGGAACTTAAAATCCCGTCGGGCAATTCTACGTTAGTTTTTACGGACCGTCAAACTGTTTGACGGACCGTCAAAATGGACCGTAAAATTGCCCAGCAAAATATGAGTTTCTATGACCGCTTTACGCTGGTCTGGGTCCATTTTACGGACCGTAAAAATGTTTTACGGTTCGTCAAAAATTTCTACGGACCGTCAAATGGTCCGTAGAACTTCTCTGCTCAGACAGTCTGTCGTAGAATGCCCATAACTTTTGATCCCGATAAGCTGTGAGGGCCCACGACCTATGGTTAGAAAGCTATTTCAATTATCTACAACTTTCATCCTGTGGTGTTTTTTCCAAATTCCAATTTTATAATAGCGTTTTGGCCCCTACAAACCAGATCATCCGAAAATGTTTTCCTTAACTCGCCCTTTTGGATGGCTTATGCCCATATTTGGCTTATGGGTCCTTCTTGACACTTACTTAACACTTTATTACCAATATAAGGGACATTATAACTCTTCTCCAAAATGTCATTAAGCCATCATTAATTCGATACTCGAAATTCTTTCCCGATACACAACATATACCTTACTTTCCTTAACAACTTTCGTCTCCTACCTCCAATGTCTTTGAAATCTCATTTAGAATCATTAAATATTATTTCTTACTTATCAAAACATCATATGCATCATGCCCTTCGTCAGTCAATTCACTGTGCATGAACGGAAAATTTTCCGAGGTGTAACACCTTGATCTTCAATACTTTCGTCCTCTGTCAAGTCTTCAATGAGTTCAATGCAAGGAACTTGGAGAAGAAAAACATATTCCATGGAATACTGAAGAACAGACTGTCTGTTGGGATAGTGGGAATGACAATACTTCTCCAGGTAATTATGGTTGAATTCCTGAGGAGGTTTGCTGATACTGAAAGGCTGAACTGGACGCAATGGGCTGCATGCATCGGGATTTCGTCATTGTCATGGCCTATTGGTTGGATTATAAAGTGTGTTCCTGTATCCAAAACAAATGAAAACTTCAACACCTAAAGCAGCAAAAGACGTATAAGTAGCGCCTTTTTTTTTTCCCTGGTCCAATCTTCACATTATAATAAGTTAAATACCTTGTCCTCTTTTTTGTTTTTTAATTTAAGCTTTTCGTTCATTTCTAATTTTACTTTCTTGCAACTTAAATTAATCCACATGATGAGTTGCGGTAAAAGTTACAAGATGGCATGTGTTAGCAAAACTTCCCAAATCTTCTGTCAAAATAACACTTATGATTTTTTTTTGAAAATGTAACATTGGTATGTATTGACTTGATCAGTGCATAGTTTGCACTGGAACCATATTTACAGCAAAAGTGAGAAAGCTGATCCAAAACTCTGAAAATCTAACAAGAGCCTAGGATTTCAATTATGGATTCAGTCTCCTCAAGGTAAATCTGTTTGCACCAAACACAAAAAAGTTTGACGCAATTCAGCTTGATCTTTTGTACATCACTACTACTGTCTTCAAAGCACCTTGAATTTCTCTCTTTCCATATTGTCCACCAAATGCAAGCTGGGACAATCCTCCATCTATCTCTGTCTGAGGCTCCCATTCCTGCCTCCTCCCAAATATGGAGTAGATTAGTAATCCTATTTGGCATTACCCAGATAATGCCCCTAAGATTCACAAAGATCCTCCAAAGCTGTATTGTGATCGGACAATGTAAAAATAGATGGCTGACTGTCTCACCCTCTTCACCACACAAGTAACATCTGGAACAAAGAGAGATTTTTCTCTTTTTTAGGTTTTCTTGAGTCCGTACTGCTTCCCTTGCCAACAACCATGTGAAACATGCAACTTTATTCCAATTAACAATTGGCTCTAGGGTCCACAATGTAAACTTTCCTAGGTTCAGAACAGTTTTTCCATGGATAAAATATAGTGGGACCCACAAAATTCTTGCAATCCAGAGATGACAAGAGTTTCTCAAAGTCAAAAACAAGGAACATGCTAATGCTTTTGGAGCACACTTGATTTTCCACAGTAGGTTTTAGCTTAAAAAAGAGAAATCACATTAGTTGCTTCCATAACTTTATGGAATATGGAAACTAAAAGTAGCTAAAGGTGATTAGCAATTAAAGAGATTTTAGAAAAAGAAAGTTCCATTGAACTATGAAAGATGATCGATAATGTGTTTGCTAAGGAAGTTTGCAATGATAGATAAAAATGTAATACATAGTATTAAGAAGGATGACTGAGATGGAGGGGATGCTACGAGAAAACTAAGTGATAGGATACCTATACATAGGATTTTGCACAAGTGGTGTCGGCTTATTATCAGAACTCTAGCTTGTATGTGGATTTGGGTGGGACTATTATCCAGTTGTACTACTTGTCTCAAATTGATGTTTACTTTGTACTACTTCCAAATGGTGTCAGTTTAAAAATAGATTATCTTAGACATATATTATTTACATAGATACTGAGCATTTGTGAATTTTTTAGCAAGTATTGTCGCATGACACCCCTTGTAGAAGTGTGTCTCTGCCACTGTCTATAACGTGAAAGAAATGTTCTATATAATAATTAGGCATAATACATAAATAGGCCCTTAAACTTGGCTTCAGCTGGCATGTATGCCCTTCAACTTTGGGTGTGCACAAGTAGGCACCTTAACTTGTATAAAGTTGAACAAGTAAACACAAATGTTAACGTGGCATTGATGTGGCACTGTCGTGGCCCTCCAATATTTATGTGTCACGTCAGTGCCATGTCATCATTTGTGTTTACTTGTTCAACTTTATACAAGTTAAGGTGCCTACTTGTGCACACCCAAAGTTGTAGGGCATACTTGCTAGCTAAAGCCAAGTTTAAGGGTCTATTTATGTATTATGCCTAATAATTATGATACCATCTATGTTATCTACAAATAGACGTTAGACCTCCAAGGCCCGACATATTCACAAGATAAATCTCATACGAAGATGAATGTGTGGTTATACAAAAATTAAACAACAAGAGAAATCATAAGATCTGACCGAGGCATCAGGCACACATGGATGATTAAAAGAAAAAGAGAAAAATTGTCTAAGATTGTTTTGTCATGTTCGACATATACTTCTAGTTAGGTATATATTATGACGATAAAAGTTGCTGAAATGAGACGAGGTAGATTTTAAACTCACACAGAGTAACACTTCTTCACCAACAATTCTAGAAAGTAAAACAGATTTAGCTTAGAAAATTTTTGATTGGTAGATTTAGCTTAGAACATAGCACATTGGAAGCAAAAGATCCATATAAAGTGTTACCAATTCATTTTGGATTAACCCTTAGTTATTGTTTTTACACTTATATCAGGTCTTTTATCAATCAAGAGTCTATTTAGGCTGTTTAGAGATTTTTATGTTAGCATGACAAAAATAGTGAGATGAAGAGAACATTTAGGTTTAGAGAAATTGGCCTGAATAGAATGGAGCAGATTTTGAGAATTCATACCACCGGCACCAACTAAGTTGGCATAGGAATGTAGTTGATTGACTAATTGTGTATAATAAAAATGGAAATTTGTCTCCTTCAACACATTTATCCATTTCAACTCAAAAGCATAAGATAAAATGCCACTTTACCACACTGCTTCAATAATCAAAAAGGATTTTCAAATATATTAGTCTCAATTTCAATATCTTTCCCCAATGTCGCTTACCCCCCGTTTGGATGGTGGTTTCCCGTGATTCATTAATGTATGGTTTTCTAGGAAACCATGTTTGTTTCCATTGTTCTTAAAATTATGTGGTATGGTGTTGTAAACCCGTGGTTCATTCCATGGTTATATAACCATGAAAAGTCCCAATTTTTTAAACCACGGATTTGGTGATTTTTCCATGGTTACGTATTTCATTTCTCCATTATACCCTCCACCCTCCACCATCCACCCCACCCCACCCCACTCCCACCCCTGCCCCACGATACCACTCACCCCCACCCACCCCCCGCCACTCACCCCAACCCCAACCCCGCCCTACCACCCACCCCCACCCCCAACTACCCCACTCCTCTGCCACCCACCCCCACCACCCCAACCACCACCCACTATCCCTCACCACCGCCCAACCCCACCACACAACAACTCACCCTCACGCTCATCCCACACTACCCACCCCTACCCACTACCCCTCACCACCACCCAACCCCACCCCCACAACCACTCACCCCCACCCTACTACCCACTACCCCCACTCTCATCTCACCATCACCCACCTCACACCACCCACTCCTCCCCCACCCACTACCTACTTATTTTTTAAAGTTCCTATTTTATTCTTTACCTGAGTTTTATTAATATATATAAATTATTTCTAATTAAGAGTTAAGGATATTTTAGTAAACTTACAAGTTATTATACAGTACCATACAGTCAAACCAAACAATACAAATGTTATTAAACCACAACAAACGATACAGTCTATCCAAACATTATATTCATTAATACAGTACAATACAATACAACACCATACTGTACATTAATGAACCACGGGAAACAACCATCCAAACAGAGGGTTATAGTAGCATTCATATAAAACTGGAGAAAAGGCTCAAAACAGTCCATTATCTTTGGGTGTGGACTCAAAATCATCCATATTCTTTTACCTGGAGCATTAATAGTCCATAATGTTTGTTAAAATGGTGCACTTTTAGTCACCTCTCCCTAACTTTCTGTTCAACTTTAACGGATGTGGAGTCATTTGCTCATCACATGAGATATTTTCCTGACAATACCTAACGTGCATCCTTTTTCTCCTTCATTATTTTTTTATCAGCACTAACCTTCCAAAATGAAAATGAAAATCCCCTTGAGAGGAATTGATTTGGCAACACTAAAAGTGAAGAATCCTATTAATATCATGCAATTCTTCGAAATATTGTTAAGCCAAAAGGTTTTAATACTTGAGAATCCAACTTGTTCAAGAGAGGCTTCGTAAAAAAAAAAAAAAAAAAATGCAGGCTGAAAGGGAAAACAACTGTTTGATCCCTTTGGGTCTCAAATCTCTCTTAAAGATTCAAACTTTGAGTGCTAATCTAAAAAATTATTCAGCAACCCAAATGAAGAACTCAATTTTCCCACCCATTTTAGTAGAGTTGAAAATGAGTCTCAAATTTCTGACATTTCAACATCTGAAGGAATCTTGGAAAAGGAAAGTGAGGCCAAATCAGTGGCTTATGACATAAACAGTAATTTATTGGCCTTGGTGTGAAAAATGACTTTTTTTTTGGTAAACGTTCGACGAAATCCAAAGTTGTTTCCGGTTCTTATTTGATCCCAACTTCTTAAGATCTTCAAATAAAAGTGCAAATAGTTGTTCCTACTAGGAGGCAGCAGCAGCGGTATGTGTCTGTTAAGATCTAACGGAACCTTTTTGTATTGACCAAAAGTACACCACCTTAACAAACATTATGGACTATTAATGCTCAAGGTAAAAGAATGTGGATGATTCTGAGTCCAAACCCTAAGATAGTGGGACTGTTTTGGGCCTTTTCTCTATAAAACTGTATATAGCTGTAAATAAAATTAAGTGTAATAGACTTACTTTAAGCGTGAATAAAGGGGTAACCATTAAAATGTTAGAACATATTCCTTAAATACTGTTGCTTCTTTTTTTTCAAATCAATTATTCCTTAACTAAAAGCTCATGGTTAAAACTTAAAAAACCCGCTCATGGTTAAAACTTAAAAGACCCCATAAAACAGTAATCTTTCATATCACTTTGCAAGATTTATTGCAAGTCTAGTGAGTCTTGATCCTTAAAAAAATTATATTCCTTCTGCAATGACTTCACCAAGGAGTTGCATCCCAATTACTAATGTGACTTGCCAAATTATTTCCGTGATTTACTTATTGCTATCAGACATACCGTGTTATCTCCTAGGTATACTCCAGCAAACTCCTTATGATATAACAATTTCAGAAGTGGCCTAACACTTTCTTGTACGTCAATATGGATTTATCCCAACACCAACTGTTTTGAACCATTGTCAAGGGAAAATTTTAAAAAAAAACAAGAATCGCCTTGTCTGCTCTCCTCTTCCCTCTCGTTTAATCAGTAGGTAAGCAGAGGGTGACACCACATAGAAAAATCAATGTCTGCAGATTACCAATACTTCCATTATTGCCTTCTTTTTTTTCACTAGAAACAGAAGCAAATTACTTAGTATAAAAAGATAATTCTAATTTTTTTTTATGATGTGGGGACCCGCAGCCGCTACTCTTCGGGTGTGCAAAAGGTAAACTCAGCTCCTATGCAATAGCTCGCAAACCACTTGGGAGAGATAATTCTAATTTTTTTATTTTTTTTTTGTATAATTCAAATTGAAGCCAGCAGGTGCAGAGGGCAGGGAAGTTCTATATTAGCTATGCCTTTGGAACTGAAATAAGGGGAGGGTTGGGGAAAAAAAGGGGACGATGAAATTTTATTTTATTTTTTGAGGTTAGGATGAGCAAATATCAGTGCAGCACAACCCCAAAATCAGAGAATTGCTACTTTCACTAGCCCTAGATTGGCAAATGTTCAGTTTCCTATTAGAAGCTCCCCTTCCCAAAAATTCATCCACACAAATAAACAATTAAAGAAATTGCAGCTATACGATGAGCAGAGCACCACAGTCAACATACATACACAAACGTGACGATAAGTAAGAAAAAAAAAATAGTATCTTGAATGAGTGGCGGAGAAGAATCTTTCACCTAGGTTTACGAGAGGCGACAATTATATATGACCCCATGCTGCTGGCCTCGCTCCAAAGATTGTGGGGACCAAGGAATAGAAAATGTTGAATAGGGGGAACATAGTTTGTACGGAGCGTACTTTGATTGAGATTTAACAATGGAGCGCTGTCGGTCCTAATTGCAGATATCCTTATTTCTCTCTACAACCTCAAGAAGCCTTTTTTCTTTTTCTATTTTTCGGTCCAAAATAGAGAAAAAGCCTACAAATTTGTAACTTTGTCCTGGGATCTAAAAATTCCCTTACCCCCCCTGTTTGGACGGTTGTTTCCCGTAGTTTTTTAATTTATTTATTTTCGTTGTTCTTAAAATTATGTTGTATGATGTTATAAATTTGTTGTAATTTCATGATTATATAATCATAAAAAATCTCAATTTTTTTAACTAAGAATTTAGTGATTTTTCCGTAATTTCGTATTTTATTTTCCCATTATACTCTTTATTTTCAAAGTTCCTATTTTATCCGTTCCCCTAATTTTATTAATATATATATAAACTAGATGCTTAATTTTCCCTCCAACGACTAATGTTAGTTCTGCCTCCAACTCCTTCAAACGTCTGAAGTCAGTTCCTTTGTGAACTCCTTTGCAAAACTTGTATTGAAACAGAGGGAGTATAAAGGAACAAAAAATCAGCAGAAACCAAGTTTGAAGCACGTCTCTTTACTGCTTTCATTTTGCTTTTGTTATTTTTTCCCATTTCCAAAAGTGAAGTCTCAGCCACCTTATGCACTTCTATATAATGTAAATGCATCCTACATACAGGGTAACACTCTGAATTGCTATTCAACACCTCAAATCTCAATCGTACTTACTAATGCTCAGTTGGAACTCAACTATATTAAAGCAGTGAGAAGCCAAAGAAGTTAAAAAATCAGCAGCACATGCATGGATCAAACAGAGAGAAATGAAAGCTTTTTTTTAGAGCTTCATCTAGGGCACGCAAGCTTTTTTTCTTTTTATAAAGTAATTTGAACAAACACTTGCATTCGAGGTTAAAGAGTCAAAGAAAGAAAAAAAAGATGAAAGCAATTATTTATTGTCTTTATAATTGGGATTATCCTAGTAATTGTTTGATATTAGGGTATTTTAGTAAACTTACATATTATTATACAGTAACATACATTCAAACCAAACAATAAAAATGTTATTAAATCACAATAAACGATACAGTCTATCCAAACATAGTGTTCATTAATACAGTACAATACAATACCATATTGTACATTAATGAATCAGGAGAAACAACCATCCAAACAGAGGCTTAAGGGTATGTTTAACCAAATTTCCAAAATTTTATTTATTTTGAATATATTAAAAAGCATGATTTGGCTGAATTTAAGTAACTTTTAAGTATCATATATTAAAGAAACTATAAGGCATTTAGATAAAAGTGACAAAACTAAAATAAGTGATTGGTGTGTTTCATAATCAACATATTTTAGTTAAAGAGATTGAAATACTCTTAAAAATTTAACACTAAGAATTAGATTATTAAATTCCTTTTTACACGAACATGTTGTCAAAATACCAATAATCTTAATATATTTTTATTTAATAACTGAAGGCTTTATACATATTTTTCCATCTCAACTTGCAAAATCCAGTTTATATAGTAATCTGAAAATGGGACAATTGGGTTTTTGGGCCTTTACAATTTTTTTTTTAGTTTTATGACCCTTTTACAAAATATCTTCATTTTTTACACAAGAAATATGAAAAAAACACATAAAAGATCTGAAAAAACTATTTTCTTCTATTCAAATGGTAAGACAGCAAGAGATCTCATTTCCACCTAAAATATGCCCAAATCCCTTCTTCATCTTTTTTTTAATGATTACACCTTTTTGCTGAAAAAGTATTGTCCCTTTCTTCCATTTTTTAAAAGCAATATTTCCTTTGCACACACTACTGATACAGTTAGCACAAAGCCACAAATTGATACTTTATGGACCAAGTCAAGCCTTAGGCCTAATAATAGGGTCCACTGTTCGATCACTCCACAGGTAGAAAAAACTATGGAGTAGCTAATATAGTCTCAACTTTGCCTCAGATAAAACACAAGCAGACATATCCTTTATTCAACTATGGCAATTCAAGAAGACAGATCTTTATGCAACTGTGGCATTACAAAAAGAGAGGAATCATATGACACTAAATTTAAGAGGGAAAACGATAAACAATATGCAAAAGAGTCAAGCCTGCACTTGCAATAGCACAGCATTGATCACTTTGTTGGTGGTGGTGTAATGGAAAACTTATATGATGTCTTATAAAGAGCCTCGCCAATTCTCTGCCCTGCCACTTCACCAATGGGCACTGCATCAGAAAGTTCCTTCACATCTTCCTCTGTGAGCTTTACTCTCACAGAACCTATGTTATCGTGAAGATTTTTTATCTTGGTTGTACCTATAATAAGAGAGGAGGCTGACTCAGTATTCACACGTCGTGTCTTTAAGAAATCAAAGCACAATTTGTAACGGCGTCTGATTTCTTGATGCTCTCCATTTTTTGAGGCAGAAAAATTTAAACCGGAAATATTGCGCAACTTTCTCTTCTTTTTTGTCTTTTAGCTTTTATAATGGCTTACAACCTACAAATCTTCTGGTTAACAAAGTGTCAAGTGAGTGCTACTGCTAGTCTTGCAGATTGAGAAATGGAGTGTATATACACAAAGCTTTCATGCAATAAAGCTTGTCTATCTCTGGATAAATGACGATACTACATTAAACGGCATTACCAAACTTAATAGCAGCTAGTTATCAATCATGTCAAGATTAATGAAGAACATATCCCCGCTACACCTCTCAGCCTCTCAAATGTTGTACAAAGTCTATTTTCGTTAATGCGCCTATATTCATAATTACTCATTCGGCTGTTTCCACTAGTCAAAATCCTGAAAAAACAATTCTCACTTCTTCAGCATTTTGATGACATAGTCAGTTAGCAGAGAACCTTGCTTTTCCTACCTATTATAGCTGTTTTCACATTTCTTTCTTTACAACTACTCTAGGATCATCTTTGTATTAGTGTAGCTACGAGAAGAATTTCTTACCAGGAATAGGTACAATATCATCCCCTTGATGAAGGACCCATGAAATAGCAAGTTGAGCAGGAGAGCATCCATGTTTCTTGGCTATTCCTTCCATACGGAAGTATATAGATTTGTTCTTTTCAAAATTCTCTCCAGTAAACCTAGGGTGTGTAGTCTGATAGAGAGTAAATGAATCCAGATTCATAAGAGTGCCAGAAAAAGGGATTCAATGAAAAAATACATTAATAATAATGAAAAGTAGAAAGAATTTAGAAGTAAGATAAACAGCTGTTTGTTTTCTTACCAAAAAGCTGTTAGCGGGCAAGCTTTCAACAACCGCTTTTCCAGCAAAAAGCCCACGTCCAACAGGGCCATATGGAACAATCCCAATTCCAAGCTCCCTAGTAGAATAAAGATAGAATGAGAGTACTGAAAAGTATATTGAAAATTTCTCAGCCTCATTATCCATTAACTTTCTATTTAGTGGTTCATAATTTTAATAGGGAGAGGAGAAATAATATATTCTCGTACAAAAGGACAACAAGAAAAATGATTAGTAAATATCTCCCGGGAATGTGCCCTTTTTCCAGTTAGATAGTACTCCAAATTATACTAACTAGTAGAAAGTCCAGTTAGTCTTGTTTTTGATTTCGAGGTTCTTTTCTTCTTTTTCAAAATGTTTAATGGAGTATAGAGAAACCTGCAAACTGGAATTATGTCATCCTCAATGTCACGCGTCCATAGGGAATACTCCTGCTGTACAGCAGTGATAGGATGAACTGCATGTGCTCTCCTTATCGTCTCTGGGTGAGCTTCAGACAGGCCAATATACTTTATTTTACCTTCTTCAACTAATTTTTTAAGTTCTCCCATCTGTCACACACATCACTACAATAAGGAATAATAGAGACAGAAGTGCTTCAGGGGAAAAATAAAAGTGACATTCTTGATTAGGAATGCAGGCATTGTTGGAGACCCCCCACTCCAAGCAGATGAATATCATGCGGGCTAAGGGACCAAAATTGAACCATAAATAGGTAGAGCACTTACTGTTTCCTCAATGGGCACTGTTGTGTCTATACGGTGCACATAGTAGAGATCAATGTAGTCCACTTCTAGGTGCTTTAAGCTGGCTTCACAGCAGGAACGAACATATTCCGGAGTTCCTTTCACTGTAAGCTTAGTTGGTTCGATCTTATAAATACCGAACTTTGTTGCAAGCTGTATTTTTTCCCGAGGCGATTGCTTTAATGCCTGAAACAATGAAATTCTTAGATGGGTTACGGACTACTTAAGAAAAACCAAATAGCTATTTTAACTCCATGGTAGTGGGTCTTCTGGCATTCCATTACCTCATATAGTACATGAGCCAAACATGAAGAACAGAATTCAGTCCAACATTGCCATTATAAACTTATTTTTTACGAATTAACACTTCCCTTCCATTTTCATTTTCTGCCAACTTAAGATATGCTAGATGGAAATACAGAACTCTTCAAATCTATATATCCTATAGTGGAACATATGACTCAGTTAATTATTCTAGCAACAAGTTTGTAGCAACTTCTCTTTTCCATATGCAACCAGTTGGTGCTTAAAATACTGAACAGCAAAACAAATTCAGTAGTCTGATAGGACATTTATCTGATGAAGCATGTGAAAAATGGCAATACTTCATCATATAGCTGGACCAGCCTTTTCCAGGTTATACTAAAGAGAGCCTCATATGTGTCTCATAGAGACTGTAATTACAGAGGAGACCTGTTCACCACTTAGACAAGGCATATTGAATTTTTCAGGAAAAGAAAATGTTTTCTCTGTATTATCATACTACAAATTTATTGTGTACTTCAGATAGTGTAATACTATAGCCTCAACAAGTGATAGCTTCTTTGGAAACAAAGTTTTGTAGTTGAATGGGCAATGGCTTGGCAATGGCTAACACGTAATAGCAAGGATTGCAATAAGATAATGGGAAACTAAACCTAGTTAAGATGAGGAGATTTCAACTACATTTCCCACTCATGCATCTGCCCCCTCCACCCTTCTCTCTTTTCCGTATTGATACTCCTGCAACATGGTGGTTTTACACATCAACTTTATTATTGATGCATACACAAGTTTATTATATCTTATACGCTCACTGCTTTATTATGTTGAGATGATTTGAGAATCATCAAGCTGGAACCTGAAAAAAAGAAACCATATTGTGCTCCACTTTCTTAGTTTTGTTAATATATACAACATTCCATGCCAAGTGTAACAGATGTTTCTGCTAAGAAAATGTATCTTTTGATGATCATGATTTGTGAGAAACCAATTATCTGTACTTACCTTCCCGACCAAGTATTCATTCGAATGATCCATGCCATAAGCGTCTGCTGTGTCAAAAAATGTGACTCCCTTACTAAAAGCCTCCTTGATTATTGCAATCGCTTCCTCCTCGGGAAGAGGAGTATTATAAACTCCAGTAAGCCCCATACAACCAAAACCTAATTTGGAGACCTAAAAAACAAAGGTTTAACATGCTATCAATGACCATTACTCCAAAATCATATTCAAATACCTTAGGAAAGAAACAATCTCGCAAAAAAGAATTAACAACTAGAAAGCAAATTACTGCATCCATTTCGTAAAGGGTAGAGCGTCCTGCTTCATTCAGAGTAAAATTTATCTATTAAAGTCACATAAATAAGTTCATGAAATTTAGCTTCTGATCCAAAATGTAAGTCAGTCGCAATTCCGTGTAAATAACAAATCTAGCAACAGATCAGTCAGCCAGAAGGGTTCAGAATCCAATAGCTTTGGTTCGAACCCCTGTATATGTGTTAAAAATCAAAGTACAAATTTTAGATTCTGAGCCCAGTACATCAAATAGGTTGTGGTAGAATATCGAGCTCAAACCCATAATGTTCAAATCTTGGATTCATCACCTCTGATCCACCTGGACTAGTAGCGGAGATATCTATGGTGAAAGGTGTCAAATTAGGTCTTGGGCCTAACTCACACCCCAAAAGCTAGCTCAAAGGGGGGGAGGATTGACCTAGCAGAGCCAAGGTTCTCGTCCGTCACCAATTTGGTATATTCTCTTCAAAAGGGGTCCAATTGAATCACCTTCCTTGGAAAATTGTACTGCATATATAGGTAAAAAAAAAAACTATATATATAACTTGTTGAATCCACTTTCTATTAAGAAAGCTTTTAGTGTAGTTAGAATTTCTAGCTGCACCACTGACTTGGACCAATTAAGATAGCAACTGTTAAGAGCTCTCAGTAGATATGTTATCGGAAAAAGTCCATCATATCTTCCAAAAAATATATACTCATACTAGGGATCAATGCAATGACAAAATAATGTACAGAATAAAGTACTTTTTCATCTCCTTGAGAATTCCACAAATTAAAAACACCACCAATGTGTAAAAACCAGAAGCAATAAAAGTAGTCTCTTATTTCCAATACAGAAACACCCGAATTGTGGAAAGAAAGAATGATATAGGGGTTGAAGTTTTACCTCAAGTCCTTGGCTTCCCAACTTTACTCTAGGCATATCAACTGCGTCCCCCATTGCTCGACTGGAAAAAACTCCCTTTTAGTGTTTTCTTCTTTTTTTAGGGGGGCCGTAGTAGATTGAGTAAATTTGTACTCATTCTATGTAGATATATATATTTCTTCTACTATTAAGAAGAGCCGGTTGGGCTGCCAGGATCGCAGTCCGTTCCAATTTAATTAAAAAAAAAAAAATTGTGAGCCCCATTTATATTAAAAATAACAACTAATATTAAAAAAAAAAATGTGGGCCCCATAATTCTAACATATATATATATATATATATCCGTTCCAATTTAATAAAAAAAAAATTGTGGGTCCCATATATATTAAACAACAACTAATATTAAAAAAATAGTGCAAATTAATAATGTCAAAAAAAAAGTGCACCCTATATTAAAAAATCAAACAATATTCATGTAATTTCCAAAGTATCTCATTAAGTCAATAATGATGGATTCATTGTCACGTGCGTATTCGTAGCAAACACTAATATAATAAAGTTTTTAATACGGAGCACAAACTACAATATTATATTAATCGTGTTTTGAACATAATATTAGGGGTGTTCATGGTTCGGTTTGGGTCGGTTATTGGTTAAAACCATAATCAAACCAATTTAGTCGGTTTTTAAATGTCTAAAACCATAACCAAATCAAGTAAAATAATAACCACCGGTTTGGTTATTGTCGGTTTGGTTCGGTTTTTCGGTTTATGACTAGCCGTGACAATTCAAATATTCTCTCTCTACATTCTTCAAATTTCTTATGAAGCTTTTTTTTCCTCATGGCCCACAAGGGTGAACTTTGCTGTATATTGAGGGAAAGACACGCTGTTGGCAAATCAGGTGGACCAAACTTGCAACGCAGTTTAGATTCAAAAGAATAAGTCAAACAGAGGTTTCAAAATACAAACAACCTTTATGCTTACGACTTATTAGAGTTGGGCTTGAATTATTAGACATATTCTTTTAAGACATGAGCCTTAAAAATAAGTAGATCAAAATTAAATTAATAATTAAAAGGTATAAAATATCTTTAATTATTTATGAAAAGTTAATATTATACATATAAATAATTATAAATTTTATGTATATAATTATCGGTTTGGTTCGGTTATTTTTACTATAACCATAACCAAACCAAATATTATCGGTTTTTCAAATTTAAAACCAAACCAAACCAAACTAAACCAAATGTCGGTTATTTTATTCGGTTTGGTTAAATTTTCGGTTTGGTTTTGGTTTTAACCAAAACTGTGAACAGTCCTACATAGTATCCCATATTGACAAAATCAAGCAATATATATAAAAAAAAAAAAAAAAAAGTGAATCCCATATTAAAAAAATAAACAATGTAAAAAAAAAAAGTGCAGACTTTGTATTCGTAGCAAACACTATTATAATAAAGTTTTAGATACGGAGCACAAATTATAATGTTATATCAATCGTGTTTTGAACATAGTGTATATATATATATATATATATATATATATATATATATATATATATATATTATATGCATAAAAATAGTGCAAACTAATAATGTCCAAAAGGGTGGGCCCCATACTAAACAACACCAAGCAATATAAAAAATAAAAAAAAATAAAAAAAAACTATATAAAGCATGGGTCATGCTTCGTCGTCTGTTGTCCCTTAAAAAAAGGGTGGGCCCCATACTAAATAACAGCGAGCAATAAAAAAAAAGGAAGAAAAAAAAGTGGAACTCACCATCTCCAAACTCATGAAAAAAAAAAGTGGACCCTATATTATCAAAATCAAGCAATATAAAAAAAAAAAAAAAAAAAAAAAAAAATGAACCCCATATTAAAAAAAATATAATTTAAAAAAAAAAAAGTGATGGCTTTGTATTCGTAGCAAACACTAATATAATAAAGTTTTAGATACGGAGCACAAACTACAATGTTATATTAATCGTGTTTTGAACATAGTATATGTATATATATTATATGCATAAAAATAGTACAAACTAATAATGGCAAAAAAAAAAAAGTGCACCCCATAAAGGGTGGACATCATACTAAACAACATCAAGCAATATATAAAAAATAAAAAAAGTGGAACTCATCATCTCCAAACTCACTGTAAAAAAAAAGTGGACCCCATATTAACAAAATCAAGCAATATAAAAAAAAAGTGAATCCCATATTAAAAAAAAAAAAGTGCAGACTTTGTATTCGTAGTAAACACTAATATACTAAAGTTTTAGATACGGAGTACAAACTATAATGTTATATTAATCGTGTTTTGAACATAGTATATATATGCATAAAAATAATGCAAATTAATAATGTCCAAAAAAAAAAGTGCACTCCATATTAAAAAATCAAACAATATTCATGTAATTTCCAAAGTATCTCATTAAGTCAATAATGATGGATTCATTGCCACGTGCGTATCAATCCATTAGTGGGAGCAAATGAAATTGCTTTTCTTCAAAAAGTTAAGTAGTCAAACCATACATTTTTTTTTATATTAGCCTGAGATCTAATCTAGTTATTAAACTGTTGTATTTGCTATTCCGCCATGTCATTTATTTGTTATGTTCACTAAAATAAATATACTTAAAATATTTATATTTTAAAATAAGATAGAATTTAATTACTGAAAGTATCAACTGATGCTTAAATATTGTTATTGTTTTATCTCAAAGAGAGAAAAATAGTTTCCTTTTAAAAAAGTCTTCTCTTTTAAAAAATATTAATAAATTTGCCGATTTTGTATTCGTAGCAAATATTAATATAATAAAATTTTAGATACGGAGCACAAACTACAATGTTATATTAATCGTGTTTTGAACATAAGATATACTATATATATATATATATATATAATCACTATTCAAAGACAACTACATACACATAGATGTGTTATAATTTAAAGTGTTGGGCCCGTGCGCAGCACGGGCATAGGCCGTCTAGTATATATATATATATATATATATATATATATATATATATATATATATATATATATATATAGGCTTTCGTCATTTGCACTTTTATCTTTTTCATTTTGATTTTCTTTTTCTGCTCATTTATACTTTGAGAAAAATTGGTTACCTCAGACAACTTGTGACTTGTAATCTTCTAGTCTCGATTCCACCTTGTACTGCTGGGGTGTAATAATGAAAACCAATGGCACCAGAGGTAGCTTTAGAAAATAATAGCTAAAATTAAAAAAGTTGCCCAAGCTGGGGATTGGGCCCATGACCTTGAGAATACAAAGATAACCTTTGACCAATGCTCTACTTAGCCTATTATGACCATGTGTTTACTTAGTTAATATGAGATATATTTTCAGAATTATACACATAATATATCGAAATTAGTCGAGTGATCATGTGTTCACGTGACCCAAAATTTACACGCAAATTCGCCCCTGAATGGCAATACATAAATGTGGTGGAATTAATGAGATCTTATTAGACATTACGCTCTAGCGTAGAGGTCTTGGGTTCGACTTATGAAATAGAAAAATACTGGTAGATTATATGTTTGTCCTTTTAACAGGCATGGGAAAATAAATTTAAATTAGTCGGATCAATAAATTTAAAAATGGTTAATAAACCAAAAATAATGTAGAAGTTGTTGGAGTTGGGATGAATACACCACATATGTTGTTAGAGTTAGCCAATCATCTTGTGGTAAATGAAAACTTTTACTCAACAACAGCAACTTCTCTTAGGTGTGACTGTAGACCCAATTGGAGTCGTACGGTACGCGTACTAAGTTATTCCGGAATTATATTTCTGAATTATAATTTCTGAATTAATTTATCTCACCTGGGAAGTGGATAAAATAATATCAAGCTTGATAGGATAAGATGAGATATCCAAGACTAAGTTTAGGTTAAATTTTATACCTTCAACCAAACAAAGTAAAAAATTTATTTCAAACTTAATCTTGGATGTCTTATCTTATCCCGCATACCAAACGACCGCTTTGCTCCTAAGCTTAACGATCCTCTAGCAGTCAAGCTGATCCATTGGGCTCGGTCTATAACTGATAAAAGGCCTTGTGTTCGGCCTATCTGTGAAAGCCCGTTTTCATATCTGGCCCAATTCAGGTCATTAGCACAATTATCCTTCAAAGGCGCTGGTCTTTAATTTTTGTCCGTCAAAGTGGTGGTCTTTAATTTTTGTTCTTCGCTTAATACTATGAAGTTTGGGATTCGAACCCCGGCTCAGTCAAAAAAAAAATCGCAAGGCAGAGTTTTGTAGCAAAGTTCGGCTATTCGGGCCAAAGTTAGGCCTCAAATAGAGTTTTGCATTCAAAACTCTGCCTTACGATTTTTTTTTTTTTGCTGAACTTGGATTCGAACCCAGAATCTCGGGATATTAGGCGAAGGGCAAAAATTAAAGACCAGTGCCTTTGAAGGGTAATTCGCACAAAAAAATGATTCAGAAGCAACGTAAGTTTTTTTTTTTTTTTTACTTAAACTAGTCAGTCTCGTTAATGATTTTTACGTGTGTTTTCTTATGCATATCTTACTTGTATCGTGAACCGCTTATTTTATATATTTCGTAATTATTTTTAGACAATGTGCACACAATATCAGTAGTCATGAATGTAAAAATATTTTCCAGTAGTCCCTATATAATCCTGAATGTCTAAATTTTTTATTTCTAGCCACAAATTTTTTTGGCTTCTTTTATATCACATGATTTAAAAGTCTTTCTTAAATTTCGTGTCCAGTCAAACATCATCACATAAATTGGGACAGAGGGAGTAAAATGAAAAAGTTAAGGAGGCTAACTAAAAATAGGACATACAAAAAAACGTAACTATTTAGGTTTAAAAAAATAAAAAAATAAAAACAAAAGGAAAAAAAGGACAAAAAGATGGAACATAATTTCGTAATAAGTAAACTTGACATTGTCAAAATTCTATATTCACTTGTACATTAGACAGAAGGGTTCTTCCATCTCCGTCCTCAAAAGAATCAAAGTAATACAATAGAAAGAATCATAAATAGCAGGGACTAGGAAGGTAGCTGCTTTAGAAAATGAAGATAAAATAAAATATGAAGAAATAAGTAAGAGACAAAAAATAAAACCTAAGGGGGAAAACGCAAAAAGAAGAACGAAGATGCATACCATTATCTCTTGTCCAAGTAAGATTTTTTTGTATAACCAAATTTTTTGTTCTTAAATTAAAGGGGGAAGAACGCGTGCCCTCTCAAATCAAAATAATTACCCGTCAATATCTCCATTACTTTCGTATCCCCGGAAAGAATCAAAACTATTTATCCAAGATGCCCCAAAATTATGATACTAACATGGTATATAAATATACTGAGACAGTATTGTGAAAGACTGCTTCAATCCTTCTCTTAGTCCTCCATGATACATCATGTTATATAAATATACTGAGATGGCATTATGGATGATCATGTTCATTCATTCAAAACGACACACTTTTCTAAAAAAAACCCTCTATGATACAATCATCTTATATACATTAACTGTGATGGTATCATGGAGGACTACTTTAGTCCTTCAATGAAACACTCATCAGGACCATGGCATCATCGTGATATATAAATATACTGAGATAGTATTATGGAGGACTGCTTCAGTCTTTCTCTTAGTCCTCCACGATACCAACATGATATATAAATATATTGCGATGATATCATGAATGAAGGGTTTTGGGCGAGGGGCTAAATCGGGTAAATAGTTTTGGCCGGTTGAATAAGAAGCGAATTAATTTAGGAGGGGCATGAAGCGGGTAATTATTTTGTATCTTAGGGGTATTTGGTGTTGTTTTCCCCAAATTAAAAGGAGTTCAACCAATATTTAGTAACTTGTTTTTTTGTTTCTGAGCAGTAAATATTCATAAGAAAAATGATCCGGAAATTATGAAAATGGATTCAATATTACTTTGTACATTGTAAAATATACATGATGATAAAACTTTTCGATTTCAGAATAACCATAAATTGGAAGAGAATCATCAAATTCATTCACATTTTTCTATTCTTTAATTTCTTGATTCCTTTATTTTTATTTTTTATTTCTTTTGCCCTTTCATTGTGATTTTCTTTAATACTACGTACACTTTCATTCTGTACCCTTTTTAAAATTATATTTGAATAGTTACGTACTGAACACTTCCAAGAGCAGGCCAACTAGCTACTAAAGCCGGCAATGACATCACTTTCATTCTTACAGGAAAGACAAAAGGAAATACTCCTGTTAAACTAACAGTTGAAAGCTATTTGCCCATTTCTTACACAGTCACTATCCTATCATATTCTTAATCCTAAATTATTCCTAATAGGTGACAATTAAAAAGAACAACTAAAGAAAAAAATTAGCACTCCTCGTAAAACCCTTCTTAAGCATAACATTAGACACCCATTGAACTTCAAGTTTTCCTGCTAATTGTTGCTTCATTACAGCAACAATCAAGCCTCGGTTCCAAGCGAGCTGAGGTACAATATATGATCTCACCGCTAACATTGCTTCATTTAAACTCATCTCATTCTTTGTTGCTCCAGTATTAATTGGAACACGAGCAGCTCTTACAAGGGACACTGTGTCTAATGGAACTTCCCTCAAATCTAGCACCAGATGAGGCAAGTCCGGAATGGATGAACAAAGGTGACAACGCGTGGCAGCTCACAACTGCCACTCTAGTCGGGCTCCAGTGTGTGCCCGGCTTAGTCATCCTCTATGGAGGCATGGTAAAGAAGAAATGGGCAGTTAACTCATCATTCATGGCACTCTATGCATTTGCTTCCGTTCTCATATGTTGGGTAGGATGGAGCTACCGAATGTCATTTGGTGATAAGCTTGTGGCCTTCTGGGGAAAACCGTCTGTCGCCTTGGACGAGAAGTACCTTCTCAAACAAGCGTTTTTGGGATACTTCCCCACGGCTACTATGGTGTTTTTCCAATTCGTTTTCGCGGCCATTACACCAATCTTGATAGCTGGTGCACTTCTTGGAAGGATGAATTTTATAGCTTGGATGTTGTTCGTGCCTTTGTGGCATACTTTTTCGTACACTATTGGTGCATTTAGCATTTGGTGCCCAGATGGGTGGCTGTCCAAGTTAGGAGTGATTGATTTTGCAGGAGGCTATGTTATTCATCTCTCTTCTGGTGTTGCTGGATTTACTGCAGCTTATTGGGTAAGTTTTTTAACACAAGACCCTCTTTCCAGTTCCCTCTATACAACCATTAACTAACCATGAAAAAAAAATGAAAAGGAAACTTCCATAACATGTCACAGTACACTGATCGTACAAGAAAATTGCTACACTGTTCGTGTATGAATCTTAAATCCACGGTAGAGTTTAACTTATATAAACTTAAGTGTAACTATCCATAAAAAGTGGTATTAGTAACCTAAAAAATAAGACAAGTTACTATAACAAATTAAACTACAATGATCGTGCAGTTCTTTACGTTATCAGGGATATATAAGTTATATCCTAGAATAAAACTATCTTTAAACTGGAATATTACTTTCAACTCTCCCTTTAGGTTATTCAGAATCTTACTTTGAGGTGATCTTCTTGTCCTGATCAAAACTTGTAACATCGCATGGCAATATTAATGTTATAATAACAGGTAGGGCCTAGGCTGGACAAAGATAGAGAGACGTTTCCACCAAACAACATTCTGATGATGCTGGCCGGCGCCGGCCTGTTATGGATGGGTTGGACTGGGTTCAACGGTGGAGCCCCTTATACCGCCAGCACCGACGCCTCCTTAGCCATCTTGAACACACATGTCTGCACTGCCACCAGCCTCCTAACTTGGCTGGTCCTAGACATGGCTGTCTTTGGCAAACCCTCTGTGATCGGTGCTGTTAATGGCATGATCACCGGCCTTGTTTGCATCACTCCTGGTGCCGGTAAGTTCTAATTTTTGTTCACTGACAGTGTATAATTTTTTTACATCAGATGAAGTTGACTTGCAACAAGAAGTAACTCTACGTAGCAAGTCTGATATGCTAACCTAGGAAATTGAGTAACAACCTGGTAGTGCTTAATTTCAGGAGTTGTTCAAAGTTGGGCGGCCATCTTGATGGGCTTAATTTCAGGAAGTGTACCATGGTACACAATGACAATCCTTCACAAGAAGATCAAGCTCTTAAGGTACATCGACGACACCTTCGCCGTCTTCCATACACATGCCCTAGCTGGAATTTTAGGCGGTGTCCTCACTGGATTTTTTGCAGTGCCAAAGCTCTGTCGGCTGTTTTACCTAGTACCTGAATGGGAAAGGTACATCGGCTTAGCCTATGGTTTGCAGACAGGCCGAACATCAGCTGGGCTACGGCAAATGGGAGCTCAACTAGCTGGAATCGGATTCATAGTATGTCTAAATATTGTCATGACCAGCTTGGTCTGTCTGTTCATTAAGTTGATCGTGCCTCTTAGGTTGGAGGAAGAGGTGTTGCAAATTGGAGATGATGCTATCCACGGAGAAGAAGCATATGTATTATGGGATGATGAAGAGAAATATGAAAATACCCAGACTAATTCTGCATATGATGCTGATGAGTATCCATCAGTTGTTTCAAAGACTCTGACTGAACTCCAAATGGTATGAAAAATATTCTCTATGACTAGGTTGCACTATACTTTGCAAAAATATTATGCCTTCGCTAGTCCTAGATATGTTTGTAAAGAAGGTCTTGCTTTCTAACGGAAAGATGAGACTCAACTCGCTATTATTCAGTAGAACTAAAATTGGTACCGCCAATTATATATGTTGTTTTTCTTCGAAATATTGCAAGGACCAAATTAGTCTTCATACTTTCGGAGCACGGAATAAACAGAAGAAATGAGGCAGCAATGGAGAAATCATCCACAACCATAAGATTGTACTCACTTTTGATCAATCATGAAAACAAAATATGAAGTACGAATACATTCCTCAAAATAAAACAAGTTCGAACAGACAAAAGGGCCTTTGTTAGACTCCATTCTAGAGAAATACTGTCCAATTAAAGAGATATGGAAACTTTCACCAAGCATTCACATCTCACTCTTGTAAACTACTAAAAGAGTTCCCTTGATCTCAAGTTATGGCAACTGGAAATTAATTCCACATCTTTTTCAACTACAATTTTCACCACGTAACAGAGTGTTAACAGCCATCATAAAAATAGAAAAACCTACAAAGACATAAGCACAAAAGGAAGAAAATGGATTTACTTGCGCTTCTTGGAGTTTACAGGGGGCTGCTCGGGAATTTCACCATCATCTTCTGAAGAAAATTCCTCTGGTTCATCAGGGACCTCATTTGGAACATTATGCTTCGTGATGTAGTCCTTCAGTATAATCATGCTTTGCTCTTTCATAGAGATCAATTGTTCAGACATAATCCCTTTACATACCTCAACAGAGTACGTTTCTGATCCAAGGCGAAATGTTGCTTTAACTTGGGGAGGGGATAATGCATCTGGCATTTGAGCATCCATTATCATATTCAGTGCTCCTGCATCAATTCAGTCCTCACCTCAATACAGATTATTTAGTGTCACTGATTAAAAAAAAAAAAAAAAAGATTATTTTGTGTGATGTGAAAGTTAACCTTCGAGCGTACACCCCATAGAACACTCAACGAAGATAGATATTCAAGCATGTGAATGACTACCTCAGATGAAACACTTGAGAGCTGAATCCATCTAAATGGAGCATTCTTCTTGGATCAAACAAGTAAGATATAAAGACATGCAAAACGGGAAACACACCACAAAGATCGTTAAAAGGAGAAGTACGTGTTTCACATTCTTAGTGACACTGATGCCAAATCCCTCCTCGTGGTCCAGTCTTTCACACACTGGCCAAACCCCAACATGGGTGGTCTTACATTACAAATGAAGGAAGAGGAAAAGGCAGAATATATTCTTTCACTATGAAGGATAATTATTTCTGGAGAGGCCTGAAGGAGCAGGGCTTGGGTAGGTCGAAGGTCCCAGACAAGAGGATTTCACGTACCTCAATGGAATAAGAGCTTCTTTTTTTTTTCTTTTTGGTTCTGTAAACTAAAGGAACAAGAAGAACCATTTCCCAGCTTCTAAAAGTACAATATCGTTTCCCCTTTTCTGCTCCTTTAATAATACGCAAGGCTCTGTATTAACACGAGTCATAATCAAAGGGAACACCAAACTATCCTCTTCCCCATAAACTACAACTAGGACAACCTATATACTGAATAGAATTTCTTCAAACGTGCACATCAAGATGTGCTTCTCCTGCCCATATAAAAATATATTCCAAACAGTGTTACGAGAAACGTCTTTCGGAAACAGCCTCTCTACCTCGCAAGGTAGAGGTAAGGTCTGCGTACACTCTACCCTCCCCAGACCCCACTTGTGGGATTACACTGGGTATGTTGTTGTTTGTTGTTTAGTGTTAGGAGAAACCCAATTAAGAGGTACTGGGAAACTTTCTGTTCCCCTCTCTGCACAATTGACAAGCAATGCACATTCTGAATGAGAAAAAAAAAACCCAGGAAACTGTTTCCAGTTTCATTGTGGATCAAGCCTCAATGCCTCAAACAGAACCTACATACTGGAAAGATAAAACAAAAAGTACTACAAAAAACAAATGCATATGAAATCTGCTTCTTTATTATATATCGCATTTGCAGCAGCACAGTGCCACTACTTGATAAAAGCCTAAGACAGAAATTTCACTATAGCATCAAGAGGCGCTTATACTCCAACTAGTACATTCTGTTCAATTACTTCTAGAACCGTGTGTTACTAGAGCAACCAATGAAATGAACCTAGGCGTTCTCGAAACTACTTAGGATCTTCCCCTGGATATATCATCAAGGAGTTTGTGGTGCTTAATTTTACCTTAACAATCTTGTCCCTTCATTTTTAAAATGTCTTCTCATTAGACCACAATTATAAAACCAGAAACTCACCAATTAAACTAAAACTTCCGTGTTCCCATTGCTAATGTCAATCACAACAATCCTATTCATGTATCTGTATAAAAAAACCTAATTCAATTTTCCAGCCTACACAGTAGCTCAGTATCATTATATTTCTTCCTCAAGATGGGACAAAATATACATCTGATACAACTTCAAACAATAATGATGTACCGGGGTTATTGTAAACTATGTTATATGAACTCACATACAGGTAAGTAACAGGTAAGAATATGGTTAAGTAACCACTCAACTATCATTGTGTTTAATATGTGTATTTTGCTGGATTAGCAAGAAGTACTCATACCAAATTCATATACATGGAAGATTTATTACTGACTGCACCAAATCAAATTTCACTGAATATTTACAATACCACAGACATCAACAAGTCGTTATCCATGTTGCAGAAAAGAATCTCAAATTATACCCAGTTTCCCAAAGCAAAAAAAGGCTAAAACTGAACTAAGTAATAGACAAGATAGGTATATGGAAGCTCAATATTATACATCTTCAAAGAAAGAGGAAAATGGTCAGTCAAATTCGTAAAGGAAACATGAAGTGAGCGATTATTACTTGCCTGTACTGAAGCAATTTTTGCTTACAGATTGGAAGAAAACTCAGTAAAATTTACCTGATTGAGCGTAGCGTTGTTGGGAGCTACAGAGGCGGCAGAGGAGAGTGATATGCGGTTAGGCGAGCAGCAATTTAAGCTGCCGGGTTTTGAGGGAATTTACAATGGCATCAATTATTAGTACTCACTACTTTTATATTAGCAAACTTACTCACCAGCTTCCTATCATTTGTAGCTAGTCTTTTAAATATTATCATTTATAGCTATATTTTGGTAAAATAGTGTATGTTTTGCTGTGTATTTATTGCCAACAAATACATGAGAACAAGGTAAAAGAAAAACATGATCCTTGATTTTAACCTTTAATGGTGGAGCTATTAAATTAGATATTAATATATATTTTTTTGATGTATTTTACTGATTTTTTTTAATGTATTTCAGTGATTTTTTTATGTATTTTACTGATTTTTTTTAATGTATTTCATTGACTTTTTTTGATGTATTTCAAATACATTATGTACATTCCAACTACTATGAAGCCAAATATATTCAAATTTTCGTGTATTTGAATGGATTTCAACATATACATTCAGATACAAGACCAAAAAATTCAAATACATGACAAATACATTCAAAAAAATAATGTGTTTGGCTATTAACAAAATACACTAAAAAATGCACTCAAAAATACAAAGACAAATACATTCAAAAACGGTGTATTTGTGAGATGTAGATTTTTGAATGTATTTGTATTTGACTTTTAACAAATACACATAGCCAGATCTGAGACACTACCACCACCAAAAAACCCTAATCTCTCCAACACCACCAAAATCCTAATCTGAGACACCACCACCACCAAAAACCCAAATCTGAGACACCACCACCACCACCGAAAAACCCTAATCTTTCCATCACCAACAAAACCCTAATCTCTCCACCTCTACGTCATCTTCTCCGCCGCCATCTCAAAATCAGTCCATCACCGCCGCCACCAACAATGCACACGGCTAGATCTGCTGAGTGAAAAGAGAGAGAGAGAGAGGGGGGGGGGGGGGGAAGGGGTGAGCACAGAGGGAGACGGAGAAGAGAGAGAGGGGCGGCGGAGAGAGAGAGAGGGGTGAGCACAGAGGGAGACGGAGAAGAGAGAGGGGGACGGTGCGGCCATGGTGGTGGTGGTTGAGAGAAGGGGAGAGAATTTTTTTAGGGTTTTGAGAAATGAAAAATCTAAAATAGGTAGTGATTGAGAAAAAAGAAAGATATATGTGTTTGGGTATGTATTTTTTGATATAGCTACCATTTGTAATTTAGAAAAGTTAATTAGCTACTAAATATAATTAAATAAAAGGATAGTTAATATTACTAATTAGGTCTTAAAAGAAGCTACAATGACTAAAAATTTCTTTTATATTACAAACTAGTACCATGAGGCCCGTGCTAAGTTCGGGCTCAAACTCATGATAAAAAAATAATAATTTTAATTAAAGAAATATAATGGTACATTAGTTATATCTTGTTGATAAGTTTTTGTAATTATTAAAGTTTCTTGATCACATAATTGAATATTCTTTAAAGAAAAATATTTGTGAGGAAGAAAGTTTAGAAGGAGAATTAGCAAATACAAAGGAATACAAAATTCAATATTACTTTATGATTTAAAGTATGTAAAATAATTACGACTCGGTGAGGATCATAAATTGGAAAACATAAGCTTAGTTTTAAATGAAATTAAGGGAAAATAAATTCGTTAAAATGAACCTGGATATTAATTAATTTAATTCTTATATATATGTGTGTGCTTTACATTCATTCTTGGTTAACCAAACAATAAATTTTCAAATAATAATAATAATAATAATAATAATAATAATAATCCATCTTGACTGATAATACTATCTTCATTTTCAACACTATATGATAACAGCTAATTACTTTTACTTTTAGAATTAGTAATCTCAAAGGCGATCAACAAAATTATTCACAAAATCCTTTATGCAGTTTAGATAATTAAGTTAGGACAACAGAAACAATTACATGAGAGTCATACTGATTCAACACGAATAAAATATGACATCATACAATCATCAAAATTGAAGATAGTTTTAACATCCAAAATAATAATTGAAATATATGTTTTTTTTTTTTTTTGTAAATTTATATATCATGTACAAGATCCTTAAGTGATTTCAGAGTATTTTGGACCAATAATTTTTATTTTATTTTAACCCATAAAAGAGTAGGTTTTGCTTTTCTTACAAAAAATGTATAAAGTAAAGACACATCGAGAAATTAGTGGTATATAATATACAAAAAATCAATAAATCTATCTTAATTTGATAAAATAAATAAATGAAAGAAAATTTTATTACTTTTTTAATATAAGGGGTAAGTAAAAAAAAAAAGAAAGAGTAATTTAATACTTCCTCCGGTTCACAATAAGAGTGTTTAGCACACTCTTTAAGAAAATACTAACTCTTTGATTTTTTTTTTAGATATTTTGACTAAACTATTCTTAATTAAAGACCTAACTAATATAGTTTCTTGATTACAAATTCACTTATCTAAATAGAGGCAAATTTGTAATAATTAATTTCTTTTTAATTATGTAAGTAAGCACTTATTTTGAACCAAAATAAAAAGGCTAAAGCGACCACTTATTATTAATCGGAGAGAGTAAGGAATAAGAAGAAATCCACAAATTGCTTTAGTGTCAAACAATGCACCATTACAAAGGCCAAAGTGAAAATTGTCTGAGGAAAAGGAATGAGGGCAACAGGCCACGTCTAAGAGCTTAATAGGACAAAAATGAATGTGAGGACGACAAAACCTTTTCATCCGTGCTTATATAAAGTAGTAAAATGAGTATTTTGTGATATTTATTTGAGCAGCAATTTAAGTTGGGGGGTTTTGAGGGAATTTACTATGGCATCAATTATTAGTACTCACTACTTTCATATTACAAAAATGAGTATTTTGTGATATTTATTTGAGAAGGTAAAATATTCAAGGATATAACTTGTATTTAGTTCTATGTCTTTTTTAGAATATATAAGCAATCTGAAAATAATATATAAGAGTTTAAAAAAATTATTTTCTTCTACTTCAAATTTTGTCCCATTTTCAAGGAGCTCAAGTTGACTCACTTAATATTTGCAAATGATCTTATGATCTTCCGCAAAGGAGATATAAGGTTTATTCAAAAGGTAATTGAGGCTTTGGAGCACTTCAGTAATACTACAGGGTCAATGGCCAATGTGGAGAAATCCAATATTTTCTTAGCGGGCTTACTGATGAGATGCACGAAGAAATATTGGCTTTGACATGCTACTCAATAGGTTCCCTACCTATTAGATATCTTGGTTTGCCTTTGTCATCTAAGAAGTGGAATAAGATGGAATGTCAACCAACTAGTAGAAAAGATTACTTATAGGATGCTTCAGCTGGGCATTTATCCTATGCAGAGAGATTACAAGTTGTAATTGCTATGCTATTTTCTATATATAACTTTTGGAGTGCTCTCTTTATACTCCCTCAGAGTATACTCAAAGCAGTGGATAGAATGCAAGGACTATGTCTGGGGAAGCACTGAGTATCATAGAAGGACAACTTTGGTAGCATGTGAGAAGATCTGTGTTCCTAAAATGTTTGGGGGTCTCAATGTCAAAGGGTGCAAGAAATGGAACGAAGCTTCAGTGGGCAAGCTATTGTGGCAAGTTTCAGAAAAGCAAGATATTCTTTGGATGAAATGGGTGGATGGTGTGTACATAAATGATCATGGAAACATATGAGATCACTTACCACCAAATAATTGTAGTTGGTATTGGAGGACGCTGACCTCTCTAAAAGCCGTTATGGCTGCTTGGTATTAAAACAGAAAATAGAGGCCAACTGCAAATGATGATACTTATTCTGTTACTAGTAGCACAGTGGTTTGATCGGGGCTCAAGTCAGACTCAGTGTAGCAGAGGTCATTTAGACTAAAGTCATGCAACCTAAGCATAGGTTTATTATTTGGTTAGCAAATCAGAACAAATTTCCCACAAAGGCTAGGACGCCGAGATTGAATATGCAGATGGATGAGACTACATGCTGCCTATGCTCTGCAGGGGTGTTACAAACTGATAAGCATTTGTTTGCAGAGTGTGATTGGATATCTGTTGTAAGGTATGGTTCGTCCCAGTAGATTAGTGTGCATATGGTGCAGAGGGATGTGCGTAACATCCTATTATGATGGAAGAGCAGGAAACGAAAGCAGATGAAGAAGGAAGTCACAGTGGCAATATGAGGTGGTATGATTTATCGCGCATGTAAGGCAAGGAACTAGAAGATATTTAGGAATACATTTGTCAATACAAACTTTGTGGTTAGACAAGTACAGAAAGAGGTTAGGGCTATATTAGAATACTGAAGAATACAAAAAGAGCAGACAGATTTCAATACTTGTTCCAAATATTGAGTAATGGATAGTTTTACTATTTGTTTGTTCCAGGAAATGTAAATAGGGAGGATTGTTTTCTTGTTTTGGTTGCTTGAGGCTTTGCTGATCCCAGAACCCTTTCAAATGGTGGTTGAGATACTAGAAACTCTTTGGTTGTAAAGCTTTCTATTTTGTTGCAATGGTAATATTTACAGCTATTACCACAAAATTTAAGATTTTGTGGTAATAAGCTCTATTGATACTGTACAAATGCCTCATATTTTATCATCCATACCAATATTTGTACATGTACGTCCATCATGTTATTACTATTTTATACTTTGCTGTTGAGCTCGTCAGAGTAATGAATTTTCTACGATACTTGTAGATATTCTTCAGTACTTCAGAAGCATGCTTGATTTTCTAGAACTAAAAAATCTCTTTATTGTAAATTCTTTCGAACCTTAATCTCCTTTCTTTCTGAACCTTAATCTCCTTTCTTTCTGGCATATGTAGAGTTTATGATCAGTTAATAACGTCTGAAAAAAGAATATTTTGAAGACATGAACATGAAAATGATTGCTATTTTCACTCCTGGGATCAATTTCTCCATTTTTTTTTGGGTGAAACCTTGAATCACATCCTCAATTGTCTAGCTTTCATATGATGATGTTATAGCCCTAATTTCTTTTTCTCACACCTTCCAGTCCCAAGTACTAGTTATTTTTGCAAAGTGGGTTTGTTTTAAAATATGTGACATTTAAAAGTGTGTTTGGTATCGAGAAAAACTCGAAAATGTTTTCCAATTTTTTTATGTTTGGTTGGTCAAAATGTCTTGGAAAACATTTTTTCTAGGAAAATAAGTTCCTTGAAAAAAAAAAAATGACTTTCTTAATAGAAGTAGAGAAAACAAGCTCAACAAGTAACACTGCAAGTTTTGTCTCCTCCCTACCCACCCAACACCCCCACCCAACACCCCCACCCCCACCCCTCGACCTTCCCACACCCCACCACCCTCGAACTCCCACTCCCCACCCCATACACCACCCAAACTACCCCCACCCCGCCCCACCACTAACTACCCCTACACCCCCACTACCCCCACCCCACCACTTAACCACCCCCACTACCTCCCTCCCCACCCTTATAACCACCTACCCCACCCCCTACCCCCAACCTCTACCTCTCAACTTTGCAAAACTAGCCACTTTGTGAAAGTAGGAACTTTCAAAAATAGCAACTTTACAAAAGTAGCTGCTTTTTAAAAATATAGCGTGTGAAAAGTAGCTACTTTTCAAAAATAGATGTTTTGTAAAAGTAGTCACTTAAGAAAATAACCACTTTGTGAAAGAGATACTTTTTAAAAATAGTCAATTTTTGAAAGTAGCCAATTTTCATAAATAGTCATTTTGTGAAAGTAGTTATTTTAAAAACTAATAACTACTTTGCAAAAGTAGCAATTTTTTAAAGTAGCCTCTTTGTGAAAGTATTAAAATAACCATGTTTGCAATGTGCCCTTCTAAGATAGTGGCCACTTTTGTAAAGTATTCATTTTTTAAAGTGACACAAAAATGGCCATTTTTTGAAAAATGACAAAAAAAGTTATTATTTTTGTAAATTTGCATTTTCGGTTGTTTTGCAAGAAATACGTTTTTGCAAAATAACCATTTTTATGTCACTTTTCAAAAAATGGCCAATTTACAAAAAATTCATTTTTTGTGTCACTTTTAAAAAATGGCTAGTTTACAAACATAGTCACTTTTTTGGGTTTTCTTTCAAAGTGCAAAGTAGTCCTTTTTTTTGTTGTTGTCTCAGAAAAAGGCCACTTGCAACGGTATGCACATATTTGGTTATCTTATAAAACTAGCCACTTTGTGAAAGTAGGATCTTTGTCAAAATGCCGGGTGTGGGTTGGAAGGAAGGTTGGAAGAGGAGGGGGGGGGGGGGGGGGGGGGGAGGTGCGTGTGGTTACTATAACGGTTCGCATTTCGCGGGCGGGATTAGCGCTCGGAAAGCTACTTCGAACTCGTTGGTGCTCTTTCGGACTTTGTTTTAAAAGAGTCGCCACCTAATTTTTAGGAAATCAGAAAAACCAGTTTTGAAGGGTTATTCATACACCGTGAAAAATCCTTCTTAATCCAAAGTTCTAGGTAAGGGTTCTAGTGATCCCCTAGGGAAGGTGTTAGGCATCCTAGTATTAAGGATCCGTACTATACGGTTGACCTTCGAATTCCAATGTCTGAGTATTTGCATGAACTGTTTATTTGGTATTTATTTCCCGCATTATAAAATCTGTCATTTTTGCATATCATTTTTTTGAAATAATTTGAGTATATCTCCTTTATATACAGGGTATTTAGGTTCGGACTTATAATATCCGGATACAATTAGTTCCATTTATATATAAGGATAGTAGTAGTTTTGTAAAGATAAAAGTTCATTTATTTAAAGTATGGATAAATGAGTTTTGTTCATGCTTGACTCATACATGGTCCGGGTTAATCCGTTTAATATGGTTTTAGAATGTCGTTATCTAAAACTTTATGTTACAGATGACTCATACGAATTTAATTTATAAGTAGCAAACTAACTTTCTTGGTACTGGCATTTTAAATTTAAAGCCCAATATTTGTAAAATAAAAGATAACATTGTTATGTGGGCTTTGGCCCAAATTTCATGCCTTTTCTGAAAAAATCAATTGAGTGTTTAGATCTGTCGGGCCTTAGCCCAAAAATCTCATTTTTTCTTTTGTTACTGGGTTTAGCCCAAAGCAGTCTTTCCACCTTTTTTCTGAAATTTTTTGTTAAGTGGTTATCGGGCCTTAGCCCAAAAATTCTCATTTTTCGACTGGGCCTAGTCCAAAAAAAAAAAGACTTATGTTTTGGTGTATGAATACACTATGTATATATACAAACTGAAATTGTTTTTTTGACTAAGTTTTTAGTCCAAAAGACGTCTTAAGAAAAACTGAATTTCAAGGGAAATGCATTTTTTTTTAAAACCACCAATTTGATTTTTTCTTTTCAAGAAGATGATAACAATATTTCGTAAATGAAGTAATCCCTTTTCATTCTTTTTCACTGTTTTACCTACTTAGCCATTTTTATCTTTTCAAAATTCATTTATACTAAGCTCGAGTTTTGAAAATCGCGTGGAGACCTAAAGTCGAACTAAACGGCGTATGTACCGTTTGCCTAAGATGTCTAGTTCAACCATAACCAATTCCAATAATAGTGTGAGTTTTTTACAAGTACAAATACAATACAACATTTAAAAAAAAACTGGCATAGTATAAATAACGGAGGAGGGATAGACTAGGGGTGTACCAAACCCCTAGCTAACCATTTTCACCTATGGTTGGGCCTTCATGATATTTTCACCTATGATTGGGCCTTCAATATATATTAGCTTCCCTTTCTTTTCTCGGACTCAATAAATCTTTGAAAGAATTTTCCTATTGGGCCTTTGGGTGGCTGGACCTCGGCCCAAATGGCCATGCAGTGAGAGGAGGAAAGGAAAGAGGGACCCAGGTTAGTCTATAATTAATGAACCTATCACATGTATAATTATACATATAGATATATATATCAAATTTTACAAGGTACACAATTAAGGCACTCGATTGTATGCTATTGGCCTCATTGATTGGGACTTATACCATGCAAGGGAAAAGGTTGTCACCACTCGTATTCCCGACGCCGCACAAGTTCCAAAGGATTTCATGAACCCCAGGCATGGCTGGACATTGGGAAATGGCTAAGACCTGCCCCCCCCCCCCCCCCCCCCCCCACCACCCACCTTAACTCCCCAAACCAGTGTTGCCATAGAATAAAATCAGAGTCCCATAATCATGCACAAGTAACACTACATATGAAAATAATTTAATTGCAAACAAGACTGAAAATAAACTCAAAGTCATAATAAGGGGACTAAAACAGATATTGCAATGTGATGATATGAAAATAACAGAGCAGCATAGCAACTTCAAGACACTTAATCAATAGATGATACAAACAAAATCATCCTCTTTTTCTGTACCTTTGGGGCTTAATGAATTCTGGCCCATTTTTTTTTAATTAAATCAAAATTGGGCTAAGCCCAACTGCCTTCTAAAAGAGAGATTCATTTGAAAATTTAATGCTTAAGGGAGGTTTCTGTCCCCTCTATTCATTCACATACACCCTATTTATAACTGACCTGTTCCTTTATATACACATAGTATACTATGATATACACATATGATGTGTATATCAAGTGTACACTATATTTTTATACCTCTTCCCTTTTCACTAACCTATGCATATTCCATGTATATGTATACTCTTTGTGTTAAAATCTTAGACTCATAATCGTCTTATTCACCTAGTTAGTTCCCACTTCTTAGAGCAGTGTTCAAATCTAATACTGAAGCTAGTTCAAGTTCAACTTAATTCTCATACAGGTCAGGTAAATGATTCACATCAGGTTCATATATCAGCAGCCCTCATAGCAACAAGTGTGAGAACTGATTAATGCTTATTCAGGAGGCCAGTCAATAACAAAGCACAATACAGAGATGCAGGTAAAAGAATCAAACACAGCTTGTGATCGAAGGGTTCAAACACCAAGAAGTCTGAGTTGAAACAACACTAAATGAGTTGAAACTGAGCAGATTTAAATTCCCAGAGAACACACAGAAATGAGCCTCTATTTTAATCACTAGCAGTAATAGGAGCATGTATATTAGCAAAATTCATGTGAGTTGCCACTCAAGTAAAAAAAAAAAAAAAAAAAAACAGTTATGCTTATTACAAGGCCTCACAGAAAGAGGAATGACACAAGATCCCAAATGACTCTTTATGATTCCGTGTTTTCTCAACTTCTCAAGAGAACACTTATTACTAACAACCTCAAATTAATCCATCTCCCTTAGAGCTTATTGAAACAACCAACTTCTTTTCTTAGTTCCTATGTCCCTTTAGCCATCCAGGCAGGTTAATTTTCCCGACCCCTTTTATATTCTAAACCTCTGACAAAATGATAAAGTTTAAAGAAATCAATGCACTCTCATGACAGGGATGCCCCCCATGGGTTCATAGAGTGTGCCATGACACCCCTTATTTGGAGGGTAGGTACTATGAATCAAGCTAGGCTTGACTCTTCCTTGCCCTCTCTTTGAGGTGTCTTTGAAAAGACCATCCTATGCCAAGTGGTTCACAAGCTGCCTGAGAACACTCACAACATCCGTAATAACAACATTAGACCAACTCTGGCTTACCACTCATTCACCATTTAAAACAGACTCAGTGCTTAGTTATTTCATCCTATAGTTCTAAACATGATATGACTTTACACACACCAACAGTATAGAGGAAAACCTCATTAAACAGAGTACAACCTCATCTTCTTAATCTAAGTTACACCATAATGCATAGTAAGGTCTAAATGTAACAGTTCAAGTTCAAAAGCTAGAGTTCCCACCAATCTTATCTTAACTAAAATATCCTCTTTCCAGATTCAAGCTATGGCCAGGACAACAACACAGACAGTTCAAGCATAAATATATCATACAGGTTTTTATTGAATATACTCACTCTTAAACAGCATAAAGCAAAAAAATTTGACTCTAAGGCATGAATCCAGGTCTTGATAAATTACTTCTCCCCCCAGAATTTTGGTCAATATTGCAGTTTTTAATCCCTTTAATTATGACAAAGAATGTGACAGACCCTCATACTTTATTCTAACTAGGTTTTGACAGCATAAAATCTCAAAGATCCCCCTCTTCCCCAGCCATGGTAAACTTCTCCTAACCAAGCATAGGACCTTTGTGAATCCCACATCAATGAGGTTCAGGAGAAAAAGGGAACCTCAGGGTCCTGAAAGAGAAACCAGGATATGGTGAGATCATTACCTCTCTAACCCTTTCCCGAGTCTTGATTTCAGTAAAAAGGGAACAAAGGCTCCACTGGTCATTACCTCCAGTTCATACCTAAGCTCAGCTTTTACTCTCTTGAGGCAACCTCAACTCCCTACCTCATTCTCATACCCACTGGCAGCCACCAAGACCTTATGGTTAAGATTTAGTTTGACACTGCCTTTAGATCAAATTCCAACTAAACACCTAGTTGACCACACAAGTTAGCAGTTTCAATCAACTCAGCCTAGGGTCTTAACTATGAAAGCAGTTTTGAATTCCTTTTAGACATTACTTCTTTGAAAAAACATGACATCTTAATCCTTATAAACTTAAGTTTAGACTGAACACCAATACTTAGACTCAAGTAGTTCCTTTTTTATTGGTTGATTAATCATTTTTAACAATCAGAGAGCATATTAGGATTCAATTACCATTTCAGTGTCACTAGACCACTTTGAAGATTCAAGCACGGATAATATATAGAAGGGGGGGGGGGGGGGGGGGGGGGGAAGGGTCTGGTGACATAAAAATCAAGACTAGGTTTTGTTTTAAATGAACAATCATGACACATAATCATCCTAGTAATATCTAAGTGTCCTGACTCATCTTAGATGATTTTACAGTTTCATAAGCCTATATCAACCTCTAGTGAACCATTTGGGAGCATATTATACCAAATAAATAAACCTTGGTCTCAACCTTAATTTTTAGAACTTCTATATCATGCTCTAGAGTGTTGTTTGTTTTATACCTACCTTCAGTATATAAGATGCAACTATTCAATGTCATTTTAGGCCAATCCAGACATAATTAAACAAACTTAGGTATACTCAGGCCTATTCAAATGCAATTAGACCTCATTCAATCTTGTTCTAGTACCTTGACCACATCATACGACTTATATAAGTAATGCCTAGACTCTTTAAGCCTTGTTTTAGTCCAATCATGGGCCTTTACTTATCCTAATCATGACTTATACCACTAATTGTGACATAAACAAAGTATATAGACTCAGTAAAGTAGATTGAAGATTTCAGGATAACATAATCTCATCAAGAAAGCTAGCAGCTACCTTAATCTACTCAATATGGATCATCACAGTTCTTTAGCAGTCTCTTACATTCAAATAGGATTAACATTAGTCTAGAAAGTCAATAAAGTTACTATTATTAATCATATAACCATATTTTTGTCATGTTTAAAGAATGAGCAGCCAAGCAGAAACTTTAGCATCTAATAAAGCATACAACAGTCTGTACAACTCTATCAATGGAGCAATATCAATTAAAATTATCTAGGCACACACATTCAGTTCATATTAACCAGCAACTATTAAGGCTAAGTGTATCCTTAATGAAGACAAGAAAGTGATCTCTGTTTCAAGTTCCTAATGAATCTTGAGCATCACTTAGGGCAGCACATTAACACTAATTAAACTCAAGACAATTTAACAACACAACTAACAGCAAACAGAGCATTATCACATAACAAAGTAAATAACAAGATTAAAATGTTACCTTTTTTAGGTGCAGCCGTAGACAAGATTGAATTTGAAAGCCTTTTTATGCTTCCAAAGCCCACACTCAGCCACACTAGACACAAAACAAGTAAGGAAACGAATTTTAGAACTAAGAAAACCTCAACTTAAGTCAAAGTTTAAAATTTTTATACTAGGAAGCTTGAACTCAAAGTTTCTAGCCTCTTTAAGTTTTTTCCAACTTTTTTCCGACCTATTTTCATGGTGACGGTGGGATAACTAGTTTCTCAGAAATTAGCCTTGTAAAACAACATCTATGGTTTAAAATGATTTCAACAACAAATGAATGGTCAGATCTGAGCCTCATTGGAATCGATCCAACCCATTCATCCCCAACCTATGAAGTTTGAGCAAAATGAACATAGTACAACAAATAAGACAACAATAATCAACTTTTGACTGAATAATTTCAAAAGAAAAGCAAAATAAAAAGTCTATTATCGCGTTTGGGAAAGATTTGGGTGAAAACAAACCTTGGAATTAATTTGTTTCATGTAAATAATGTTGCAAAGCTGTGTATCTTACATTTACTTTCATGTAAATAATGTTGCAATGCCATATTTGGGATGAGAGAGAAAGAGAGACGGGCGGCGGCTCCTAGGGTTTGCAAAGAAAAAGGAAGAGAGAGCAAGGGGTGACGGAAAGGGGTCATTTGCTATGAACGAAAATGTTTAAGGGGTATTATCCCCCCTTGAGGCGGACTGGGCTTGGGCCGGGTCTCGATCCATTTCTGGATTGGACTTGGTCCAAGTTATATAAAAAAATGGTTGGCCCTTTTATGTATGTATAATGTATGCATATATATGTGTACCTAATGTATACACGTATATATAGGGTAAAGTAGGTAATTTAATAAACGGACAAAAACTAAAATATTGATTACTGGTCATAATATTTCAATTATAGACAAATTAGGACATAATTAACCTATTAAATAATTTGAAAGTGTCCAACTGGGTAAATGGGCTTTATTTTCCTAATATGGCCTTAATTGATTTTAATCTGAATGATTATTTCAATTATAGCCATATTTGGCCTAATTAGCCAAATTTAAAATTAAATTGCACTAATGACCTTAATTAATTTGAGCCAATGAATTTGGTTATTTCAATCAAGGCCATTAAGAGACTAATTTTACAAAAATGACCCAAATTTCCTTAAACCATGAATTGATTAATTTAATTGTGGTCATAACAAAAAGTTAATTAAATAATAAAAGTCAATTTGCAACAATGACCATCTAATTGGTTAATTAGCTTGATTAAAACATTTATAGAAAATTATAAAATACTTTTTGACAAATTATATAAGTATACAAAATTAAAGATTAAGGGGTGAAATAATTAATTATTTAATTAATCAAACTCCTTGAATTAAAGGAAATAAAGTATTTGCTAATTTTAATTTTTGACAATTTAAACAATTAAATAAATGATTATTTTTTAAAAATGCCTTTTTCTTTGATTAAATCTAACAAGCATTTCATAAATATCATAAAAGGTACCAATTAATTTCTAAATAATTTGTGATTTCATAAAAACCTTTTTACCGATTTAAAAGGAGTAAAATATTGATATGACCAATTTATATAAAAATTATTTGAACCCTTTAAGGTGCATAGCTCATTTTATTTATTGTCCAAGAACTCCGAGTGATTAAAATAAATTATGGGAGGTCAAAAATTAGGTGTCAACAATTAGTGATAAGTCAAGGATTTTAGGCTTTGTACATCCACTACTTATGCCTTTTTTAGAGTCTTTACAAGTATTTTTATGTATTTCTACTAGGTTGTTGTGTGTTTTCAGGATTTTTGAGTCCAGGGCACAAAAAGGACAAAAAGGCTTAAAAAGAAGGAAAAGAGCTGAATATTCGTTCAGTATGCGGCACCGCAAGCTCTGTTATGCCGTCACATACTCATCCTCAGAATAACCGATGAGTGGAGAAAAATGCGCAAGTTTGTGAAGACTATGCGGCACCGCAAACTCTGTTATGCGGTTGCATACTCAACCTCAGAATGACCAGTGAGTGGAGCTAAATCACAAGGATGCGAAGACTATGTGGCGCCACAAACTCATTTTGTAGCCTCATATCGACTGCCAACAAGATCGAAGTTGCGAAAATAATGCAGAGTATGCGGTCGCATACTCCAGATGTGACGGCATACTCGGTCCACAGGACGTCATTAAAAGCCATTTTTGCACGTTTTGTCCTCCTTCTATAAATACTAGTCCTTGATTTTTGTGAACCACATTGAATATTCCTTACACAACACTTTCTTGTGTCTTTTAGCATAGAGAGCATTGAATATTGGTTGTTGGTGACTTTAAGAATATTCTTCTCCTTTTGTCATCTTCTACCATTTTAATCATTGTAAGCTTTATGAATATTCATTTTTCTCTTGTTTTGCTTTTAATGAAGATGAGTCGCTAAACCATTTAGCTAAGGTTATGGGACCAAATGTGATAGTTATGTGATTAGGTTTCATATTCATACTCCATTTTATATGTTAAAGATGTTTTCTATTAACTCTTCAAGCTTTAATGTCTTTTAATTGTCGCAAAAATTATTTGTGCCTATTTACTTACATTTTGCTTGGAAAAGAAAGTGTAAGTTGGGAAAAGAGTTAATAGCAATAATTTGGGGTTTTACAGTCATCTAATAGCTTGAGCTAGGAATAAGAAAGCTATTTGAGACTAAATGGGTGTTCTCATGTGCAACATTCTAATGCTTGGAAAGCTTAGTGATGAAATTTGCTAATTTGGTTGGAAGACTTTTAGCAAGAACTTAGTAACCCAAGATCTATTACATCTACGCATATAAATAAGTTGATTTGATACCCAAGCGCATTACTTTTCATTGGAACTACAACCTTAGTCCCTTTACCAATAGTTTACATTTTATAACAACAACTCTTAGCTATTAATCATCAAACTTCAAATCAATCATTATTATCTTCCCTTCTCCCTTGCAATATAGACTAATAGTCGAGCGTTACACTTAGCAAGTATATTTCTTTATTGTATTCTCTGTGGGATTCGACCCCAACCTTATTGGGTTCTATATTTGACAACAACTGCTTACTCCTAGAATTAAAGGTGTAATTTAGGCGTATCAAATTTTGGCACCGTTGCCGGGAAATACGGTCTAGAAATTTACCAATTAGTGTAAAACTCTACTTTTAGTCTTTATTTCTTTTCTTATTATGTTTGTTGTTGTTGTGTTGACTCATGTGCAATGAGGGATAATAACTCTGATGATGAAATGATTATGGAGCTGGGTGATGCAGCTGCTATTCGCCCACCTCTACTTCAAGGAAATGGAAGGTTCCTTGTGAACAATACTATGTTGCACCTGCTCAACACCAAGGAATTATTCGGGGGTCTACCAATAGATGAGTCGAATAGGCACATAAAGAACTTTATTAGGGTTTGCACTACTAATATGCATCCAAATGTCTCCGCCGAGACGGTCAGGTTGAGGCTATTCCCGTTTTTTCTCACGGTCAAGGCCACTGCCTAGTTGGATAATCTTCCAGCCGGGTCTATTACTACTTGGGCGGAGTTGACTCAAGCGTTCCTCAAGAATTTCCTCCCTCCTTTTCGGATGTTACAACTCCGTGACGAAATCAATAACTTTCGTCAACTTTTGGTTGAGGCTCTACACGAGGCTTGGACTCATTTCAAAAAGAAGGTTAAGTCCAAAGCATGGGTTGCCCGATAGTGTTCTTCTCCAAATATTCTACCGACCACTTGATACGATCAACAAATCGGTAGCCAATAATATTGCGGATGGGTTCGCGATGGAAAACTCTTATACGGTGATGAGTGCTCTCCTATATAAATTGACTGAGACCAACGAAGCTTGGCACACTAGGGAGTCGGAAGTGGTTGAAGGAGGTCCTTCCAAAATTGTCTTGTCTCGAGAGGCAATCAAGAAGGAAGAAGAGAGAGATCAGAGCATGGCAAAGTTAGTTACTCAAATGGATCTTCTCATGAAACATGTGTTGGGTGAAGGCTCAAAGCGAGTTAATGCGATACGATCTTGTGAAGGGGATTCTATGGATGAGCAATGCTTCCAAGTGTATGAGAAGGAGTGATTTTGATTTAAGTTTCCACTTAACTTAAAATTCTCAAAACTACTCCAAGCCTTGTATAATAGACTATAAGTTAGTAGGAGTGATTTTGATTTAAATATAATTGGAAGATATCCAATATCATTTAGGCCGCAAGGTGTAACTAGTTATGGACAATGGTACATTCATGACAATGTTTCTTTGACGGATTATTTAAAGGCGCCTTATGATTATAGGGAATGCATAACTTTAAACATCCTTGAAATGTACGTAGAGAAGGTCCCCATTAATCGACTTGAAGTCATGGCTGCAGCTCCTAGGGAAGCTTGAAATAGACCTCGTCGGGAAGCCCCGTCTAGAATTCAGGCTGAAGTCACTGAAGCGGAACCTACTTATGAACACAATTGTCATACCCCATTTTAACGGGGGTTAAATTAGAAGTACAACATATTGGTGATCCCTATTTTGTTTGTTTTAAAGAGTCGCCACCTAATTATTTTATGGTGAATTAGGGCACCTAAATTTATTAAAGTTATTTTAAAGTTAGCTCTGTTTAAGGTCTGCGAAATTTAAGGTTCTAGGTAAGGGTTCAATTAGTCTAAAGGGAAGGTATTAGGCATCCTTTAAGACCCATTAACAATGGTTAACCGTCCGGACTTATGTTATTTAATTAAGGCTAAATATAGATGTAAATATTTAAATATTTAAGAAAATACCTTGTAAGTATTGCTAAAGTTATTTAAAGTGAAACTTGTAGAAAATAATAGTTGCATAAAAGAGTTTAATTACAAATGAACTAAAAGAAACAGGATGTGTAATGTTTATATGTTTTGGAGAAAATGACTAACAAATTTAAAAGAGTTATTTAATAAAGTTTTATAGAAAGACTATTAGTTCGACGTATATTGTGCGAAGGTTATTTTAAACAAATATGTATTTCAAGTGTTGGACAGAAACTAAAGTGAAAAAGTTATCCGTTGAAACTAATTTGCTTTTTATTTCTTAGAATAAGCTAACGTTAGTGTAAGATTTGTGACGTTTTAAACTTCTAAAATAGTAAGCATAAATTATGATTCCCTCAGCCAAAAGATGTAGTCATGCTATTTTGAAAATCAATTACTCAAATAAATGTTATAGATACTATAAATGGTTTTAAAATAGAAGTGAATGTAATTTGTGGAATTAACTACCCATTACTAAACTAAAACCCTTAATGTTACTAAAGTTTATCTTAATTAACAAGCACAAATGTTAGTCATGCACAATACATGTTAAATGCGCACAAAAAATAAAAATTTAAGAGTAGATATAATGTAAATGGGCTCCGCCCATTTAGGAATACTGTTATCCGCTATTGTTAGGCTTGGCCCAGTGAAATTTTAATAGAGGCTGCGGACTGTTGCTGATGGGACTGACCCGAGAGGAGGAGATCACGTTGGGCTGAAAGCCCAACGTCGAATACGGAGGAAAACGAGCCCAAAGGACTCGTACGCGATAGTCATGCACAAGAACAAAAGAAAAAGGATTAGTATACGATCAATGGGTAATGTTAGACATGTAAAATATAAACTCAAACAAATCAGCAGAGCGTATATATTCTATGTATATTTGAAGTATACCTTGTGCATACATAAATACGCAACCTCACTGCCTTAACAGCATTAAAGCATTTATAACATATTAAGGCACACAATCTGCCCAGCAGTGGCAGTGGACATTGCAAGAAAAATTACATAAGATACTAAGGCAAACGGCATCTGCATAGCAGTGGCAGCGAGCAACATTAACTACAAAACATGCTTAGAGGATAGCAACTGCTAACATCGGTATTGAACTTCACCAAATTGGCCACGAAATACGCTTAAGACACAGCAAAACAGGGCAACATTCGAACGTAGGCAGAACCAACAGTGTAATGTTTGTCATACATAGACGTACATAAAGCTCGGACAGATGCAATAGCACATAATATTCAGAGTATACCTGGTCTATGGATGCTACTAAAAGAATCATAAATTGCTAACATATACATTTGGGCATTTAAGAACAGCAAGGAAACTGGGGACAAACACATATATAAACTGCACAACTATGGTCAGTACCAATGCATTACAGACCATTATATATTGCAAATGAGCTTACTAGCACATAAAACTTAGATGTTTAATAGCAGAGTGCAAGCAGTCCTAAGTATGCAAGAGAGATGCAAGAGGAGATGACAATGCAAAACTTTTGGATGCATAAAGATGGCACGAGAAATGGCCCTTTGAGTTAAAATTAATGAAGTGACAATAGTATGTGGAAATATGCAGAATTCATATGAGGCAAGCAAAGGAAGAGGCAACAAACAGTAGTGGCAGAATTAGTACAGGGGATTGATTAATTTGGGTTGTTAGCAAGGCAAGGCACAAGTAGCAATTGTAACATGTAAATTGGCAGAAATTTGAGAGTATAATATGATCTTAAGGTCAAAGGTAAACTGTAACAATCAAGCAACAAAATTACAGATAGCTCCTACTATCGCGACACAGCTCAAAACATATATAGGATGAAAAACACTAGAATTCATATTCAAACAACGCACATAGATCTTTTATAATATTGCTTAGGCAGAATTTTAATTCAGCAGAACCAAATTAGCTACTGAAAACCAGCAATCCCACAGTAACATGTCAAACACAATCAACATATATTTCTTCAGAACAAACATCTCTAAAAAAAAAAAACAGCAGAGTCGAATTTCACTATGTGAATTTAAAATCACACATATGCATATTAGGACTGTTGGACATCCATTTATATTTTAAGGGATGCTTCAGAACCATTGAGGCCAAAACAGACCTATACCCTGTTGAGATAGACTTAACAAAGTTCAACTCGTATTGTAACTTGAAATCTGGATGTACGTTAAAAGGCTATCTCAAAAACAATAATAAACCAACTCATAAGATCCCATTACCTCACTCTCAAAACTGATTTCACAATTTTGAAGCTGTGATTAAAACTGAATGCAGAGGGGATGGTTATTGAAGAAAACGTGATGACTGAACGAAAGGGGGCTGCTGCCATCAAACAGCAGCTAAAACCATATTTTTTCACCAAGTCAACATGTATCATTTTGGTATACTAAAAAAACCCTTGTGCAGATATTTAGCTAAACATGTATTTAAAAATATGAAAAGATCATTTAAACTTAACATACAGTGCTCGGGCCAGTACTGATTTAGAATTCACAAACAATTTATTGATTCATCCATGCTTTCATACATATATAAATCTTCTCTATCAATTATATAGTAACAAACAGTCCTTATGTGTTACTACCTGTTTTAATGATACACACAATATACCTAAGATATACACATCACGATGTGTATATCAGATGTATATCGAATGTATACCTTCTTCTTACCTTGGTAACCCACTGTATATCCTATGTATATTAAATAGATTCTAAGTCCTGGAAATTCAGTCTAATCATCCAAACTACAGTAGACATCTTTCGAATTCATTTAGCCATTAATATTCTATCCTAACAGCTCCCAAACATCAAACAAATAACAGGACAACGAAGAACTACATAACTACCACAAAAATGACAGAAATAAGCTAAGATTTTAACTAAAAACAGAAACTAACGACTAAAACAATAAGTGTATCGAGGTTCACCTTTTTTGTGTGCAGTGAACAGGGGTCGTCGAGGTCTCGAATCTACTCTCGATTTTAAAGTAATGGCAGAAGAATAACCATTATCCTTCAACTGGGTAATCCCAAGTATAGTGAAAAAAATGTGAGCAATTAGGAGAGGGTTCGGTCGGCTTAAAAGAAAAGACTTTGTAACCAAATATTCATGTCTTCCGATCAGTCCCCCCTTTCCCGATCGTCGTATTCCCCTTTTTATAGAAAAGAGAGGGGAGCGTATGAGAGAGAGTAGTGTATGACAGAGGTGTGGGGGACAAGTGAGTGTGGAGGTGGTAGAGGCGTGGGGGACTGGAGAACGTGAGGAGCAGGGAGATGACGATGAAGGAGGGAGAAAGGGAGGCGGGTGAGGTAAGAAGAGAAAAAGAAAGTGAAGGAGGAAGAGAGATTAGGGTAAATGATGAAGAGGAAAGGAAGTGGACCGGGTCGGGTCGGGAAATATAATTGGGCTGGACTGAATTAAATGGTAGTGGGCTGGTCGTGTGGGAAATAGGTAATGGGCTGGGTATAAAAATGTGGGTTGTTTATTTGGGTAGGGAATAATATTGTATTTGTGTTTTGGGCCATTAATTTGGTTGAAAATTGTTGATCCTTCCTCCTTTATTTAATTATTTTTGGGTTTCTAATTTAATAACTATTATAGTATATATATTATGTAAAACAATTAATAATTAATATGTAGAAAAAATAAGGATTTAACAAAGTGTTGTCTTGTAATTAATTTAACGAGTCCAAACCCGAAAATGAAACGATGACGAACCATTTAAAAATTTGTGATAAAGTAATACTCGTAATGTTGAAAATAAAAGTAGCGATATTAATAGTAGTAGCAATAAGAAATAAAATAATGAAAATAAAGTATTTAGCTCGTCAATAAATTTAGAAACCCGAATGAATAAATTTAAAATAAAGGAGGGACAAAATTGGGTGTCAACAACAATTACCCTGACATGAGTTCTGATGAAGGCATTTTGACGAGTCAAATGCCTCTGGAAAGTTTAAGTCAAAAATTTGATGGGCAGTGGTAAATATTCATTATTATTATTATTATTATTATTATTATTATTATTATTATTATTATTATTAACTATTATTAGTATTATTATTATTGGCATATGTTTATTACTTGAATGCTATTAATGATGTTGATTATATTTTTTAGGGGTTATACACCTGATATGGATCATATCGGACAGTCCTCTCAATTGGGATGGATTTATTATTATTATTATTATTATTATTATTATTATTATTATTATTATTATTATTATTATTATGATTATCATTATCATTATCATTATTATTATGATTATTATTATCATCATCATCATTATCATTATCATCATCATCATCATCATCATCATCATCATTATTATTATTATTATTATTATTATTATTATTATCATTATTATCATTATCATTATCATTATTATTATTATTATTATTAACTATTATTAGTATTATTATTATTGGCATATATTTATTACTTGAATGCTACTAATGATGTTGATTATATTTTTTAGGGGTTATACACCTGATATGGATCATATCGGACAGTCCTCTCAATTAGGATGGATGAATCAGGTTGGAACATCCTCAACTTATCCAACTACTCAAAACGATGGTGCTTCCTCAAGTTTCGGTGCAGTTGATTACTATAGGTACGTCTATTTTTTAACATCAATAGTATTATTTGATGTGTAGTAGTAAAAATACTCTCATTTCTTATGTAGGGAGAATGTGGTAGTTGCACCAAATTATAGGCAAAGACCTGCTATGGATGGTCCAGATTATCCGAATTATATAGTGACATCATTGAGTGATAGTGAGGAAATACCTAATGCGGAGGAAAGTGAAGATGAAGAAGTGAGGATGAGGTTGAGGTTGGAACTAATCCTTAATATCAAGTAGAACTGTTGCAAGACAAACAGTCCGGCATACCAGGAAGAACTGAATTCACAACACCTATTTGAACAACAATAGTCGACCCCGGTTCAGCCGCAAAGCCAATTTGAACAGCAAGAGTTGACCCCGATTCAGTGGCCTTCCGATGAGATCCCCTATCTTGATCATCTTCAAGATCGCCAAGATGCCTTTGTCTTTACTAGGGATGATGATCACATTCGACGAAGTTTGGGGAAAGATCCAGTGAATCTTGTAAAATAAAAGGTTCATATTGAAAAGGGCATGATTTTCAACTCGAAAAAATCATTGCAAAGGACTGTTAAGATTTATTGCATCCAGGGGATGAGGGAGTTCAAAGTTGACGATTCCACTCGAAAACTTTGGCGATTGGTCTGCAAGCGAAAATATCAAGGTTGCCAATGGATGCTCCATGGTAAGGAGACTGCTGAAAAGATATGGACTATTTCAAAGTTCTACACAAAGTACACTTGTGATATGGGTGACCTCCCAGATGATCATTGCAATCTAGATACCAATATGATTGCTCGTGTGTTAGTTGGCGACATTGGAAAAAGCCCAAGGTATCCCCTTCGCCGAAGTTTATTTTAATTTTGATGTTAATACGATGTTCCTCATTGTTATATGCTGATATTTCAACTTATTCAGGTAGCCTATTAAAAATTATATTACAGCCGTCCTGAAAGTATATCACAAAACCGTTAGTAGGCGGAAGGCATATCTTGGGCATAGGCGTTCACATGAGATAGTCTACGGCAATTGGGAGGGCTCTTTCAAGAAGTTGCCGAGATACATGGAGGCTTTACAACACTTCAATCCTGGTACTGTTATTGAATGGAAGCTCAAATCAAATCCTGGTGTGCCCGGTAATATTTTTGTGTTTGTGTTTTGGGCATTCAAACCATGCATTGATGGTTTTGCTCATTGTCGGCCAGTAATATCAATAGATGGAACACATATGTACGGGGTATACAACATAAAGCTGCTAATTGCAGTTAGAATGGATGCAAATGGAGCTATATTCCCTCTAGCTTTTGCAATTGTAGCTAATGAGAGCACTAGTACGTGGGGTATGTTTTTGAACTACTTGAGGAAACATGTTATTAAGGATCACATGGGCATATGTGTTATATCAGACAGAAATACTGGCATATTGAACAATATGTTTAATTTGCATGGGTGGCAGCCGCCTTTTGCCTACCAATGTTATTGCTTAAGGCATTTGAAGGCAAACTTCTAAAAGGCATATCGAAGCCCAGCCCTTTGCAATTGGATGTGGGCGGCTGCAACAGAGCATCAGGAGAAGAAGTTTCACTTGCAGATGGAGATTATTAGGCGGGCGGATGAGGAAGCCTTCCACTGGTTGAATGTAATTGATAAAGATAAATGGACATTACACCAGGATGAAGGTAGGCGATGGGAGATGCTGACAACAAATAGCTCTGAGTCATTTAATGGCTTGTTGAAATCTGCACGGGGACTACCCGTCACCGCAATGGTGAGAATGACTTTTAAGCAGGTTGTGGAGCGGTTCGTCAATAGATTAAAAGAGGCCAACCCACTTGCGGCAGACGGTCTAAGATGGATGCCAAAACCGTCAAAAGTGTTCGAGTTTCACAAATTTAAGGCTCAACAACACGACCGGATGGAGTACAACTGTCACGACCCGACTAGGGGCCGCGATGGGTATCCGGGGCTAACTACCGAGCACCAATCGTTCTATGTCTCATCATACTCATTTAATGCTCTTTTATCACTTTTATACTCAAATCGTAGGAAAATCATATTCCATATAAAACATAAATACTTATATATATACCTCTTGGCCATCAAAATAACATTTATACTAAATAGCATCTCGTGAGACCATCTAACCCACACTGCGTATCTACGAGCCTCTACTGGAGTGCTAAACATAAGGACGGGATAAGACCCCGTCGTGCCCAAAATACATATATACAAAAAGATAATCATAAGCACCTCCGAACAATAGAGTGCTCTCAAATCAGCTGCTAGCTTCTATGAGTCTGGATCAAGCTCACCTCCCTGTCTACCTGTGGGCATGAACACAGCGTCCAAAGGAAACGGACGTCAGTACGAACATTGTACTGAGTATGAGAGGCATAAACAATAATGAAGCATCAATGGAATAGGGAGGCATCAAATGAAAAGCAATCTGTAACTGACTGTGAATCATAAAAGAAATAGATCATGCTGTCTTACTCATACTTGTCATCATATCATATATGCATAAATGTATAAGTATAAGCTGCCCGTCCATATAGGTACGGTGTAATAATGTATAAGCTGCCCGTCCATATCGGATCGGTGTGATAATGTATAAGCTGCCCGTCCATATCGGATCGGTGTGATAATTGTAGCCCGCGTCCAGGCCTCCCGCGTCCGGGGTATAAGCTGCCCACTATAGTGGTGTGTATGTATGCCCGTCCATATAGGAGCGGTGTAATATCATGATCATAATATGCTCACCATTATATACTCATCGTAATACATGCATGAGAACTCAAGGACAACTATACTTTGTCGGGGTGACGTTGGGTCGTGATCCCCCGACTTTACTATGGGCATCTATAAGTATTCTGCCTCACCATGAAGGAAGTAGTGTATAAGGTGAGTGTATGCTATAACAGACATCTGTAACTTAATAATGCTCTACCTCACCTTGAAGGGACAATACATAAGGTGAGTGTATACAATAGAAGACATACTTAACTTAATGGTATTCTGCCTCACCTCGGAGGGAACAATGCATGAGGTGAGTGTATACAACATACGACATCATTAGCGTTATAGGAACGTCATAGCATGAACTCTAGAATATTTAGACTCAAGCTTATCATCATTGTACTCATAGCATATCTCTTATCTCATATAGCTATTCATGATCATAGACTCTTGACTTTCTGGGGTATATATAAAGAATTCATGTAAAGAAAGGAGAATCATACCATCGGATTCATGCCATAGAAAGAAAGGACTAGCCTCACATACCTTTTACGTTTACTATTCTTATCGCTTGCTTGATTCCCCTATGATGCACTCATGTATACCTTCAAGAGAATTCATGCCGTCGTTAGCTAAGCAATTATAAGAACGAACTACTATTTTTAGGGAAAATTGGGCAGAATTTCCTTCGTTTATACTACTTTACGCCACGTTCCATATCAACTCCCCACATTCATAATGACACTCACAAGATCGTATCAATAATATTCATCCATCTACATTTGGCAAAATCTAACATTTTCTCCAATTTCTTCATATTTATGATTATGGCTCATCATCGCGTTTTCGCATATCTAATACTTATTTCGTGGTCTAAATATCATTTATAACGTGTTTGTAATCTCAACATATCCATTTTCATGATTTCATTCAACTACCATCCAATTGTGACATTATTCATCCATTCAAGACCCACTTCCCATGCTTGTTTTACAATTCAAGTATACTAGCTTTCCAATACCTTAAATAATATGGGAAAGTTATGAAATTTACCTCAAATGATAGTGGAACAAGCTTGGAGTAGAATTCCTCCTTTTGCACCAAAACCCTTCTTCACCTTCCTTGGGATTTCTTGGTGTAAATGAACTTTGATGTGCTTCTTACACTTAATTTTGTGGGTTTGATGAAGTGGATCTTTAGTTTCACTTGGATTCTTGCATATGAAGTGTTTGGAAGGTTCTAGAGAACCCTTGAGTCGTGGAGGAGAAATGGGAATGAAAAAAATGAACTTGGGTCTCTTATTTAAAAGCTTGAAATCTGATCCTTCGGGCAATTCTACGCCCATTTTTACGGACCGTCAAACTGTTTGACGGACCGTCAAAATGGTCCGTAAAATTGCCCAGCAAAATATTGGTTTCTGTGACCATTTTACGCTGGCCTGGGTCCATTTTACGGACCGTAAAAATGTTTTACGGTTCGTCAAAAATTTCTACGGACCGTCAAATGGTCCGTAGAACTCTTCTGCTCAGACAGTCTGTCGTAGAATGGCCATAACGTTTTATCCCGATATGCTGTGAGCGACCACGACCTATGGTTAGAAATCTATTTCAATTATCTACAACTTTCATCCTGGGGTCATTTTCCCAAATTCCAACTTTATAATAGCGTTTTGGCCCCTCCAAACCAGATCATCCGAAAATGTTTTCCTTAACTCGCCCTTTTGGATGGCTTATGCCCATATTTGGCTTATGAGTCCTTCTTGACACCTACTTAATACTTCATTACCAATATAAGGGACATTATAAATCTTCTCCAAAATGTCATTAAGCCATCATTAATTTGATATTCGAAATTCTTACCCGACACACAACATATATCTTGCTTTCCTTAACAACTTTCGTCTCCTACCTCCAATGTCTTTGAAATCTCATTTAGAATCATTAAATATTATTTCTTACTTATCAAAACATCATATGCATCATGCCCTTCGTAAGTCAATTCACTGTGCATGAACGAAAATTTTTCCGAGGTGTAACATTCTTCCCCCCTTGGGAACATTCGTCCTCGAATGTTAAACTATTCGAGATTCTACGAAATTTTGCCATATTTTTTTTTCTTTAACTGACTCGGAGTATCATGTCCACACTATTCTTGCTTACCTCTTACTCCTCCTTTTGAGTACCCACTTGGTTTCACACTTGCATTCACTCCTTATTCATATAGAACATGTCACATCTTTAGTCGTTTCCTCGCTATACTTTACTTACTTTGTATCCCAGTTATCGCTATATCCTCATTATATCCTTGTCATAATCAACTCTATGGAGTGACACTTCTTGGTCTCATTCGCAAATCTTGCTCATGAAATAGACTAAACCTTGCGAAGTGAGCATACTTAACCTGTTACTCTTTCTAATTATCCCTATTTCACTTACCACATAAGTCGTTTCACCAATGTATTCACATTTATTATATCCCTTCATATTCGTATCTCTATCTCCGTGATGCTGTTATTTTATTTTGCTAATAAACTTATCATATTTTACTCGTGCTTATACATCCAATCGCTACTCCAGTACCACACTCTATTAGAGTTACACTTTCTTCTTCATGTCATGTTTTAGTGCTACTAATCTCCTTTGTTCACTCTAGCATTTCTCTTTACTGTATCAATATCGCTCTTATAACTGTCATTACTATCAATTCAATAGTACCTAGCTCAACTCTTGTAATCATTAACGATACTTCTAGCTTAATCTCATTCTGCCATTGCTCTTTTGCACATCATCTTTTCTTGTTAGGACATATTACAAGTTTATTTCTTATCTCTTTTGGATTCTAGGAAAATTTTGGCAGAGTTTCCTCTATATTTCTTACTATCCCAAAACCTACACGCAGCAAATACCAACAATGCCTCACAGGGCCAATATATATATACGACATATCTCAGCCACACATGGCTCCCAGTTTCAAGTAAAAGCACAAGGATGTCGAAACTTACCTCATATACCGCACTCCAAGATGCACCTGATCCTATAGCGATCTGCCCTGTTACCTCTTCCTATTTACTTTCCCTTTTTCATCCTTCAGCTTTATATTTCAATCATATCTCAATATTATTATTTTATTCGACACATATCTTTCGTACCATCGCTTACCTTTGTTCTGATTCCCTCAATTTGTTGTGTTCTCAACTTATAACTGAACTTATCATCAAAAGGCACCTTTAATCAATTCCTTTATCATATGAACACTAACTTACTTTCACAACAATCAATTCATCATCATAGTATTACATATTTCGATAACGTAACCTCAACGAAGGGGCTTACCTCCGTAGCCTTCATTGTTATCAATCGCTTTCTTCTATCATTACCATTCTTCTGCTGCAATCAGGGGTTAGTATAAGGAATCTCATTTCCTATGGCTTAGCTCTATCGCACGATCTTAGAGATGAAAGAAGAGTAACCATCCTAAATGCCTTGTAGCCTCCTGTTTATAAATGTGGCGCGCAACACACCATAAACAAGACTCTACTAGACACGGCTCATAGACACTTCCTAGGACTGAACTGCTCTGATACCACTTTTGTCACGACCCGACTAGGGGCCGCGATGGGTACCCGGGGCTAACTACCGAGCACCAATCGTTCTATGTCTCATCATACTCATTTAATGCTCTTTTATCACTTTTATACTCAAATCGTAGGAAAATCATATTCCATATAAAGCATAAATACTTATATATATACCTCTTGGCCATCAAAATAACATTTATACTAAATAGCATCTCGTGAGACCATCTAACCCACACTGTGTATCTACGAGCCTCTACTGGAGTGCTAAACATAAGGACGGGACAAGACCCCGTCGTGCCCAAAATACATATATACAAAAAGATAATCATAAGCACCTTCGAACAATGGAGTGCTCTCAAATCAGCTGCTAGCTTCTATGAGTCTGGATCAAGCTCACCTCCCTGTCTACCTGTGGGCATGAACACAGCGTCCAAAGGAAACGGACGTCAGTACGAACATTGTACTGAGTATGAGAGGCATAAACAATAATGAAGCATCACTGGAATAGGGAGGCATCAAATGAAAAGCAATCTGTAACTGACTGTGAATCATAAAAGAAATAGATCATGCTGTCTTACTCATACTTGTCATCATATCATATATGCATAAATGTATAAGTATAAGCTGCCCGTCCATTTAGGTACGGTGTAATAATGTATAAGCTGCCCGTCCATATCGGATCGGTGTGATAATGTATAAGCTGCCCGTCCATATCGGATCGGTGTGATAATCGTAGCCCGCGTCCAGGCCTCCCGCGTCCGGGGTATAAGCTGCCCACTATAGTGGTGTGTATGTATGCCCGTCCATATAGGAGCGGTGTAATATCATGATCATAATATGCTCACCATTATATACTCATCGTAATACATGCATGGGAACTCAAGGACAACTATACTTTGTCAGGGTGACGTAGGGTCGTGTGTGAGGACCCACAGCTGGGCCTTGGCCATACTGTGAACCCTTGTGCCAGCCCCTTACAACTGGACACCATGACTTGTCATGACATACTCAGGTATTGTAGCAGTGAAATCACAACAGTTCGCTGCGCCCTGCAGAGCTTCGAACCCGTGACCTCAGGCCTTTTGTTCTCCCAAAGGAGACGACTCTCACCAATTGGGCTGCTAACATGATGGTCAAACTACATCTCGCGGTGGAAGTACCTCTCGTGGCGGAGGAAACTTTCGTGGTGGTGGCAGATCTAGTGGTGGTGGCACATCTCACGGTTGTGGCGGAAGATCAACTCAAGGACATGAATTGATGAATGCTTTTAAGTTTTTTTCTTTCTTTGATGATTGTATTTTAACAAGTTTGGGTTTGTTATTAATGAACAAATTTAAGTTTTTTCATATTGTTATGAATGATGCAATTTAATTATTTTGAGATTGGTATGAATGCTGCAATTTTGACTAAAATAGCACACTTAAATCTAAACCATAAAACATAAAGAACTTAAAGCTAAAGACACCAAGTCTTTAAACAAAAATGGAGTTCGAGCACTTTTCAACCACTAAAACGGCAATCCAAAATTTTGCTTATCCTTGATGTATTGAGTACCTTATTAATCGCACAAAAATAAGTAGAGTTCTATATAAAATATTGAAGTTTCGGAGTCCCGAAACATGATTAATCTATGGCTAAAGTATGTTAAAAACTGTAAAGAAAGAGGAGTTAACCAAGAGGAAGAAGAAAAAAAAAAAGGGGACCCCTTTAACGCAGTAAATTACTGCGTTAAAGGACATAACCCAGTCATTACAGTTAAGTCCTTTAACACAGTAATTTATCGCGTTAAAGATAGTTTTGTCACCTTTTTTTTATTGGGGTATTTTGGTTCAGATGGTCTTTTTTGGGGTCATTTTGGTTCCGGACTCTTCACCCCACACGTGCCCAGTTTTGCATTCTTTGGCCAATTGGCCCTTCTATTTAATATCAGCAGCTATTACTATTCTTTCTCACCAACGGGATTACTTAGTCCAAAAAGGATTAATTATCTATAAAATAAAGTAATATAAATCAATCTTTTCACTCTTCTTATCATCACCTTCAAATTTTAATCTAAGAAAATTAAAAATTAAAAATTTGACTGCCATTTGTTATGTTCAGTTTATATTCAATTTCTGAGGAATGTTAAAAGTATTTGAAATACTATGGAATATATAAGAATGTATTATTACATTTAAAGTAGTAGAATGCATCTTATTTTTTAGGGATAATGCATCACTTTAGAGTTTAACGTTCTAGAAACTTTATAAATTTACTCTGAGTTGAATCTTTTTATTTCATTAGCAAAGTTAATTTAGTTTTCTAAACATGTCTTGTAATTTTATATAACTTCTTAAGTTCTTATTTATTTGTATAATGTTGAGTTTTGACTTGTGAATTTAACTTTTATTTTATTTATTTTATAGGACAAATTAGATTATAGAATTACAACATTGTTGGTACTATGTCCGTCCTAATTAATGTGGCACCATATTTGACTAGACACAAATTTAAGAAAAAGAACACTTGACACTTGTGGTTTAAAAGGTATCATACATACTTGTGTGACTATAAATCATCTTATTACGGATAAAATGAGAAACTTGAAGTTAAAATTATTTCTACATATCAAAAAGTGAAATTCATTTTGAGACAAAGAAAGTATTTCTTGGAATAAAAGTATTTTGAGTTCATTCAGTATCTTATTCATTTTAGCCAAATTTTCATTCAATTAATCATTAAGCTCTATTTGGGGTTTTAAAATTTATCATAATATATATTCTATTAGAAAAAAAAAAAAACAAAGAAAAAGAGATATTAAATAAGTGGGGAACATCCTGGGGAAAAAAGCACAAAATAAAATCGATATATTACTTGCTTTTACGGTTTAAGATTTCGAGTTTAAAGTAAAAAAAGAACGGAATAATATAATCACAAATTGAAAATTTAGAAAATTGGTCTACGTCGAAGTAGAGATGGTTCCAATGTTAGTTTTATTGATCAGGACAGAAGTATATTTACATTCCTATTGAGTGCACGCAACATAAAAATTAAATTGAAATAAGCCAAAATAAAATTGACTTTAATTTTTTCTTTTTTCATTAGCAATCGAAACATAAATGAATCATATTGAAATTGAAATAGTGCACACGGGCGTCTTCATCTAGTGCTACAAATAAACCCGAGCTATTTGTAAATCTTAATACTAGTATATTGAAATCTATATCTATATATAATATAAAGTTAGGCATAAATAAGGTGATGTGGCACTTCTCTATGGCCTAGAATGCTATTTATCTTTTTTCTCCTTTTTTTGGATTTTCTTTCATTTTAAAATCAAATGCTACTACTAAATAATTCAAAAGTCACTCTCTTAATTCTCTTAATTAAACCTCTTAATTATTTTAATATACCTTTTCCTCCACCTCTCTATCCGTTTGTTTTCTTTAGCTCTCTCTAATAAAGTCATTGTAACTGTTTTCTATATAAATTCTTAATCATTAGAGCATATGAATTCTTCTACTATTTAAGTCGGAAAGAAGAGTTGCATTTTGTTCATCCAGTTAAATTTCTTGCATATGATAGAGTGATATTGTGTTTTTTAATTCTGCCAACGAATTGAGGGAGTAATATTATTTTTGCCGGATTATTTGTTTCCCTACATTGTTGTTTTGTTTCTAATATAATTAGATTGATTTGTTTTATTACAGATCTTTCTGTTTAATTTTTGTGTTATTGCAAATTTTTTATTGTTGCATTTTTTTCCTTTCTTTACTCTAGCAGAAGTCTAAGAACTATGATTCAATTAAATATGCTTCGATTTTCTTCTACCATTTATCGAAATTAATATTATGTACCCGATTTTTTTTCCATTTTGTCCGCTTATAGGATGAAGACCTTAAAGGAGTTTGCTTGAGTTCTTAGGTGATTCAAGCAGGAGTAAAATATAGTTGAAAGACGGAAGAGACAAGGCAATTCTTGAGGTCTTCGTGTAATGTTATAATCTCAAAAATTTATAAATGCAATTCCATACTTCATTTTCGTCTTTACGTAGATTCGCAGTAATTTTGTGTTCAAAAGGAATATTGAAGAGAGATTTTATCTTTAAGATATTCGATTTCCTAACTTTTATTTTCTTAATTATTCTATATATATATTAAGACAAGAATTAATTGACTAACGAAGAAACAATGGAAGAAGGAAGACAAATTAAAGGTGATAGTAGAAATGGAAGGTTGTAAAATCTGCTTATTTCATTCATTATGGTATATCCCTTAAATTTTAGTTATTATTCTTTTTCCAAAATACTTCGCCGCTCTTTGAAAAAATAAAATCACAATCAGACCATTTAATTTGGTAGTACATATATTTTGATGAAATAATTTAATTGTTCTGTCACAGATGATACGTTTTAATCATATTTTAGGTTTAAGTGATGGTTTAATGAAATAGTGGTTATTTATGATTTTATCTTCTAAAAATATCTAATTGAAATAAAATTTAAAAAAAAAAACTTAAAATTTTCAATTTTGTTAAAAAACTAAACCACACAATTGTATTCTCAAAATTGTTATAAACTAAAAGTACAAGACAACAAGAGTATCCAAGGTGACAACCGACAAGCATGCTGTCGTGTGAGAGATATAAATGAATAATGAAATTCAAATATTTTTGAGTGTTTATTTATTTAAGAAGTATTTTCGTGAGTATATACAATAAAAGAATTGTAATTATATATTGAATTTACACTGCTCTCCTCCACTTGGGCATAGACGAATTTGATATTTTTATGAAAAATGAGCGGGGTAGGGAACTAAGAAAGAAAATGAAAAACAAAGAGAAAAAAAGGAAAAGAAAACGGATATGACTAAATATATACGAGATTCTTACGATTTAATTCAGTGAATTTCAGATTATACTTTTTTCAGTTTTAATTTTATTTTTACCTTTCATTCTTCTTTTGTTGTTGTTATTATTAGTTTAGAATGAAAAATAGAGAAAAAATATAGAAGTAAGTGTCAAAAAATAAACTAACATAAAATGTTAAATTTGATCTATTAGATCTGAAGTCAAAAACAGTTTTTAGATAAACAAATGTCTATAAAACTTATATGTAAGTGTACATCTTCATTTCTCTGTTTTAAAAAATTTGCTAAGGAAAACCAGTTCATCTAAGTCTACTTTTTAATAAAGGATATTATACTATCAAAGGATGTGGTGCAACGGATGAGGCTGTGCTTTCCTTGACCAGAGTCTAGGGTTTGAGCCTTGGATATGAAAAAATTCTTAGTAGGGAGCGCTTTCCCCCGAATGGGACCCTACGCGGTGTAAATCTGAATATAGTTGGACTCCAATACAATACAAATACCGGACACCGAATGGGAAACAAAAAAATATATTATAAATTTTATTTAATATAAAATTAATTACTATATATATAAGAAATTTACTATATTCTATCTTGAGAAAATTAATAATAGAATCAATTATATCCTTTACATATTAATGTCGTAATTGTTCCGCGCGAAGCGCGGGCTACTTCGCTAGTTTAATTATATGTTTGATTATTAATCATATTCTTTGTTTGGTTGCATCGTGAAATGCGAATCGACTTACTGTGGGATGAAAATAAGTGTCCATATTTCTACTATTATAAAAAGTGGGTGTGGTCGTCAACCCAAACCTAAGAAAAAAAAGAAATCTTAATATTAATATATCGAGAGTTACTCCACGTATTGCTTGACTTGGGCAAGTTATTTTACTTAAAATTAAAACATTTTTTTTAAACACGGAATTATATGAATAAGGGAGAAACTCTTTGAAAGGAAAATTAATGATTCATATAAATCGCTTAGTGGGAATGTCCCAAAGAAATTCAACGAGTAACTAATAATCCTGTTATACAGAAAAAAGTACTTCTTGAGTAAAAAGAATACAATTAAAAAAAAATGGAATCGTTCCGAAGAAAAAAAATTCCTCTTATAAAGTCAACCCTATTGTATATTTATTTTCATGGTTTATCATTAACATATAAAGTTACAAATTTTAAAGGGTAAGTAATAGTTAAAGCAGTTTATAAGAATTAAACATTAAACAAAGCATCATTGTTTATTTTTTCTTTTTGCATGCTACGTGGCTTCTTTCCAGGTACCACATTTTGTGGTGGCAAAGCACGTGCCATAGAGACCAAGATGATCCTATGTGTCGGCGCACGACCGAAAGCTCCTCAACATACCAAAATTATGTATCTTTCCAACGAATAGAGTTGCTCCTTCAAATACAATTACAAAAAAAATCTTCCTGGGCCCAAGCTCCTTTCTTTATGGCTTTATATATAGGGATTTTTAGACACTATAACAATCAAGGTAAAATAATTATCCGTTTTAGCCCATTTTTAATATTTTACCCGAGTTAGCCACAAAACATATACTCTACTTGCCAATTTCTCATCTCCCTCAACAGAGATCCATCGACTCATAGAACCCATTGTCGTTGTCATCTCAGATTTTTACACCTTTCATTGTTATGCCGGTAGAGTCGGATTCTCCGACTGCCGCTGCTGTCGTCATGGAGAAAGGGCGGAGATGGTGCCAGTGTTTAGGGACAGTGTGCCACAAAGTTGTTGTTAGAAATTTCGACAACATCATTTTGACTCGCCGATTAAAACACTCAACGATTCTTCTCTCTCGTTCTAATGCAAAAAATATGTTGCTGCTATTTTGTGATGTTACTTACTCTTCTAATTTGCTTAGTGAAGGCTCAGGCAAAAGGCTTTTGCCTACATTGTTTGAATTTGCGTCTCCTTTGAAAATTTGTGCATTGTGATTTTGTGAGTGGTTGTTTAATTGAACTTTCTGCCTGTTCACCCTGTGCATTGTGAAATTTATGGTTATACACCTCTTATACATTATTATACACTTTTATATAGTGTAGGAGTGTGTATAAACACCTCTTATACATTATGTATAAACTCCTCTTATGTATAAACACTTTTTGTATAAGTTTGTATAATATTGTATAACAATGTAGAAGTGTATATAAACACCTCTTATACACTATTATACAAAGTTGATACATTGTCTACAGTAGGTGTATAAAGTTGTCTATTGCTGTATAAAGTTGAATATTCAAGTTGGGCCATGAAATGTTGGGCTGTAGGTTTGTAATTTAAAATATGGGCTATGAATATGTAATTTTGACTCATAAATTGTTTATAAGTGAAATTTCCCCTTATATATATGGAGTAATAAATAGAAAGAAAAAAGGTTAATAACTACTCCTAGTACAATCAAATCTCTCTATAACAGCATTGTTGGATCCGAATTTTTTAGCTGTTATAGAGAATGGTTGTTATACAACTATAACAGCATTGACATTTAAATAATATTCACTGTTATAAGCAAAAAAGATAAATAAAATCTCATTTTATTTTTAATTGTCAAAGACTAAGCTTAATCACACTTTGTATAACGAAGGAAAATCGTTTAATGATGAAAATATATATTCATATAATTTTTGTTGTTGTAATAGTGTATTAATGATCAAATATTTGGTCAAAATCTCTACACTTATTATTGGTAATCATAGATATTCTATTTTTATAAAGATGGTTAATTATTATATTACCAAAAATAGAAGATAACTGTTATATGGGGGATAATTTTACAAAGAGCGTACTATTTTAAAGTTGGTTGTTGCTGTTATAGGTGAAATGTTGTTATAGAGAAGTAAAATATAACATAAAAAATCGGTTCCGAAAAAAATTAGCTATTATAGAGAGATGTTATTATATGTGATTACTGTTATATAGAGGTCTGACTGTACTATGATTTTTATTTTTATTTTTCTATAAAAAGAGAGTACTATGTATTTCTAGCGAACTTACTTTATGATCCGCATTTTCTCGTTTGGACTTTCGCAACTAACTACGGGTACCTTAATTTCATTGAAAATTCCTTACATACTTTTTTTTTTTTTTTTTTAATTAAAGTCCACTAGGCTTTTGGCCTAGGGCTAATTTTATAAATTTTATCAAAAAATACAAAAGTCTGTACAACTGTAGCTCAAAAAGCTAATGCAAAAATACAAAATTTAAACTAATGATCAAATTAAGACTTATAACTTGTCTTAATTTGATATTACAAATTGTTAAAAAATTACTAATATAATGAAATTTGAAATAATTGCTCCATAAAAAACTTCTATTTCTATATCTCACATGCTCTATATTTGGCCCTCTATATGCACCAAGGCAGTACATTTTCTAACTAGCGACCAGTTCTCAGTAGGATGAGCATCCCGGGGTGCTAATACCACCAACTAAGAAACAACCACTAAATAGAAACTGTATGCCCATGTGTACTCAAGAGGTCTGTTGTGTTCCATGTGCTCAATCATTAAGACCAGTAATTCCACTTCATGTCATTTGTCAAAAGTGCCTCCAACCAGTTGCAATTTATGCTGGTAAAACTTCTCAACATCCAGCAGAAAATTTTGTCGTTATTCTATGCCGGATAATATTAAAATTGTTAGTAAGTGGAGATTAGCGAAAAAGAAAAACACTTATTGTATCATCTAATTCAATTCTTTGAAAATGTTTACCATTTTTTCTTTTACAATGACTAATAGACAATTATGTTCAGAAGCTGATCCAACACGATGCTTGCGGTTTCATAGAAACGCAGTAACTTTTATTGTGATGGGTTAGTCGTGAGACACAGTAATGTATATTTACTCTAAGTTTGATAGTAAAAATTTACTCGTGTCTGATATTTTACTAACCAATAATTTATGTTTGCGCACACATGACACATAGAAGCGGAGTCAGGATTTAAAGTTTATAAGTTCGAATTCTAGTTCTTTTAAGTTACTGAGGTCTAAACTAAATAATTTGTACATATTTAATGAATTTCTTAAGAAAAATATATGATTTTGACTAAAGCTACTGGATTGGCCGAACCCGCATGCGCTACACTAGCTCTGCCTCCCCTGCGCGCGCACAGACACACACACACATATACATACATACATACATACATACATACATATATATATATATATATATATATATATATATATATATTACTGCTATTACTACTATATATAAGGGCAAATTTAGGGACTTTTGTAGTCCTCACAAGAATTTCTAATTTTTTTTAAAACTTTTTAATTAATTACTTTTAGGTCTTAATCTTATTTATTTAAGTCAATTTTTTTTTAAGGTCTACTTTTCAAAAGCTATCGAACCTCCTACCTCATTTTTCATGTTCTTTGGTTTTCTATTTGGTGCTCGATATCCGCATTTGAGCCCAATTAATCGAGATAATTCTCACTATATCGCGCCCATTCGGAGGAAGCGCTCCCTCCAAATATTTTTTTCATATCCATGTTCCAATCCCTAATCTCTAATTAAGGGAGGAGCAGCTCCATCCGCTGCACAAGTTAAATTATGTATTTGTTTTAAAAGTTCATTAACTATGTATAAATTATTTATTTAGAACTAAATAACTTCAGAAAATTAGGATACATAACTTATAAATGTCAAATTCTGGCTCCGCATTTGATTTGAAGTAAATAATTTCAACAAAGTGGAAGTTAAAATATTAAAGGAGTGGAATGAAAGTTTTGCTTTCATATATTGAAAATAAACCTATATGAAATTTAATTATTACTAACGTAATTACCCACTTGTGGGACTACAATGGTTATATGGTTGTTGTTGTTGTACACTTGTACTAACACAAATTATATTTCTTTAATTAAAATATCTACTTTTATATCTTGAGTTTGGATCCGGGCTTAACACGGACCTCACATAACTAGTATGTATATATATATACCACTTCAGCATAATTAATTAATCTATATTTTGTAGAAACTATACAATCTTGACTTGTTCCATTCATTCACCAAGAGAGAATATATATAGGATACAATCTTGAACCCTAGTGAAACAACGAAACTAAGATCCTAGTGAAACAAGGAAACTAACTAATATATGGTAATTAGTGAAACAAGGAAACTAACTAATATATGGTAATTATCTCCCTACAAATATGCTACCAAATAATATAAAGATATTATATCGCAATATATTTTTATTATATCATATCACTTAATCGTGATAATTTGTATTAATTAATTGGGTTGTAAATACTCCGAGTAAGAATTTGATGGTGATGAAATTTTTTCAGAACTTTCCGTTGCTCTAGTGGGATTTGGAATTGTTAATTTGATGTCCGTATCGATCTATTATGCAGCATCTAATATTGGGTAGACCTCATAATAATTTGTTGGAAATATTAACAATATCAATCAAAATTTGAATAAAAGGATAGAATCGACTTATCAGATTAACGTTGTGTCTTGGTAAGCCACTGCCTTGAACGCGATTTCGGTCTAACTCCGGTGTAAATCGTTAAGACCAATCACTCCCAAGATTCCACAGCACTCCCAAACATTTATACTAGTGGCTGGAAGTTTGGAGTTGCCCAAAACAATTGCCTAGAAATTTACGAAGAATGAAAGCCAACGAAGGGAGGAGTTGATGGAGGAGAGAGTTAAAGAAGAAGAAATTATTTCTTTTCTGTGTGTTGTTTCTCATAAGGAGAAGACATTTCAATATATAGCCGTAGGAAATTGAGAGTTACAGTGAGCAATTAAAATACCCATCCGTTATGAGATGAATAATTCTCAATAAGGAAAAGTAACATTCTCACAATAATTTCTGGAGAATGAAGAAGATACTGGTAGTTTGCATTCTCATCTGCACATTCATTCGAGAATGTGTTTTTTTTGCTCTGCACCCTAATTCATTTAATATTAAATGTTTACATGATTGTCCTAGGATAAAAACTTCCGGCACCTTATGTTTACACCCCAAGTTAATAGATGTACGTGTTTGCGCATAGACTTTTAGCACTTAACCTTGGTTAATTAACATGCATTCTCACCTTATTAATTTACTTAATTGTAGTAAATTTACATTTTTTAGTGTAAACACCCCAATTAGAATAAATATTTATCACATCGTAACTTCCTTTTTTGGTAACTAAACTGATTGTATTAATTAATCGCCAAGTAAAAAATTACAAAATTATAGCCAAATCAACTCAACAGGCTATTCTAAGCAGATAAAACTACAAAAAATCAAATAACTACCTCAATTGAGGTCGGTTTTTTGAGGTTGAAAAAACAGTTTGCTTAGTAGTGTCACTTGTGGGATTATACTGAGTATGTTGTTGTCGTCGTCGTCTTTTGAAATAGTCACAAACACTAACATAATATGAGTTTAAACTAGAGATTTACACTACACTAGTATGTTGTTGTTGTTGTCGTCGTCGTCTTTTGAAAAAGTCACAAACACTAATATAATCGAAAGTTTAAATTTTTCTTAGACTGTTAGGTCATAATTTTAAAATCTATACAAATAACACTACGTAAAAATAGAGATTTATAAAGCAGATTACTAACTATATATAAAGCAGATTAGTCATTATACTAGATAAATATGATATGATAGTAAAAAAAACATTTACACCATCAATAGATATTCAATAGATAAGCCCGTACAATTTAGGTGCTTGAAATGTAGTTAAGTCTTAATCTATTTATAGAGAAGAATAAGGGGTCGTTTGGTACACAGAAAGGTGAGATATCCCATTATTATATACGAGATTAATTTTGTACTCTGTTTGATAGAAGGTATAAATTTCCTGGATAAATTTATATCTTCTACCAAACATGATATAAAAATGAAGCCAAACCTAATAATGGGATATCCCACCTTATACCATTAACCTTGGAATTATTTTATCTCACCTCCTAAATGAGATAAATTAATCCCAAAATTATAATCCTAAAATTATAATACCAAAATAATTCAGTCCGCATACTAAATGAACCCTAAATCTTCAAATTGCTAATTAAGAATAATTGTGGGAAGTATGATTTTGCACATCGTATAATGTGAATTGAGACTGTCGTTGATTTTTTAAAACAAAAAATGGAGACTTTAGTGGGAAGAAATGGAGTCTGATTAGGGTAATAATGACGTAGAAACATCATTTTAGTGGGCATTGTTCGATTTGAATCAGTGTATTTTGACATATGTGTAAAGTTTTGGAATCTTTGAAAAATGTTTCTTTTCATGTTTCCTTTTTACTATGCCCTGTCAAATTAGTTGGCGTTTTTTTTATTTTACACGCCCCTTAAAAAATATTAATTAAAAGAAATATTTGACTAATTTTATCCTTATTTATATCTAAGTTATAATCTCTCTTCATTAAATGTTTATTATATTATATGTCATCTCCATTTAAAATAAAATTCTACTAAGATTAAAATGGGGAAAAATAATTAATTGTGTCATGAACTCCTAAAACGATAAATAATTTTAGATAACTATTTTTAATAATCACGATAAATAATTTAAGACGGAGAGAGTATGAAATTAGTTGTTCTTTTTCCCCATCAATGTCACTAACACATCAAGCTTACTGGATACTCCCTCCAATTCATAATAATTGTCCATTTAACTTTTTTATTTTTGTTCAGAATAAGTTAACATGCATAATCAAGAAGGAATTAATAATTTTCTTTCAAATCTATCCCTATTTAGATAAGTGAGTTTTTATGTAAATAGTATTTAATTAAGGATAGTTTAGCCAAAATACCTACTATTTTTTTAGAAGTTAGTATTTTCTTAAAGGATGTGTTAAAGGCTAAGTGAACACTTATTTTGAACCGGAGGGAGTAATATCTCACTCCTCATTTTTACTCGTCCATAATGGACTTTGCATTTCATTTAAGAAATAATAAATGAAGTGTATTTTACTATATATAATACTCATATTAATTGATGCATACTCTTAAGTACAAACCCCACGTCGTGAAATTTCACTTGGTATGTTGTTGTCTTAAGTCTTGAAAAATGATTTGTGGAATAAGTATTTAATATTAAGGATTAAACATGAAATTAAAGTTATTTTGTTCTTGATATGCTAAAGTGGACAAGTAAAATTATAAAAATAAAAAATTATTATAATAGACAAGTAACAGTGAACAGATGGAGTATATTGAGTCCATATATAAGAAACATGAAAAGATTACGACGTGAAAGCTAGAACCCAATAGTATTCTATAACGGAACAACTATTAGTATTAACACTGAAATATATAATTGTAATATATATCTAGAAGATGAGATGAGAACTCGGATTTTTTTTTTTTCGTTGTAAACTAGTGTTAAAACATATTTTTTTTATTAGAAATATTATTAAAACAAACCTCCAAGATAATTATTAATATATGGTAAACATTTTTGAGGAGATTTAATCCTCAAGTATGGCATACAAGTTATTTCATTCTTATTTTAGAGCCTGTTTGACTTAGCTTAAAAAAGTGGCTTACAAGCTGGTTTGACCAAAAAAATAACTTATAAGCCAAAAAAAAAAAAGTAGGTTGGGCCACCCCAAATTGTTTTTTTTTTGGCTTATTCTAAACATTTTTTTAGCTTATAAGCTGGTTTGCCAAACACCTAAAAAACAGCTTATAAGCTGGTTTGACCACTTATAAGCCAATCCAAACGGGCTCTATATTTGCCAGATTCGGCACATTTTGTTTCATACTTCTTCCTGTCCATTTAAGTGATCCTTTTGGCTTGAACATGCCCTTTAAAATAGTTGCTCACTCTTAGAAAGTAAGAAATATTTTTACTAACTTATCATCTACTCATATAATTTTTTGATTACATAAAGATCCACTTATCTAAGAAGGGGTAAATACGAAAGGAAAAAAAAACAATTAATATCTTATGGATTATGTGAAACACTACTTATTTTGAATCAAAATAAAATATGAAAAACATTATTTAATAAGGACCAGAGGGAGTAGCAAGACGAAACAAGAGTAATCTTGAAACTTTATATATGCATGCTCTACAAAATGTTTATATATATGGAAGACCCATTTTAATTTGGGTCTAGATCTTAGGTACAATAACTTTTTAAATTAGTTAAATGAATGTCAATAGGTGCATGAAGTCTTGACTTGAATTATTTTATAAGAAATATAAATATATAAAATTGAGTGACTTATTATTACTTTACTCAATAATCTTTATAACTTGAATAACCATCTTAAAAATTAACTCTAAGCTTAGATCTAGATATCAAGATTTATTAGAGCGGTTTTTGTTTTAAAATTAAAGGAAAAAAAGTATTTCAACAAAGGTATTGTCCACAATCTCCAACTTTATTCTATATTTTTCTGTCTCAAATTAAATAACAAGATATTGTTTGATTCTCAAATGAAATTGGAATTATGTCTCTTGGACTTGATATAGAGGTTGAAAATACTTAGAAAAAGTAAAAAGTAAGATAAAAAGGCATTTGAACATTATTTTATACCGCATCCAGTTCAAAAAATGAAGTCTAGATTATTTGAACAATAAAGGAACTTAATTAATGTGTTTGACTAAGCTCGTAAGCTGGTCAAATTGACTTATAATCACATTTAATTTATTTGTGTGTTTGATAAATATTCAAATTAAAGTGCTTACTGTTGACATCCAATTTTGTCCCTCTTTTATTTAATTTACTTGGGTTTCTAAATTTACTGACGAGATAAATACTTTATTTTTTTTCACAATATTTTATTGCTACTACTATTAATATCATTACTTTTATTTTCAACATTAGGAGCATTACTTTATCACAAATTTTAAATGTTCGTCATCGTTTCATTTTCGGGTTTGAAATCGTCAAATTAATCACAGGACAACACTTTGTTAAATCCTTATTTTTCTACATATTAATTATTAATCGTCTTCACGTAGTATATATCGTACTAGTTATTAAATCAGAAGCCCCAAAAATAATTAAATGGGGGAAAAGGACCAATAATTTTCAGCCAAATTATTAGCCCATGCTCTAATTTATTCACCCTAATATTTCATATCAGCCCATATGTTTAATTCACCCAGCACACCACAATACTCGGTCCAGCCCACATCCCAAACTACCCGGTCCAGCCCAAAAATTATCAGACCCGGTCCAACCCACTTATTTTACCCTAAATCCCTAATTCTCTCTCTCTTTCTTTCCGCCTCCTTCATCATTTTCCTTTCCCTCTTTTCCGCTCCTCCCCACTCTCTCTCTCCTGTTCCCTTCCCCACTCAACGCCGCCGCACCCCACACCACGCTCCCCTACCCCACCTCACTCCTCTCTCTACCCTACCTACGCTCCCCCCGCTCCTCTCTTTCCCTTTTTCATCATCACCGCCGCACCCTGCTCCTCCACTCACCCAATTTCCCCCATAAAAGGAGGGACGACTCCACCTTCTAGAGGGGGATTTCTGGAACGAAAACACCCCATTCCTTTTTTTTTTAGCAAGAAACAAGATAAAAAAATCAAGAAGAAAACAGATCGGGGGAAAAAGGAATCCTAACATCGACAAAGATCTTGGAACCACGAAAATCCCCCTACAACACAAGTTTTAATCGAAAAAAAAAGGCAACAATTACTCCATTTTTTATTTTGGAATTTTAGTTACTTTAATCGAGTTCGAATCGGTTCATAACGAGAGTAGATTCGAGGCCTCGTCGACACCCCACTTCACTGTACCCACAAAAGGTCGGTAAATCTCTCTTCATTATCTGTTTATTAGTAGCTTAAGTACTTTCCTGTTTGTTTCATATGTTGAAGTGTTTCATTGGTTCGATAAGTAGCTGTTGGGTTGGTTTGATATTTCGTTAATATTAATAGATGATTGTGCCAGTTTCTGCTTAGACTCGGCTTGTATAGGTTCATATATGTTTAGCATATAAATTAGTTGGTTAGCTTAGCCTTAATGTGTGTTGATGTGTGTCTGTTTGAGTATCAGATGTAAGGGGATAATTTGTTGGAATGAATGTGGCCATATTTGAACACCTCCTAGTTGATGTCTGAACCATTGTTTAGTTGCTTACCTTATTAGTAAAAGGGCACTTGGTTATAGAAACTGAAATCATAACGGCTTGAATATTCTCGAATGATATTACTTAACTTTGTTTGAACACCAGTGTATACATGATAATTTAACTATGCCCCATCTTAAAAGATGTGTTAGCCCATCAGTTAAAACATGAGGTCCTAAGATTAAACTGAGAGTCAACAAATGAAGATTTGTGCAGTTTCTTTAATGATCAACTGAATAAAATGAACTAGGAATTGGTAACAAGCTTTGCACACCTTGTATATAGGTTAAATCTCTGGTAGTTCTGGACAGTATGTACATTAAATATGAGTTTGTAGAATGAGATTCCCTCCAAAGATGTTCTCTCCCTATTCAATCATCTAAGAATATGAATGAAATGACTTAGTTAAATGTGCCAAGATTAATAATGGAACAATAATGCTGGTAAAATTCTGCCCTCTTCAATGTGTTGTCTTACAAAACTACTATGAAACTTATACATAGGATATACAGGTATGTGCAATGTTGAATATATTTTAGTGTATGTTGCCCTGTATACAGGGTATTACATGCTTGTGCGTTTTCATTTGAGTCTTTGAAATAGAAATATTGTTGCTACGTTGGGTTCTTCCTTTCGGGTTGCTGTTTGTACAAACCAGGCTGTTGCCATATAGCCGCCTGTTATCGCCGTTATTTACTACAACGAACCATCGATAGTTTGCTGTTAACTGGCTGAATCCTTGCTGCCATATATCACTTTGGCCAAACATTGTTGACTAGTGTAGGTTGTTGCTCAATTGATATGGGCTGTTGCTCAGTTGCTTGCGTAGCTATTAAAACTCTTTGTGTACATCTGATCCGAACATGGATCCATTATGTTGGTTTAACTGCCTTTCTCATTACATAATACACCTATGCTATGATTCTACCTACACATACTGAGCCATATCACTTACATAAGGATTTTACCTGACTAATTATAAGGAATTAAATGTATCACGTGCCTAAGCCATTATATTTCACTTTCATGCACCTCTATTTTGTCTGAATCTGTACATATTTGTTCATTTGATCTCTGAGGATAGTTGTCTTTCTTACCAGCACCTTAACTGATATGATCAATGTAAGGACTGACCTGATGGACCCTAAGATGTGTTTACCCTTTTGTGAAGATTTAATTGGAACCTTGGTCCATATTAGTCCAATCTTTTTGTCTTACTGTCTAAACGTTACATAGAACTGCTATGCCCCTCTACAATTTGGTATTTGCTTTCTTGCATCCTGTAAGTGCTTCTACAAATGTCTACAATCACCATAAGTGCTTGCTTTTTCTTGTTATATGTTCAATCAGCCTCATGATACTTGATCCATGTTGTTGTTTGTTGACCATGTTTGTTGAACATTAAGTGCTTTTCTTAAAATTGGTTAAGGCAGTTCGGGCATATGACTGAATATGTATACATGTGATTTCTTTAATCTTTTCTTTATGAATGTGTATGCATGAGATATACTCGAATATATGCATGAGATATACTCGAATATATACAGTATATACATAATCTACTGATTTGCTTTAAAATATTTTACATGTTTAATCTTATTCATCGAGTAGATACTAATCCTCCTTTTCTTTTCTTTTGTGCATGATCATCACTTACGAGTCCGAGGGACTCGTCATCTCCTCTTCCGCATCCGATGTTGGGCAAAAGCCCAACACAGCTCCTCTCGAGTCAGCCCCCATATAGTAGCAGCCAATTCACAGCCAAACAAGGAAATAAAATTTGGGCCGAAGCCCAATAGGCGTGACAACAGCAGCAACACATAAAACTGTTACTGGGCCGAAGCCCAGCTGCAAACGGATCACAGCAATCCAAATGGGCCAAGCCCATTTACATTATATCTATCCTTCTATTTTTATTTCTGTGTGCATTTAACATGTATTGTATGACTAACATTTATGCTTGTTAATTAAGATAAACATTAGTAACATTAAGGGTTTTAGTTTAGTTATGGGTAGTTAATTCCACAAATTACATTCACTTCTATTTTTAAAACTATTTATAGTACCTATAACATTTATTTGAGTAATTGATTTTCAAAATAACATGACTACATCTTTTGGCTAAGGGAATCATAATTTATGCTTACTATTTTAGAAGTTTAAAACACCACAAATCTTACACTAACGTTAGCTTATTCTAAGGAATAAAAAGGCAAACTAATTCAACGAATAACTCTTTCACTTTAGTTCCTTTTGAAGCACTCGAAATACATATTTGTTTAAAACAACATTTGCACAATATACATTAAATTAATAGTCTTTCTATAAAACCTTTAAAATTTATTTAATATTAATCTTACAATAATTTTTCTAATTTGTGAGTCAGCATAACTCATTTTTCTCCAAATACATATAAACTTTACATGGCCCACTTCTTTTACTTTATTTTTAATTAAACTTTTTTATGCAACTGTTATTTTCTACAAGTTTTACTTTAAATAACTTTAGCAATACTTACAAGATATTTTTAAAATATTTACATATTACATTTATATTTTTAGCCTTAATTAAATAACATAAGTCCGGTCGGTTAACCATTGTTAATGGGTCTTAAAGGGTGCCTGATACCTTCCCTTTAGACTAATTGAACCCTTACTTAGAATTTTAAGTTTCGCAGACCTTAAACAGAGTTAACTTTAAAAATAACTTTAATAAACTTTAGGTGTCCTAATTCACCATAAATAATTAGGTGGCGACTCCTTAACAACAAACAAAAAAATAGGAATATCCAATATGTCGTACTTCTAAATCAACCCGGTTAAAAAGGGGTATGACACTTACAAGGTAAGTGGTAATATGTTAAAATCATCTAAAACCCATAACTTGATCACCCTTAACTTATAAATTTCAGCTTAACTACAGTTTTAACGTTAACATTTCTTTTCAAATCTCGAAATACCTTTTTTTTCAAGCTAAAATTGCAGATTTCATCTTCGCTCCATATCCATCATTCCTCATTTTCTTCGCAAAGATACTTTTAAATTTATAATTATTGCATAAGTTTTAAGAGTATTTTAATCATTTTAACAAAAGAATAACTTATCAACATCTTTTTACCAAGCACATCAATTGCCTCCTATCAATTTAAGCACTTACAAATTATCAATTATTTACAATTAACTAAGTCAAGTGGGATCTATTTATTATTACTTAAATGGTAAATTATACTACTATAATTTCAAGTAATATCTCTCAATTATATTGCACATGCGCCTCCGCTATTTTAAATGAAATACTTGTACTCCTCGTGCTATGAAAATCCCATAAAAGTATTAGCTTGAATGCTACTTTCATTTTACTAGGTTACTAAGTGTATAGTGTTGAAAAATATGAGATATACTTTTTTTTTTGGTTGAACGGATATTTTATTACTAGTTAAACTGGTACATACAACGTACTAGGTACATTAGCACTATCATAGATAGAGAGAACATTGGCATTCCCAAAACTAGCTAAACTACTACACGTAGTTTAGTACACATATGCAACTAAGGATATTAAAAGATAGTACTATTTTTCAAAGACAAATTAGAATTACAAGTAAAGACGTTCTCATGTAATATTTAGATGAAAGTAAAAGGATAAGCACTTTTGAAAACAGGTATCTTTCAAACCTCTTACAAATAATAATTTACTAAGTTATCTCTATTTAATAAAAATAGATTGATTAATTTTCTCTTAAATTTTGTGCTTACTTTTTTAATATTAAGGATATAATTTAAATTAATTGTCAACTTTAATTTTAAATTTTTACTGTTACAATTATTTAGAACAAATTTTTGGACCAAAAAAGAATCCAATTCCCTTTCAAATCCAAAGAGAGAGAGAGATGGGTCATTCTGATGGATCCCGCTATATACATTTGTCATCATTGTGGTCTTCGTACAGCCGCAATTTCTCTTCTCCGCGTTTTTGTCCACAAGGAGGTTTTAGAGCCCGTTTGGATTGACTTATAAGTTGCTTATAGCTGCTTTCAGCTTTTTTAAGTGTTTGGCTGGCCAGCTTAAAATCATTTTGTGCTTAAAATAAGCTTAAAAAAATAATTGAGCCCATTTGACTTAGCTTATCTAAAACAGCTTATAAGCTGAAAACAGCCTATAAGCCAAAAAAAAAAGTTAGACTACCCAACTTATTTTTTTTAGCTTATAAGCTGCAAACAGCTTATAGGCATAAGCCCATCCAAACAGGCTCTTAATCTTTTCTTGTTTATGTGAAAGAGAATAAATCCTAGGTTTGCGTACTAATTAAGTATTCTTCCATTTTAATTTATGTGATACTATTTAATTGGGTATAAAAGTTAAAAATAAAAAATAAGCTTTTGAACTTTTGGATAACAAAAAATAAAATAAAATAAAAAAATCTATATATAAATGTATAATTCTAAATAATCTTATTAAAGATAAACCCGATGTTTAAAGTTAACATATTACACTAATCATAGATAATATATACATAACATGAAAATGGATTCCAACAAAAAGTTAGAGAATGAATGTTACAGAGAGATCTGACGGTAAATTTAGATTCATGAGTCATGACCCCCAAAAGACGGTAATGGTTCACAACTTCATACGCCTGTCTCCTATAAATCTCTTTGTTTAAAAAGAAATTATTATGTGCTATGCATTCAATCAGTACTATTACATGATGAGCACAACTTATTATATACTATAAAAAATTTCAGAACTACTAGTATAATTCAATACAAACAAGAGATTGCACTAAAATTAAAACACAACATGAACATTATATTATACCAAGAAAAAGTACACCCTAAACCAAGAACCCCAGCAAACACATATATGAAGACAACGTACACCCTAAAGAGCCCTAGCAAAACCCTAGCACTTATTACCCCAAAAGCAACACCATCTATATGAAGAGAAAGTACACTCTGAACTGAGAACCCAAGAAAAACCCTAGCTCTTATAACCCCAAAAGCAACATGATATATATATGAAGAGAAATTAAAGTACCCCTTAAACCCAGAACCGGGGCCAGCAAGAACCCCAAAGCACAACCCGAAAATGTTGTTCATCGAACTAGTGAGGAATTATGTGGATGGTCTGTCCCACTACTGGCTGAATAATCCTGTTCACCTTCCTCCTCAGAATGCGTAAGGCAGGATCCACGCTTGTCATACAGAACTCAGTTTCTCCAAAATGTGCCTCCAGCTTAGCGAAGAACCGATACAGGGTTTTCGCTGCTGGCAGAACAAGACACACAAAATACACAATTGGCCGAACGGGGTCGGGTAACAAAAGGGAGGCCGTGCTCGCCATGGAGAGAGACCCGAAGAAATCCACACCAAATGGAACGTAACAGAGATATATTTCAAAAAGCCCCGGATACTTCAACTTGACTCCAAGTAGAAACCAACACACTATCAAAGAACTTACTGTGACTCGCACGGTCATGGGATGCTCCTGAAACACATTCTCTTGTCCTTGATACTTGAGCTGCAACAAGCTAAGGATAAGCGTGAATAATGTCGCGAAGAATGTAAGAATCTCCAATTTCGCCATTGTGAGAAGAAGAAAAAGTAATTATAGTGATAGGAGAAGAGAAGAAGAAAATGTAATAGTAGTGATAGAAGAAGAGAAGAAGAGAAGAAGAAAATATACCAGTAGTGGGAAGAAAAGAAGAAGAAGAATGAGGTAAGGGGTTCTCTTGGGACCTATTTATCATCCTCACAAGGGTCCACTAATACTCTAAAAAGCAAATAGATTGCATGACGAGTACATAAAAAGAAAATACTCTAAAAAGCAAGTAGATTGCATGACGATGACATAAAAAAACAAGTACTCTAAAAAGCAAATAGATTGAATGACGATTACATGAAAAGCAAATAGAATGACGACAATACTTTTCTCATCCGCATTACCTTCCTTATGATAAATGGCAAATAGAATGACGACAATTTTTCCCCTTGTTAGTTGATATTTTACGAACAATTTTCGAACATTATGTATCATGTGCATTTTGGTGGATTTAGGCAACTTTTGGAGTCGATGTTTTGTTTCTAGTACTGTGGCCCAAAAGAAAAGAAGAATGAGGTAGGGATTCATTTTCCACCTACTCTAGTCTCTAGTGGCTCAACAGGGGCCCGAGAATATACTCCCTCTGTCCCAAAAAGATTATTCTCCTTTCCTTTTTAGTCTGTCCCAAAAAGATTGTCCTCTTTCTATATTTAGAAACAATTTCACTTTATGAGATGATTTACAGTCACACAAATATCTAAGGCTTGTTTTGGACCACACATTTCAAAAGTCTTCCTTTATTTCTTAAACTTTGTGTCAAATCAAAAGAGGACAATCTTTTTGGGACGAAGGGAGTATGTTCTTTGCTGATGACCTCACCTTATTCTCTCAAGCAAATAGTAGGAATGTTAGTTTTATCCTTGATTTCCTTGCTACCTTCAGTCTTAGATCAGGACAGAGGATTAACTTCACTAAATCTAAAGTAGTTTTCTCCTCCAATACTCCCCTAGAAATAGGGCTGGACATGAAACATCAAAAATTGAATTACTGAACCAAAACGGCTATTTCGATATTTTGGGAATAAAAGTATAAAATTCGATATTTACAAATATACCATTCGGTAATTTGGTAAATACCGAATACCGAAATATATACACTTAAAGCCTAAAGGCCCATTGTAATTAAATTATTAGTCCAGCCCATTCCCATTAGGCTAGGCATACCTATCACTCATCAGTGTTCACTTCACAGTGAAAATTTTTCTTCTAACAAAATCCCTTCTTCTAACAACAACACCGTCACTTCACTGAAAATCCTCAACCTAAGTCCTAACACATTACACACACAAAAGCTCCAACAAAATCCCTAATCGACCCAACCTTCAAGTGAACCCTAATTTCACAAAATCCTTAATCCCTCCAAGTCTCCAACAACCCTAATTCTCACTTTTACAATTTCAAGGTATACCTCCATTGATTATTTGCTTTTATAGTTTAATGTACTATATTCTTGTCACGACCCAACCTACCATGACTGGCACCCAACTAAAACCTAGTGGGCAAACCAACACACGAGACATCTATTCATTCAAATCCAATTTTATATTAACCCAGTTAAATGATTATACTCATTCACGCATCAAATAAACGAAATATGTCATACCATAAAATACTGAAATAAGTGCGGAAGTTATAACTATTACAAAATTCCCAAAATCCAAAAATCATCGTACAGGACTCTAATCTAAAACATGTCTAAGAACTGAAGTCTAACAAATAAATAACCATAATGTCCAAAGTACGAAAAGACATCATAGCAAGAAGATCTTCGGGCGGCCTGGCATTCGGGCTAAGATTTGACTCGCAAGACAGGGGTATAATGAACCCAATTTGAGTAGTGTAGAAATGGTGTTTGAAACCCAATCAAGACATGAGAAGAGTCCTTGAGCAAAGGAAAGTCGGAAGCTACCCTACGGAGCGTGTTTTCAAGTGAGTTTGCCCTATGTCTCACTAAAAATGAGTATATGAAAAAATATGTAAGGAATTTGGGAAAATTTCCTCCTTGAAAGTTTTAGATCTTTGAAATACCTTTCCAACGGTATATTATAGAGGTCAAACAGACATCTATACAAAAATTTATGCCCGTTTTACTAAAACAGTATTCTGTCGATTTACGGTAGAATCTACGGGCCGTAGATTTGGGGCGTAAAACAGGTCCAGAAAGCCCAAATCACTGTAATTGATTTACGGTAGGATCTAAGGACCGTAAAACTTTTACAGTCCGTAAAATGGAGCTTAAAATAGGTCCTTCAGCAATTTTAAAACTTCATTTTAAGGTTTTTTCACTTTATTCTTCACATCCCCAAGCCCTAGAACGACCTCCTACCCTCTCCCATCATCAAGAACACCAAGGTAAGCCTATTCTAATCATTCCAAGCCAATTCTAATATATATATATATATATCCTTGTAATCTAAACAAGAAATCATCATTCCTAACCTAGGGTTTTCAAGAAAACCCATCTCAAGGTTCAAGATTCAAGATTTTGGAATTTTTTTTCAAAGTTCAAGTCTTTAATTCAAGTTTTGGAGCATTACCAGGTATGTAGGGTTTCTATCCACGTGTGGGAACATCTTTGTTCTTCCCCACGCCACGTTCTTCCATGATCATACAAGGTACACCAAAACTAAGGTTTTAGCCATGTTCATGATAACCCTAGGTACATGTACCATGATATACTATAATTGTATGATTACTTCGTTATTGTATTCTTAATAGTCCCTTTTGGTTATTGAGAATCTGTCCGTAATCCATGAAAACCCATACTTTGCATTCCATGGGTTCCTACATGCAAGTTATTAAAAGTAATGCTTATTTTCATGAATATCCTACATGTCTACAAGTTTTCATGCAATTATATTATATTATTATATCCATGCTATGATACAAGATACTCATGTTTAATACAAGTCATGTTTTATGAAATTCATAGGCTTCTTAGCCAACTATATCATGTTCATATTTTAGGGAGTTGCACAGATTACCGAGAAGGTTTCATTCCGGAAACTACGTATGCCAACGTAAGATAAGGATCGCTCCGCCCTGTAGGACGATTCCTTCATATTTTTCCCATTGAGGGATTTGGATCCATTCATGTCATGTTCATGTCTTGTACCCCGGCATGGTATAAGATGGCTTAGCTAATTGGGCAGAGATCAGAAACCACGTGTTAACGTGGTGGTTGCATGTTGGTTATATTAATGCTCTCCCAACTTAAAATGCTTTACTCGTGATATATATGCATTCATGTTCATGTCAGATACTCATGTTCATTGCCAGGTTTCAGTTTCAGTTTCAGCTCTTATCACGTTACTTTTATGTGCCACGTTTATTTCATTCAGTTGCTTTACATACCAATACATTCAATGTGCTGACGTCCCTTTTATTTCCCGAGGGCCTGCATTTCACGATGCAGGTACGGATTTACAGGACGACACCTCTGCTCATTAGGATCTGCTTGTATCAACTTTATTTGGTGAGCCCCACCTCCTTCGGGGTTTAGACATTGTCTTTCTTTTATTGGGTATACAGTTAAAGGTATGTTGGGGGCCTTGTCCCAGCGAATATGTTTTCATGATCAGACTTTTGTTAGAGGTTCATAGACTAGACAAGTCAGTTATGTCATGTTAGACTTTCAGAGTCGGTTAGCCGGTTTGGATTATTTATGATATTATCCGCATTCATGATTTAAATGAGTATTTCTATATTATATAGTGACTTACCATGTTTTACAAAATCTCATCATGCACTTCACATTATATTTTCACTCATGTATGCCTCATGATGATTCAGCAAGCCATGTGGTTCGCTCGGTCACATGTAGTTAGGCACCAAGTGTCGTGTTACGCCCAGGCCATGGTTCGGGGCGTGACAAAGCTTGATATCAGAGCCTAGGTTCAAGTGTCTTTAGGGAGTCTATGAAACCCTGTCCAGTGGGGTCACTTTTATATGTGTGAGGGCCTCATACATATAAACAGTTGACCAACAAGACATTTAGGATTGTCTCACTTCCTTCATACTCTAGATCGTACAGTTAGAGCAGTACTTTCAGGATGCTTTTCTAATTCGTGCGTGTACGTATTTTCAGAAAATGCCTGCGAAAAGAAAATACACCAGAAAGGCCACAGCCACCAGCCAGGGGGATACTGCAGAAGCAGCTCGCGAAGAGACCGTTCCGACTCAGACAGCAGCCCCAACCGCTTCTACAGTTACACCGCCTTGTGATTTGGATGGGGATGTTAAGAGTGCTATCAACATGCTCACACAACTGATAGCAGTTCAGGCCCAACGTCAGGAATCTGGGTCAAGTTCAGGAAATAATGGAGAGTCTTCTAAGACTAAGAATTTTCTCAGAATGAATCCCAGTCTTTACTGGGACAAAAGAAAGACGAAGACCCTTAGGACTACATTGATGCTCTTTAGAAAATCTTCAGGATTATGACAGTTACAGAAACTGAAGCAGCTACTTTTAGAGCTCATCAGCTGCAGAGCATTGCTAACACTTGGTATGAATCTTCAAAGTTGTCCTGAGGTGAGGATGCACCTGATGCTACATGGGATGAGTTTGCAAGTGCATTCATAGACCACTTCATGCCAGTAGAGGTCAGGGAAGCTAAGGTTGAGCAATTCCTAAAGCTTAAGCAGAATGGCAGGTCAGTTCAAGACTACTATTTAAAGTTTGTCAGTCTGGCTAAGCATGCTCCAAATATGGTATCGGACATGAGGGCAAGCGTGAGGAGATTTGTTGGGGGTCTTGATTCCCATTTGTATGATGGGGCCAATATTGCTACACAGAATGGGGGGATGACTATCTCCAAGATGGTTGCTTTCGTACAAGGGAACGAGATAAGGTTGAAGGGGGAGGAAGCCTTGCAGAAAGAGAAAGACAAGGAGTTCAACAAGAGGGTCAAGTCTACAGGACAGTTCAGTGGTAATGGAAACAGAAAGTTCTTTAAGAATAGGTCAGCAGGACCTGCTCCGTCCACAGCAAGTGCCCCAGTCCCTAAGTTCCGTAATGATATGAAGCAAAATTTTAGGCCATCAAGTTCTTACTCTCAGGCTAGTATGGGTCAGTCGACTTATACCAATCTGATATATGGCAAGTGTGGTAAGAGACACCCAGGTGAATGTCGTATGGGTATGGATATATGCTATGGTTGTGGCCAGAGGGCCCATTTTCAGAGAGATTGTCCGTCAGCTAGGCAAGGTACTGGAGGTAACGTGGCGCAGTCCACAAATTTAGCAGCCCCTAGTAATAATCAGGCCCAGCAGGAGCGCACCGCAGCTAAGTCGAGAAATGTAGGTGGTGGTCTGAACCGTTTGTACGCATTGACAGGTCGTCAGGATACAGAGGCTAGAGCAGATGTTGTCACAGGTACACTAACGGTACGCTAAGATTTGACTCGCAAGACGGGAATATAATGAACCCAATTTGATTAGTGTAGAAATGGTGTTTGAAACCCAATCAAGACATGAGAAGAGTACTTGAGCAAAGGAAAGTCGGAAGCTACCCTACGGAGCGTGTTTTCAAGTGAGTTTGCACCATGTCTCACTTAAAATGAGTATACCGAAAAATTTGTAAGGAACTTGGGAAAAGCTCATTCTTGAAAGTTTTAGGTCTTTGAAATATCTTTCCAACGGTATATTATAGAGGTCAAACAGACATCTGTACAAAAAGTTATGCCCATTTTACTAAAACCGTATTCTGCTAATTTAGGGTAGAATCTACGGGCCGTAGATTTGGGGCGTAAAACAGGTCCAAAAATCCCAAATCACTGTAATTGATTTACGGTAGGATCTAAGGATCGTAAAACTTTTACAGTACGTAAAATGGAGCATAAAATAGCTCCAACAGCAATTTTAAAACTTCGGTTTTAGGTTTTTTCACTTCATTCTTCACATCCCCAAGCCCTAGAACGACCTCCTACCCTCTCTCATCATCAAGAACACCAAGGTAAGCCTATTCTAATCATTCCAAGTCAATTGTAATATATATATCCTTGTAATCTAAATAAGAAATCATCATTCCTAACCTAGGGTTTTCAAGAAAACCCATCTCAAGGTTCAAGATTCAAGATTTTGGAAAACTTCTTCAAAGTTCAAGTCTTTAATTCAGGTTTTGGAGCATTACCAGGTATGTAGGGTTTCTATCCACGTTAGGGAACATCTTTGTTCTTCCCCACGCCACATTCTTCCATGATCATACAAGTTACACCAAAACTAGGGTTTTAGCCATGTTCATGATAACCCTAAGTACATGTACCATGATATACTATAATTGTATGATTAGTTCGTTATTGTATTCTTAATAGTCCCTTTCGATTATTGAGAATCTCTCTGTAATCCATGAAAACCCATACTTTGCATTCCATGGGTTCCTACATGCAAGTTATTAAATGTAATGCTTATTTTCGTGAATACCCTACATGTCTACAAGTTTTCATGCAATTATATTATATTATTATATCCATGCTACGATACAAGATACTCATGTTAAATACAAGTCACATTTTATAAAATTCATGGGCTTCTTAGCCAACTATATCATGTTCATGTTTTTGGGAGTTGCACAGATTACCGAGAAGGTTTCATACCTGAAACTACGTATGCCAACGTAGGATAAGGATCGCTCTACCCAGTAGGACGATTCCTTCATATTTTTCCCATTGAGGGGTTTGGATCCATGTTCATGTCTTGTACCCCGGCAAGGTATAAGATGACTTAGCTGATCGGGCAGAGATCAGACGACACACATTAACGTGGTGGTTGCATGTCAGTTATATTAATGCTCTCCCAACTTAAAATTCTTTACTCATGATATATATGCATTCATGTTCATGTCAGATAATCATGTTCATTACCAGGTTTCAGTTTCAGTTTCAGCTCTTGATATGATCCTACATGGCACACTTCATCTAAAGACTTACATCCAAAACCAAGTTATGGAACTTCAAGCTCTACAAGCGGCACGGATGATAAGGATAGCATTGAAGACCTTTGGAGGCTCATACAAACCACACAAGATGGCTTATGATGTGTGGAAGGTGGCTTGGGAGTTTATTGAAGAATAAACTACTAGAAAAGGGACCAAATGCGCAAAGTGGCCAAACGTACAAATAGGGACATTTCTGCAAATTGGCTACACTTGCAAACTTGGACTAGATCGGGAGTTGGCTATTTGTGCAAGGAAGGTTATGCTTGGAAGAAGGCCATGCATGCAAGGTTGATTAGAGGGTCATCTATACAAGGATGGGCGTGTTTGCCCATTGAAGGCTAATTCTTGAATTGAAGACTACACTAAGAAGATTAACCAAACAAGACCCTTACTTCATTAAGGGTAGCATTGTAATTGCCTATTAGTCTTCTTTACTTAGCTTGTATATATAGCTTGTCTTTCATTTCATTACTTAGATTTTGATGATGAATATTTGAGTGATGATAGGATTTTCATAGTTTGTTTAGCTAGGGTTTAGCTTAGTTTAGTAGACTTAATGGTAGGTTCCATTATTGGTCTTTGAACCGTTTATTTCCAATGATTTCATGAAGATTGTTCGTTTGTGGATTTCATCCGAATATCTTGCCTTGAATTCATATTGCTTTGGTTCTTTTGGGTTGTTGAATTCAAATTAAAAGGGTTTAGGTTTCATATACCTAGATTTGTCTATGGGATTCCCCCATTCGGGTCAAGTATTTATCTCTATTCCTCATCCCCTTTCTTTCTATCCTTAATTTTCGCATTTTGAGTTGATTTGGTTTCATCCCCAAATCGATTCATATCAGAGCATAGGCTAAGAGGTTGTTCCTACAATTTCTAATCCTAGGCTAAAATTTTGAAAATTCAAAAAAAAAAAAAATCCAAAAAAATTCGAAAACGGGTTTTATGTTGTTTGTTTGTTGGATTTGAGGTTGAATCTGTGTTTGTTGCCATCTATAATCTCTAAATCCGAAGTTTGAAGTGGTTTGGTGAAGTTTGGAGTAGTTTACCATTGTTGAACTTGGAGGTTTTTGAAGAACAATTGAGGTTTAATTGATTCGACCAAAATTTTGTTGTTGTTTGTTGATTTTGATATTAGATATGTGTTTGTTGGTGTGAAAACCCCTTGGAAATGAAATTTGAAGAGATTTGGAAAGGGTTTGTGATTTTCACCATTGAAGACCCTTCAAATGCTTAAAATTCAAAAAGTGGGTCTATTGATTAAGGGTTCAATTGGTGAAATTAACTATTGGGCTTTGTTCTCCACATCATAGTGAACTTAGATCCGAAATTTGAGTTAATTTGGAGCTAATTTGAAAGATCTACCATTTTTTGGGTTTTGAAGGTTTGAAGGACTTGAAGAACTTGAAAATGGGTCTTCAAACTTAGGGCGAAATTGAAGCTAATTGGGTGTTGAATCTTGTTCTATAGGTGAAGGGGATCCTAGATCTAGAAGTTGGTGGAAGAACAAGAAGATTCGAAAGGGTTTTGAATTTGGGTGTTCTTGGCAACACTCATATCTTTATCTTGGAGAAGAAGACCTAAAAGGGGAGTTTGATCAAAAGAGATTCACCAAAAGTTGTCAAAAGGTGTTTGTGGGCCCAAGTAAGTATAAAAAAAAATCATTAAGTCCAATTTTCTGATTTTCAAAAAAAAAAAATGCCACGTCAGTGATGACATCAGCAGTCTGACGCGCCTGTCAGGGCCAAATTCAGAGAGTTGGTAGTTTTCAACACTTAGAAATTTTTTCTAAGTGTTGGCAGATTTTGGTCCAACTTTGAGGGGGCATATCTTTGTGTGTATAAGGACTTACGGGACCCATAATATATGTAAATACAAGTTCAGAGAGTCTACTTTCCAAATCAAAGCCGTTCGTCAATCAGAGCTTTGTAGAATCAGTTATGTGCGTTTTAAAAAGCTACTGCAAGCAGTTCCGAATTTTCTAAGTGTTGGCCAAAAACTTCTCAAATTTGTCTAAGTGTTTGGCCAAGGTTTGTTCACTTCTTCTTCTCATTTCTTTGATTCTCCTAGCTAATTAACAACTAGGAATTGCTCCTTACTTGGTTGTTAACTAGTGATTGAGTCCTTAATTTCTTTCGTGCCAAATCTTCTCAAGCTTTTCTCGTTTTCATATCGTTGAATCTTCTTGGCTCAAGTCCTTTTTATTTATCGAGTCGTCCGTCTTTCGATTAACAAGAATCTATTCCTTCACAAAGGTTAGCAATCTTGTGAATTAATTTGGATTAAAAGGGTTCTTGGCCAACCTTGGAAGAAGCTTAGGGTGAGAGGTAAGGTTTGAGAGTTTAATACGAGTGAAGTGAGGCTTTTATTACTAATGTTGTGTGCTAGTTTTGCAGGTTTAAATGTCGGTCCGACATACGCAAGATTTCCCTAACATGGAGGGGATAGAATTGATTCTCTAAAGATGGCGGCGATGGAATCCAAAATAGAAACTAAATTGAATGACATGGAAGCAGATATGCGTGGCATGGTTGGGAGGTTAAGTGGTATGGATGAACGGATAGAACCCGTAAGGAAGGTGCAACGAATGAAGATGGAGAAGTCTAAGCCTTGTGAAGTGAAAGAGAGGAATGAAGCGGAGGGTTCCCTTAACCCTCCCAAAGATGTACTTGACACTAACCCTTCTAAAGGAATACTTGGCACTTGTTCCAACTCCCATGAGATTGCGAGAGAAAAGATTGAGAGAAGTAAGGGAGTGAAAAGTGACAACTCTAGAGTGAAAAAAGGAGAGGTTGTGAGGAGTGATGTAAGGGAGTTGTCACAACCCCATTCTAACCCTTGTAACTTTTCTTTCTTCTCTAGTTGTTTGAAAAATGGTGTAGGTATTCTTGGAAACAAACCCAATGTTGAGCCTCAAACTTTGAAAGTTCATGAGGTAGTTGAGAGCTTCCCAAAGGAGCAAATGGATTGCCAAGTTGAAATCCGAGGTAAAAGAGATGTTGTGTGCGAACTTCAAGGTAAAATAGCTAATCTTAACACCACAAATGATGTGATTGACCATGTTTTTGAAGTGAGTGAAAATAATGGCTTGTCCTTAATTGAGCTTAATGAGTCTTTGCCTTGTGATGATCTTAGTGCTATAATGACAATTGGCAATGTAGTTGAAATGGATGGTCTAACACTAGTTGATCCTATTGATGACTATCTTGACTCTTCTTTTGAGTTCAAGTTGTGTCCACCTAGTGTTGATCCTCTTGATTTGCATGTTAGTACATTGTCATGTGAGATGTTAGGACACCCACTAGTTGATCCTAGCGATGACCGAATTGATTCTAATAGCAAGATCAATTTGTGTCTAACTAGTGTGGTTGCTTGTGTTGATCAATTTGTTTGCTATGAAAATTCACTATTTGAGGAACCTTATGATGTTCTTAAAGACCCTCAATTTAGTGATGATGTTGGTATAATTGATCATTTACCTAGTCGTGTGCATGAAAGTATTGTGGAAAGTGACCGTTGTCTTTATGAGAGTGGAATTGCATGCTTTGATACTTCATTGTTAATTGATTCTTCTCTTTTTATAGATAATGCGTTATTTGATATTGACATGATTATTGGGAATGATGAACCTAGTGCGGTGTTTGGTAATGTTGAGAATTTAATTTCTTTTGGAGACTATAATGTGATACCTAACCCACTATGGAGTGATGACACTCTTTCCCATGATGGAGATCTTTCTTTGAATGATTGTGATCTATTTGTGGGGAAGGAAAGTGTTACAAGGGAAGGTGATTCTTGTCAAGAAATTGAAAATTCTTCCTTTCATGTTCAACTTCATAATAGCCTATTGAATGATCTTATTCTTGAACCTAATAGTGAGGCTACATTGGGGGATGATATAAATGAGGAAGTTGTCTTAAGTGATACCTTTCTTTATTACTTGTTTGCATATGATGACGCTCTTGTGTGTGTTTGGGGTGCATCTTATGTAGAGGAAGGTACTTATGGGGTTGATAAGAGTGTTCTTGACTATGAAAAGTAGATATTCTTCCCATTTGATCCCGGTGATACTTTTCCGTTTGAATTCTTTGCTTGTAAATTCCTTTGTGTGTTATTGGATAAATGTATAATAGGATTACATGAATGATTTTTGCACAATGACTTGAGGCATAATTTTGTCTATGACCCTAATGCTTTGCCCTCTTGTCATGACTTGGTTTTAAAACCATTGTTAGTTGAGACTAGTGTAATGAGTGGGATTCCAGGTTGGAGTGACCTTGTGTTGAATCTTACACTTAGTCTTAAAATGGGTCAATCTTGTTTGAGAAGTGAGGATACAACGTGTTTCATAGCTTCCATAACCAAAGTAGTTTTCCATGCTTCTTATTCTAAGCACATTGGTTCCATCACTTTGTCCTTGCTTCGTGCTTTTCGGGGAAATCACCTTGTTGATATCCCATGTGTGTACATGCTTTTCTTGATAATCATTGATGTGTGGTTGTACCATAAATTTATTCATCATTGGCATGAATTTGTGATTATTATGTTGTGTGCTAACCCTCAATCCTTGAGGAGTATGTTTGCGTATGTCTTTCCTTGGGTTTTGCTAGGTTCGGATTCAAGGACGAATCCTTTTGAAGAAGGGAAGGATGATATGATCCTACATGGCACACTTCATCTAAAGACTTATATCCAAAACCAAGTTATGGAACTTCAAGCTCTACAAGCGGCAGGGATGATAAGGATAGCATTGAAGGCCTTTGGAGGCTCATACAAGCCACACAAGATGGCTTATGATGTGTGGACGGTGGCTTGGGAGTTGATTGAAGAATAAGCTACTAGAAAATGGACCAAATGCGCAAAGTGGCCAAACGTGCAAATAGGGACATTTCTGCAAATTGGCTACACTTGCAAACTTGGACAAGATCGGGAGTTGGCTATTTGTGCAAGGAAGGTTATGCTTACAAGAAGGTCATGCATGCAAGGTTGATTAGAGGGCCATCTATGCAAGGAGGGGCGTGTTTGGCCATTGAAGGTCAATTCTTGAATTGAAGACTACACTAAGAAGATTAGCCAAACAAGGCCCTTACTTCATTAAGGGTAGCATTGTAATTGCCTATTAGTCTTCTTTACTTAGCTTGTATATATAGCTTGTCTTTCATTTCATTACTTAGATTTTGATGATGAATATTTGAGTGATGATAGGATTATCATAGTTTGTTTAGCTAGGGTTTAGCTTAGTTTAGTAGATTTAATAGTGCGTTCCATTATTGGTCTTTGAACCGTTTATTTCCAATGATTTCATGAAAATTGTTCATTTGTGGATTTCATCCGAATATCTTGCCTTGAATTCATATTGCTTTGGTTCTTTTGGGTTGTTGAATTCAAATTAGAAGGGTTTAGGTTTCATATACCTAGATTTGTCTATGGGATTCCCCCATTCGGGTCAAGTATTTATCTCTATTCCCTATCCCCTTTCTTTCTATCCTTAATTTTCGCATTTTGAGTTGATTTGTTTTCATCCCCAAATCGATTTGTATCAGTTCTTATCATGTTACTTTCATATGCCACGTTTATTTCATTCAATTGCTTTACATACCAGTACATTCAATGTGCTGACGTCCCTTTTATTGCCCAGGGACCTACATTTCACGATGCAGGTACGGATTTACAGGACGACGCCTCTGCTTATTAGGATCTGCTCCTATCAGCTTTATTTGGTAAGCCCCACCTCCTTCGGGGTTTAGACATTGTCTTTCTTTTATTGGCTATACAGTTAAAGGTATGTTAGGGGCCTTGTCCCAGCGAATATGTTTTCATGATCAGACTTTTGTTAGAGGTTTCATAGACGAGACAAGTCAGTTATGTCATGTTAGACTTTTAGAGTTGTTTAGCCAGTTTGGGTTATTTATGATATTATCCGCATTCATGATTTAAACGAGTATTTCTATATTATATGGTGACTTACCATGTTTTACAAAAGCTCATCATGCATTTCACGTTATATTTCCTCTCATGTATGCCTCATGATGATTCAGCAAGCCATATGGTTCGCTCGGTCACATGTAGTCAGGCACCGAGTGCCGTGTGACACCCAGGTCATGGTTCGGGGCAAGACACACTCCTCGCACCAGAGCACAAACCTCCGCTCCGGAATGAATCTCGGACACGGGACATATTAATGTACCTCTCGTTTCCGAAACTATCCTCGGACCACGAGCCCATAATCTGGGTCACATGAGTGCCTTCCCATACCTCTTACAGAACAGTGTTTCTTACCTTCTCAATATCAATACTCAACTCATCATTTCATGTCACAATACCCTTGAGAAAATATTATTAGCTTCTCATAACAACACATCCATTGCAGATTCAATCACACAGGACTAATGGCACGAAGCCTACACAATCACTAAATCACATTCACATAGGAGTTTTGCCACACAATATCATGCATGAAAACTAGACATGCTTTCTCCTAAGGAAATCACAAAACATACAATCAACTACCAATGTCTAACTCAAGTAGACCGTAACCTACCTCAAAGTAGAGCTGGAACAACGCAGGTCACTCTGCTACTGCCTTTCCTTTCCTCAAAGCCTCAGTACACTTACGGTCTAGAAATAGAAGGCTCAATGAGTCACATTGCTCAATTCACAAGTACCAAAAGCAAGAATACCCTTCCCTTACCCCATTCCAAGGGGTGGATGATTTTTTAGGTGAAAAACAACCTATCAAGGCCCCTAGTATTCATTAATCATCAATTTATAGCAACATTCTATCAAATATTCCCATTACAAGCAGTTTTTATGGTAAAGACACCATTTTTATAGAACCCTAGGTCTCCAATCACTTAATTTATGTCTCTAAACGTTCAATTTATGATTAAGAGAAACTAACCAATGCATTTAGATGATAATTACACGATAATAACCATAACCCATCAAGTTTAGACGGTTTATTAACATTCTAGGGTTTCTATTTCAATTTCACCATTAAAGACCCATGAAGAGGATTATAATAATGAGGGAGAATGGAATGATATAATGGAAATCAATAGAACTTACCTCTCAAAGTTATCTTGCCCTAGCATGAAAATTCTCTCTAGGTGTTGGAAAGTGTGTTGGTGTTTTATGAAAAGAGAAGATAAAACTAAGTATATAAAATTCGGGCTACTGTTTTACATCGACCGCTATAGCGGTCATCACGTTGCTGCAGCGGTACCACTATAGCGCCCCCCCCCCCCCCCCCCCCCACGAATTCACTGTGACCGCTATGGCGGTCCAATCACCACTATAGCAGTGCCGCCCTAGCAGTACACTGCCCACTACAGCTGCCACCAAGGAAAATGGACGGCCGCTGGCAGCGGTACATTTTGGGCAGTGAGCTCGACTTTTGTCCAGTTTTTCCCCCTATCACCCCACATTTCATCCAAGGCCTTAAAAAAAGAAAAAAACAAACATACACATATACAAAAAGACAGCCTACGAATTCACCCGTGGCCTCGAAATTCCCAATGGAGTCCTAATTTCCCATAACGACCGCAAGGGTCGTTACAATTCTCTTGCAATTCATTAAGTCGAATTTCACTTTTACAAATTTTGTGATAATGTTTTTGCCTCCCGACGATCGTTGCAGCGGTCGACGTTTCGCTACGGTGGTCCTGCTATGGCGGACAACATTAAATATCGAAACCCCGTGGCGGCGACCGGCCAATGGCGGCGGCGGACTCGCTACAACGGTAATACCACCGTTGCAGCGGTCCATATCGACCAGTGAGCTCTGGTTTTTTCCCAATTTTCACCCAAAATCCCAACACCAATCTGAGGCCCTACAGACGCAAACCAAACATGCACATATACATAAAAACATGCTACGGACTCACCTGTGGCCTCGAAATCCCCAGCGGAGGTCTAATTTACCAAGTCACCCCCCAAATGAACATACAATAATTTTCAAAAAATGCGCAAAAACAAACAAAATCAAGTTTCAGTTTTAGTCTCCTAATTCTTTGAGTTCTCATTAGGCTCATTTCTATTCACGAGAAGGTCCTAGCAAAGGTAAAATAGTCAAAGCCCCTATATCGACCTAGCAGGTCGTTATATCAAATACCAATTAAACAACCGTTCGTCCCTGAACGGACAAGAAAGGGAAACAAGGTAAAAGGTACCTGAATCAGTGAAAAGCAGGGGATAATGATTATGCATATCGGATTCAGTCTCCTAAGTAGCTTCCTCAACGGGACGATTCTTGCACTAAACTTTCACGGACGCTATCTCTTTCAACCTCAGCTTACGAACCTCCCTATGTAGAATAACAATAGGCTCTTCCTCATAAGACAAATTCTCATCCAACAAGACAGTCCCAACGAATGATAAATGAACCATCACCATGATGTCTCTTCAACATAGAAACATGAAACACCGGATGAACGCCTGACATACTTGGAGGCAAAGCCAACTCATAGGCTACATCCGCCACACGACTAAGAATATCAAACGGACCAATGAATCTAGGACTAAGCTTACCTTTCTTCCCAAACCTCATCACACCCTTCATGGATGAGACTTTCAACAACACTTGCTCCCCAACCATGAACTCAAGATCTCAGACCTTCTGGTCCGCATACTCCTTCTGTCTACTCTGAGCCGCCAAGAGCTTTTCCTGAATCACCTTGACTTTATCTAAGGACTCTCTCAAAAGGTCAGTACTCCATGGCTTTACCTCAAATGCATCAAACCACCCAATACGAGATATACATCTCTTCCCATAAACAGCCTCAATCGGAGCCATATCAATGCTCGAGTGGTAACTATTATTATACGCAAACTCTGCCAATGGTAAGAACCGATCCCAATGACCACCGAAATCAATCACACAAGCTCGGAGCATATCCTCTAGGACCTGAGTTGTCCGCTTAGACTGGTCATCTGTCTGAGGGTGGAAAGTTGTACTAAGGTCCAATCTAGTACCCAATTCAGACTGCAAAGTCCTCCAAAATTCGGATGTAAAGGTCGTGCCTCTATCGGATATGATGGAAATAGGAACCCCATGAAGACGAACAATATCACGGATATAAATCTGGGCCAACGTCTGAGCAGTATAGGTGATTTGAACCAGTATGAAATGGGCAAACTTGGTCAATCTATCAACAATGACCCAAATCGAATCAAACTTACCCAGGGTCTTTGGAAGACTAACAACAAAATCCATCGCTATCCTCTCCCACTTCTACTCTGGAATGGGCATCCTCTGAAGTGTACCCCCGGGTCTCTAGTGCTCGTATTTTACCTGCTGACAATTTAAGCACTGTGAAACAAACTCAATAACATCCCGCTTCATCATAGCCCACCAATAATGTTGCCTCAAATCCCGATACATCTTGGTAGCACCAGGATGAATAGAATATCTAGAACTGTGAGCCTCCTCTAAAATCATCCCAATCAAGTCATCAACACAAGGGACACAGACACGCCCATTGATCCTTAAAACGCCCTCATCATTTATCATGGCCTCCTTGGCCTCACCACTTAAAACCTTGTCACAAATCTTGTACAAGCTCGAGTCCTCAAACTGCCTTGCCTTAATCTGCTCGAGAAACGATGATCTCGCCTCAACACAAGCCAACACTCTGCCCGAATTAGACACATTAGCCTCATGAAACTGTTAGCCAGAGTCTGGACCTCCCTGGCCAACAGACGCTCTGACACAATCAAACGGGTCAAACTACCCATACTAGCTGATTTCCTGCTCAGGGCATCTGCTACCACATTTGCCTTGCCAGGATGATACAAGATAGTAATATCATAATACTTAAGCAACTCCATCCATCTCCGCTGCCTAGAATTAAGATCCCTCTGAGCAAACACATGCTGAAGACTGCGATGATTAGTAAATACCTCACAACGGACACCATAGATATAGTGCCTCCAAATCTTCAACGCAAAAACCACAGCTACCAACTTCAATTCATGAGTAGGATAGTTCTTTTCATGAACCTTAAGCTGTCTGGAAGCATAAGTGATCACCTTCTTTTCCTGCATCAAAACAACACCCAAACCAGAACGAGAAGCGTCACAATAAACCACAAAGTCCTTGCCCTCTACGGGCAAAGATAAAATAGAAGTTGTAGTCAATAAAGTCTTGAGATTTTGGAAGCTCTCCTCACACTCGTCGGACCACTAAAAAGGTACCTCTTTCTGAATCAAACGGGTCAAATGTGAAGCAATAGAAGCAAAACCCTTCACAAACCAACGGTAGTAACTGGCCAACCCCACAAAGCTGTGAATCTCTGTCACTGATGTAGGCCTAGCCTAATCTCGCATTGCCTCAATCTTCTTAGGATCAACTATAACCCCTTCCTTCGAAACCACATGCCCTAAGAAGGACACAAACTCAAGCCAAATCTAACACTTAGAGAACTTGGCATACAACTTCTTGTCTCTCAGCAACCCAAGAACAACCCTCAAGTGTTTTTCATGATCTTCTTTACTCTTCGAATAAACCAGAATGTCATCAATAAATACTATGACAAACGAGTCTAAGTATGGCTGAAAAATGCTATTCATCAAATCCATAAAAGCAGTTGGGGCATTAGTAAGCCCGAAAGACATAACAAGAAATTCATAATGCACATATCTAGTCCGAAAAGCTGTCTTAGGAATATCCTCTACCCGAATTTTCTACTGATGATCACCCGATCTCAAATCGATTTTTGAAAACACAGAAGCCCCCTGAAGCTGATCAAACAAATCATCAATACGAGGGATGGTGTATTTATTTCGGATGGTGACTTTATTCAACTGGCGGTAATCAATGCATATTCGCATAGTCCCATCTTTCTTTTTCACAAAAAAACACAGGAGCGCGTCACGCGGAGATACTCGGATGAATAAAACCCTTACTAAGAAGATCCTGAAGCTGATCTTTCAATTTTCTCAACTCAGCAGGCACCATCCTATATGGTGGAATAAAAATAAGGCGGGTCCCTGGCTCTAAGTCAATGCAAAAATTAATATCATGATCTGGTGGCATGCCGGGCAAGTCTGCGAAAGACACCTCCCCAAACTCACGTACCACAGGAACTGACTCAAGACATGGACCGTCAACACTGGTATCACGAATATGTGCCAAAATAAGCCAAGCACCCCCTATCAACTAGCTTTCTTGCACGAATAAAGGAAATGATTTTCTTTGGGGAGGGACTAACGTTACCCTTCCACTCAAGTCTAGGCACCCCGGGCATAGCTAAGGTGACTGTCTTGGCATGATAGTCTAGAATTGCATGATAAGGAGCTAACCAACTCATACCCAGAATAACATCAAAATCTACCATGAATCCCTAAGTATTGCACTCTTTATCCTTTCGCCCGATTTTTGTACCAATTGGATTTTTCCGACAAGATTTTTAATGAGACAGTTGCGAGGGGTAACTAGATGATTTCTAGGAAAGAAGGGGAAAATCTTCCACTTCCCGGCCACATGTCAGCGAGTAACCGAAAACTGAGGTGACTATCTGTATAGAGCAAAATCCGTAGACACCAAGTGGACGTATCAAATTGTGAAACGTGGCGATGGTGACAGTTCAGATCCGAGTCTACGAACAAGGGGTTTCGAAAAAGCATACAAAGCTCCGGATAAGTAATTTGGTAACCCGCTTCCGGAGGCAGAAGCTAAAAAGAGGCCGGAGGAGCGTCACAACTCACTGGTCAAACATCATTCAGTGCACAGCCGTTACAGGAGACCCCCAAGTTTCCTCCAGCCTTTATTAGTCTTTATTAGTCTTTATCACTCTTTATTATCTTTTATTGCAACGTTAATATTGGTAATTGAGGGGACACGATTTATGGAATTTGTACCACAACTCTAGTATAAATAGAGGTACTCATTCTATTGTAAGACATCTGAATGATTATACAACAATGCAAAGTATTCATATTATTCTTAGCATTTGCTCTTTGATCTTATTGCCATACTTACTAAGCTCTGGTGCCACGGCCAGACCGGAACGGAGAAATCTAAGTCCGGAATTGTCACCTGCTGCCCAGGCTTTTCCTTACTACTCATTTTATTTACTTATATTTACATTATCTCGATACGAAAATCATAATCTTGTTGGTCATTTTGATCTACGTGCCTCTAACCACGTCTATAAATTCAACTGAACCGTTTTACGGGTAAACAATTTCTGAAGTGGGACAATTTTGTGACGGATGGTCCATTATAAAAAAAAATCTCAAAAAAGAACAAATTAATCGAGTGAAAATTTTGTGATGAAATTGCAATAAACCCTCATTTCCGTCATAAATTTGTGATAGAATTGTGACACTCTGTCATTCAGTCACAAATTTCTAACTAAATTGTGACGGATCATCATTGTCCATCATCACCTATTGCTATCTCTAGCTACAAGCTATAGGTAAGTCTACTTAAAAATGTAAGATTTGTACTGTTGAAAATAATACGTGTTGTCTGCTATTGTTACAGTCAAAAGTGACATGATGATCAAATTTTCTTTATATTTGTAGTATTTATATATAAAGTAAATTAATTAAATGTTATCTGACATTTACAAGCTATATTCATCATGTAATAAGTGATAGAGAAAATAGTCAAATACCCCCTCAATGTTTACTCAGATTAATTATGACGCACCCAACCTTTACGGGTGACCTATTACCCCCCCCCCCCCCCCCCCCAGTCTTATTTTTTTAGTATTTTAGTGACCTTTAAGTGCTGATGTGACACTGTGCGTGACTACACGACCAAGCAGCGCGTGATTACTGCGTTTGACGTGTTATTTTTGGCCACGTGAATCTAAAATAATGGTAAAAAAAACCCACCCTTTATTTTCTCTTCCTTCTCTCTTCCTTTCTTCAATTTCAACGTTAAACTCCATTGTTGCCATAGCTTGAAGAAAAAAAAACTTCAAATTTGTGCGATGGATTGTAGTGGTAAGTATTATTTTCTCTAAATTATTATTCTCATCTTTTATTTATATGTTATATTTTACTGATTTCTTGTAATTTCACTTAATTTTATTTTCTAGGATTCTTAATGGAAAAGTTCAAATCGGAGTTGAACAATCTTTGTACTGAAAATGATGATCCAAAGATGAAGCGTCAAGTGCGATTCCAGCATGGAGTATTATTAAAAATGCATATTTCTTGGTCTTATAATAATCGCGGAAGAATATTTTGGACATGCTCCTTCTATGGGGTACGGTAAAAAAAAATTATGTTTCGTGTCCTATTTCTGCCACACATTACAGTGTGCATAACGTGAGTTGAATTTTTTTTTTATAGGCTAAGAAATGTAAGTTCTTTGAATGGAGGGATGATCCTATTGATGAAAGGTCTAAGTTTGTTATTCACAAATTGATTAAAAAAATGGAAGAGCAAGCAGTGGAATTGAAGAAGAAAATGGCGGAAGAAGTTGGTTTGACAAAGGAAATGGAAGAAGGAGATTCTTCTTGCATTGATGGAGATATTGGTAATGAGAATAGTGAAATGGCCATTGGTATTGAGAATGTCACTACAAATGAAGAGATGAAAGTGTTAAAGATTGAAGAAGAGATGAAAGTGTCAAAGCTTGAAGAAGAGATGAAAGTGATGAAGCTTGAAGAAGAGAAGAAGGGTAGATGCTTTACTATTAACAAGTTTTTCTTTTTGTGCATGTTCTTTGGTGTTGTTATTTGGTTTATTGGGTGTTCTTGAACAAGCATTACCAATGTCGATTGCCATAGTAGAATTACATGTTTGTTTCTTGAAGGATGTTTAAGTGATTGTTATTCACTTTATGTATGTAAGTTGAAGGAGTTTCTTGTCATGGATGTTCAATCAAAAAGTTGTCTTCATTTAATTTGACAACAAAAACCATAGATAAAGTTCATAGATATAGATTTCATAGATCATTCATAAAGTTCACATAATAGGGAGAGACCTAATCTATTTCAATAACCTCCCTCTTGATATTAACAAAGAAGGTTACTTTCTAATTATGTTCACAACCATTAAAACATAAGACATGTCCCTCTTGAAGACGGTTTGCATTGATGATATCCTTCCACCCTTGGCAGAGATGCACGCCAACCTTATACGTCATATTGTATGCACGCTCCTCATAGAGAACAACAGCTTGTTTATTTGTGTTTGGAAGAAAATCCTATATGTCAGAAGGTAGGATCTGCACAAAATACATGAGGCATTATGAATAATGAAACACGTAAATTGAAATAAATTTGAAAAATAACACTTACAAAATCATCGTTCTCAACGTATGATTTGGTTAGTTTCTTCTCGAAATAAACCAGTTCATCTTCACCTAGAGGCATTTGGCTATGAAATAATGTTTGTATGTAGGGATGAATTGAAATGTAAAGGTTAATAACCTTTTTATAGGTCGGTGACATTGAATGCATTGTTACAATTCCCATTCGTTTTCCCAACTACCAGTCAATGTACATGAATTCAATTTAATGTAATTGAATCGTCCAATGAAGGTTGCTGACTGAATTCATTTCAGTTAATGTACATGAATTCAAGCTGGCACTGAAATCTTTCCAGATTTCTTTGTACACACACTGCACAGTTTTAACTTCACTGCTCAATGTACACATTGCAGAAATCATGCATCACTGCTCAATACACTGTACAAATGGAACTAACAAGTATGCTTAACAAGTAAACTATGATTAATAAGTCATCCAAACACTTAATTGAGCACAAAAACATTACACTCACAGAAATGTTTAATAGTCATTCTCACAGCTAATTCAAGTCTTCCAAACAACCTAATTCAAGTAATGCAAATAATACAAAGTGTTTAATATCCAAAACAGCTTAATTGTCATCCAAATAATGGTCATCATTTCCATGGCTCCTTTCCTTTGCTGCTAGTGGCCTTGTTGAGTAGCATGGTTTTCCTGTGTACCTCATCCCTTGCCTTGCCTTGTGACCAAGGTCTCCTGTGACTTCAGCAAATCTTAAGCCCGTTTGGATTGGCTTATAAGTTGCCTATAAACTATTTTCAGTTTTTTTGAGTGTTTGGATGACCAACTTAAAGCCATTTTGTGCTTAAAATAAGCCCAAAAAATTAATTAGGCCCGTTTGGCTTAGCTTATCTAAAGCAGCTTATAAGCTGTTTTTGGCTTATATAAGCTACTTTTTTTAAGCCCATCCAAACAGGCTCCTTATAGGCTGGCTTGCTTGATGTTTACCACCAAAATTCAACACTCTACTAGAAGGCATGCCATGCTGCAATAAACAAATTTGAAAATTAGTCAGTTCACACATACCAATGCTATTGTAAAGAAAATATTAAACTTACATTTAGGGATGTATAACCATTTTCAGCAACAAAGACTCTCATACCAATCTCTTCTAGCATGGTTATGATGGTCTTGTGTCTTGCAGCCAAGATCCAAGCATTACAGCTCTCAGCCATATTATTGTCAATGATGTCACATTTAATTTCAGTATTAAAGTATACCTTACAGAAAGTGTGTTCCTTGTAGTAGAGTAAATCCTCAACAATCTTCTTACCACTAAGCAGCTCCAATTTGTCCAAATTTCTCCTCAAATGTGCTTCGAGCACATCGCCAGAAAATCAGCCTCCTTGCCTCCCCAATCTTTTGACTAGTTTGCAAGGATGTGTCTAGCACATTACCTCTGCTCCACTTCTGGTAGCAACTCTTTTATAGTGGCAAGAAGCCCCTAAAAAGGAACAGTTTAAATCAGCAAAGTGTAACAACATAAACAATATAAATCAAGAGTTTAGTACCTTCTGCATATCGAAAATGACTGTGTAACCAGTCCCATCCCCTAAGTTCAAATCTTCAATCAATATTTTCATAAACCATGTCCAAGTGGTTTTGTTCTCATACTCCACAACAGCCCAAGCAATTAGCAACATCTGGTTGTTGCCATCCTTAGCCACAGTAACTAGCAGTTGCCCTTTGCTACACCCCTTTAAGAAACAGCCATCTAACCAAATGTATTTTCTACAACCACTCAAAAATGACCTTTTCAAGGCATCAAAACAGATGTAGAAACCTAAGAAGCAAGGCCTACCATCTTCAGCAAATTCTGTAGGAGACACTTTCACCACACAAGTACTTCCAGGATTTGTTATCAACACTTCATCTCTGTAATCAAGTATTCTTCCAAACTCTTCTACATGATCACCCATGATCTCTAGTAAAACCTTAGCTCTAACTCTCCTAATAGTGGACCTGCCAACATGTACACCAAGTTCCTTCCTAATTTCCTCTTCGAGTTTGCAAATTATGATTTTTGGTTGTTCAGTAATTCTATCTTTGTAGTGGCTAGCAAGGTACTTAGAAATGCACATATAGTTCCTTGTCGTCTAAACACATTTATGTTTAGGATAGTATGTTTTGATTTGAAAATTCTTGGTTGAATTGTCCAGCTTAGCATAAATTAACCAAGGACAACCATCTCTACATGTGACCTTCACCGTTGAAGGCTCATTCACAAACTTATCTAACGGAATATGCTTCTGAAGTGAATATCTAGTCACAGCATCTCTAAACTCATTAACACTCTGAAAAATCATACTAAGTTGCCATACTACCTTCTTACATGCAGGGTCAAACCTTATGTATTTACTTTCCCTTCTAGCTTTCAAGTTTACCCCCTCCTCAACATCATCCTCCTCAGATGTACAACTACATGCATTAGAACTAAAGTAAAAAGGTTCATCACCACCTACCCTTCCTTCTAAACCTCTATTGTTAGGTTCTGTTTCATCAAATCCTATGTCTTGTTCAACTTCACCTAAAGGTACATCATCAGGGTTAGATTTCCCCTTTTTCTCTCTTCTAGTCCTTCTCTTATAAGCCCTCCTTTCAGCCCTAAATGTTTTAACTTCCTCATGTATATCAGATCCATCATCACCATCTGGATTATCAAATACTGCCACATGGTCAGATTCTACATCAGAATCTATTGAGTCAGATTCCTCATCAACATGGTCACTACTTACTTGATTTGCATTTTCACTATCTGCAGGTTCAGTTTGTTGGGGTGAATTTTCAGCAACTTCTGTTTGTGGGGTTGAAGAATTAGTGGGAAATTGAGAGGGTGAAGTAGTAGTGGGAAATTGAAAGAGTGAAGTAGTAATGGCTGGAGTGTCAAGTGGTGTATTTTTAGTGGCTGGGGTCTCATTAGGGTTGCTTTGACAACCATTTGGTTCACATTGGATACCCTCACCAACTTTATTAAAAGCATCACTTTTTGTTTGGTTGTTGGCAACAATATATTCCAATGGCAATAGGGGCACATGTGGTTCATCCACCATGTGGCAGACATATATCTCCGCAATGTCCCCATCTTTCAAACTTAGGGAAAGGTCAAAATATCCTTGTCACTAAGTATATCTACAAGAATGTCACTACCAGGGGGCTTCACCTTAAAAGCACAACTTGGAATATACCTACTTCCTTTATGTAGTCCCTAAGCTCAAAATATGACAACCTATCAATCAACATCAACATCTAAGAATTCTGTACAATTACCACCCTCATATCTTGGCACACCACCACTAAAATCAAATACCCCACCATAAAACCATCTCAAAGTAACATAAATAAAGTCAGTCATACCTGAAAGTTACAAAACAACAATATTTAACAAAACCGCTAAATTACAAAGCAACAATATTTAACAAAACCCCTAAATTACAAAGCAACAATACTTAACACAAGCAACATCAAAGGCAAAGATATGATTTTTAACAAAATCAGCAGCAATTAGTAACAAACCCCTAGTTACTCGTTCAGTTACGTTATTCTACTAAAAGAACCCTAATTTTACAAACAACCCGATTGAAAAGCCTAAAATGCAAACAAATAATTTAATGTGTCAAAACCCTAGCAAGCAAACTATATTAGTAGAGAAATACACTAAAAAATACATAAAAGGAAAAATTCTGCAAAATCGCGACTGATAGCTTCCTTGAGAAAATTAAAATTCAACCAAACTTGAGAATGCAAAAACGACCCTAGAATTCACTAAATATTATGCGAATTAGAGTAAATGGTAGATGGATTGAAAATTTTCAAGGTAAATAGTGGAAGATAGATTGACAAATCGATGAGAGAGAGAGAGGAGTGAAATAATAGTTTGGTTAAAGTTTAGGTGGGTAAAAGGTAAAAGGAGTGTAAAATGATGATTTGGAATTTTTAAAAATGCGTGTACTGCACGTGAGTTAAAAAAAATGGGGGTCACTAAATAATATCCACTTAAAGGTCACTAAAATACTGAAAAAATTAGATTGGGTGTAACAGGTCACTCGTAAAGATTGGGTGCGTAACAGGTCACCCGTAAAGATTGGGTGCGTCACAATTAATCTAAGTAAACGTTGAGGGGGTATTTGACTATTTTCTCATAAGTGATAATATATATATAAGCATCGCCGGTAATGACTTTAACAAGATTTTGCGGCAATATGATGTTGTAAATTAACAATTATGCGTTCACCCTTTAAATATTTGGTATAAATATTAGTGCGGATAAGTTTTAACCTTTTGATAAAAGGGTTGAACTATGAAATATGTTCGGAATATCTAAAATATCTTAAGAGCTTTCGATATAACTGATACATTCAGGGGTCGGTGCAACTTCCGGATAGAGAGTTCATTTGAATTCAGTACTTTTTATGTAGAATATAAATTGATTGTGTAAAATTCACTAAAATTGCAGTAAATGGTACATAATTAGAATCCACAACTTAAAAAGTACAATATTGCTATAAAACCGTACTATAGTTTGAACTCATAAAATTAGAATCTTGAATCCACCTCTATAAATATACTATCAATAGATATAAAGATCTTTTGCGAGATTATGCTTAAAGATGCAAATAATATAGTCATAAATAGAGTATTGCTTCCAGAATAACTTGTGATTAGCTATCCCAAATTAAACTAATTATAATTATAATCTAGCTAAAGATTTTATTTCTTATTGAAAAAATATTCTCTCTAGATTGGAATTATCAATTCGAGTACTTATATATGCCACACATAATCAATTCGAGTACTTATATATGCCACACATAATCAATTCGAGTACCCTGCCACTCATAATGAAGAGCACGGCAAGTGGTCAATACCTTAATTACTGCAAAGACAAACAAATTTTCCATGAGAATGAAACCCATCTCAGCAGGTTGTCCCAAAAGTTATAGAGGTCCACAACCCCTGAAATTGAATTTTGAATTTATGAAAATTGCTTAGATTAAAATACTAGCTGAATTTATAGTTTTAATTTGTTATATATAGTGAGGGAGAGCAAAAGGAGAAAAGGGAAGGGAATGTTACGCTACTTATAAAGAAGTTTGAACCCTCCACCACAATTGGGAATGTCAAAGAACTGGCAACGCATGTGCACTAATCACAAACTAAATAGCTAAGGAACTTGCAATCTTATGCTATGAAGATGAAAGCCCTGCGGTGGAAGCTTATGAAGCTATACAATGTCATCCGCTATAGGAGATGGATTATTAGGACTTAACTTAATACATGGACTATCCCTTAAACTTGTTAAGATATTTAATTTAAATACTCAAACTAAGCCTTGTTTCAATTACTCAACTTCTAATAAAGTGTTTCAATTAAACACTTTTGGTTCAAATTTTGCAAAAATAATTGGGTATATTTTCATTTGTCTGTTAGGTAGTTAAATTGATCACATAAAATATGTCATCTCCTTTAATTATACACATCAACCTCAAGTAGAAAAATGCATGAGATTTTACGGCTTATTGAGTTGAATGCTATTAATTAAAGGTGATGACATTTCAATTTAGTCTACTGATAGAAAAGAAAAGAAAAACGGAAACTAGTTCTGGCACCAAAACAAGTATACTCTGTTATGTGGCCTGCACTATTTTTATTCTCTTCGTTTTCTCTTGTTTTGCTCTTTTAAGTTGTATACCTGAGTGAAATATAAGAAAGGGTATAATTGCTTGCACATTACTGAATTCTTCAAGAGACTTGACTTTGAGGATTTCTGTTGCTATCAAAACCTTGATTTCACTTTGATCTGCTCCAAGTTTTTGATCTCTATAAAGAATTTGACATTAAGAATTCAAATTCAGTAGAAGTTTGCTCTTAAATTCATATGCAGCATGTTATACACATGTATCATAGAAGCTTAACAAAAGATTGTTACCAGTAATAATGAAATGAGCTGACTCATCAATTGACAGTTCGTTTGGTCAAATATTACACAGGTTGAACTCCTAGTCTGGTAAAATTATCTATTGTATTGTCCAAAAAGTCTGAAACTGTGTGAGGAACAACGAAAATAGCAATCATCTGGCCATGCCATGGTTCATCAAAATAGCAGCAGAGGCTCCAAGGTCACAACTTCAAAAGCCATAGAATGAATCAATATTATAATGCACGTGGTAGATTTGGGTGGACACTCTCGCCGAGGCCACAACACACATCATTACTCACAACAAGAAATAAGGAAATATAATATGTGCTCATATAAGCCGCTGGTTTCTTGCACATTAAATGACACAAAATTTGTTACCCCTACATATGTTGCTCTCATATTAAATGTTCAATCTGCAAACCAAGAAGGGTAAATTGATAGCTAAGCCATCACCAATGAAAGTTGACATTCAATCCCCTGCCTTTCTAGAACGTATACATGTGTAAATGTATAACGTAAGGTTTTTGGACCTGTAGTCCAAACGCCTAATGGTGTAAAACGAATTGGCCATAAATGGGTTTTTATGCGGAAAACGAATGAGAGAAATGAAATTGTGAGATACAAGGCACGTATTGTGAAATTAAACTAAAAGAGTAATAATATTAAAGGATGAAAACCATAGAAATAGAATGACAAAAGAGGAGAGATTGCTTATTCATCCTTAATATTTTCAAGTGTCTTCAATATGAAAACTTATGCCTCTATTAATAGTGCTACATATAGGCATACAAAAGGGTAACAATAAACATGTCATTCAATATATGAGATAATGGAAGAACCATTAAGATGGTGGAAGATAATGGAAGAGGCATTATATTTGTGTAGTGGACATTTATACTCTATATTTCATAACACTCTCCCTTGGATGTCCATAGATGATGTGCATTGTTAAAACCTTATTAGGAAAAAACCCCGTGGGAAAAAGTCCTAATGAAGGAAAAAGAGTACACATATCTAGTAATACGCTTTGAGAGCTGCCTCATTAAAAACCTTACCAAGAAAAGCCCAATGGGACAAAACCTTGGTTAAGGGAAAAAGAGTACAACACGTATTTCACTCCCCTGACGAAGACCAAAATTCAGATGTCGGAGTCTTCGCATTCCAATCTTGAATATCATCTTCTCAAGAGTTGAAGTTGGTAAAGATTTGGTGAACAAATCTGCAGGATTGTCACTTGAACGGATTTGTTGCACATCAATATCACCATTCTTCTGGAGATCATGTGTGAAGAATAACTTTGGTGAAATGTGCTTCGTTCTATCTCCATTTATGAAACCTCCTTTTAATTGAGCTATGCATGTGGCATTATCTTCATATAATACTGTGGGTATTTTTGTATCACACTTCAAGCCACATCTTTCTCTGATGAAATGTATCACTGATCTCAACCACACACATTCTCTACTTGCTTCATGAATAGCGATTATCTCAGCATGATTTCAAGAAGTAGCAACAATGGATTGCTTTGTCGATCGCCATGATATAGCAGTACCTCCGCATGTAAACAGATAGCCTGTTTGAGATCGAGCTTTATGTGGATCAGATAAATAACCTGCATCTGCATAACCAACAAGATCTGTACTACCTTTGTTAGTATAAAACAGACCTATATCGCTAGTTCCCTTCAGATATCGCAATATATGCTTAACTCCGTTCCAATGTCTTCGTGTAGGAGAAGAACTATATCTTGCTAGCAAATTAACAGAGAATGCTATGTCAGGTCTTGTAGGGTTAGCAAGATACATAAGTGCACCAATTGCACTGAGATATGGTACTTCAGGACTAAGAAGCTCTTCATTTTCTTCTTGAGGTCGGAACGGATCTTTACTCACTTCAAGTGAGCGAACAACCATTGGAGTACTTAAAGGATGCGCATTGTCCATGTAAAATTGTTTTAAAACTTTTTCCGTATAAGCAGATTGATGGATAAAGATCCCATCTGTCAAATGTTCAATCTGCAAACCAAGACAAAGTTTTGTTTTTCCCAGATCTTTCATCTCAAATTCTTTCTTTAAATATTCAATCGCCTTTTGGAGCTCTTCTGGAGTTCCAATTAGGTTTATGTCATCAATATAAACAGCAATTATAACGAACTCTGATTTTGTTTTCTTAATAAAAACACATGGACAAATGACATCATTTATATAACCTTCATTTACCAAGTACTCACTGAGGCGATTGTACCACATGCGCCCTGATTGTTTTAGACCATACAACGATCTTTGTAATCTGATTGAATACATCTCCCGAGACTTTGAGTTAATTGCTTCAGGCATTTTAAATCCTTCAGGGATTTTCATATAGATTTCATTATCAAGTGAGCCATAAAGGTAAGCTGTAACCACATCCATCAGATGTATTTCAAGATTTTCATGTACAGCTAAACTGATGAGATATCGAAATGTTATGCCATCCATAACGGGTGAATATGTTTCTTCATAGTCGATACCGGGTCGTTGAGAGAATCCTTGTGCAACAAGGCGTGCCTTGTATCTCACAATTTCATTTCTCCCATTCCTTTTCCGCACAAAAACCCATTTATGGCTAATTGGTTTTACACCATTAGGCGTTTGGACTACAGGTCCAAAAACCTCACGTTTGGCAAGTGAATTCAATTCTGATTGAACTGCCTCTTGCCATTTTGGCCAATCATATCTTCGTCGACATTCTTCGACAGATGAGGTTCCTGATCCTCAATGTCTTTCATAATATTTAGTGCAACATTATATGCAAAAACATTAACCACCATAATCTTCGATCGATTCAAATCTATCCCATCACCAATGAAAGTTGACATTGAATCCCCTGCCTTTCTAGAACGTATACATGGGGATATATGTGGACCTATTCATCCACCTTGTGGGTCATTCAGATATTTTATGGTCCTAATAGACGCATCTTCAAGATGGTCTCATGTGTGCCTCCTATCATCTCACAACCTGGCGTTTGCGAAATTTTTGGCACAAATAATACGCTTAAGGGCACAGTTTCCGGATTATCCCATTAAGGCTATACGCCTCGATAATGCCGGAGAATTTACGTCTCAATCTTTTGATGATTATTGTTTATCAGTTGGGATAAAGCTTGAACATCCTGTAGCACATGTTCATACCCAAAATGGCCTTGCTGAGTCATTTATTAAACGACGACAATTGATAGCAAGACCATTACTTATGAAAACACGGTTGCCCACTACCGTCTGGGGTCATGCTATCTTACATGCAGCATCTCTTATTCGTCTCAGACCGACTCATTATAATAAATACTCCCACAGTATTATATGAAGTATTATAACTTAAGTCGATACCTTCGTGAATTTATGTGCATTATATTTGTGTAGTGGACATTCATACTCTATATTTCGTAATAAGGTTTTAACAATGCACATCATCTATGGACATCCAAGGCAATTATAACGAACTCTGATTTTGTTTTCTTAATAAAAACACATGGACAAATGGCATCATTTATATAACCTTCATTTACCAAGTACTCACTGAGGCGATTGTACCACATGCGCCCTGATTGTTTTAGACCATATAACGATCTTTGTAATCTGATTGAATACATCTCCCGAGATATGGGTTTATTTTATACTAACAAAGGAGTTTAACAAAGTCTTCAATCTGTCGAAGTATTATAACTTAAGTCAATACCTTCGAGGCTTTTAAAGTATTTGCTTGAGATGGCAGAGTTTACACCATATATGTGATCGATTCACCAAACCATATCTGAATGATATGGTGTCTCAGACCCCATTCCCTGAAGTGAATGGGATTTGTTTCACTCTATCTCCTTATTATTCACGACTGGGGTCGGTCGTGTAGAGGTACTCTTTTCATCCTTACTTCAGGTGAAGTAAGTCAGACCCTTTTAATATAGAGTTATCTCATAATGTTAATTTCTAATAGGGCATATCTGAGATAACTCCATTATCTTATAATCATCGTGGTGAGACACTTGAAACTATTGCTAAATGTTCAATCTGCAAACCATCTCAATGGTGGAAGATAATGGAAGTATTGCCGGATTTGTTGCACATCAATATCACCATTCTTCTGGAGATCATGTGTGAAGAATAACTTTGGTGAAATGTGCTTCGTTCTATCTCCTTTTATGAAACCTCCTTTTAATTGAGCTATGCATGTGGCATTATCTTCATATAATATTGTGGGTATTTTTGTATCACACTTCAAGCCACATCTTTCTCTGATGAAATGTATCACTGATCTCAACCACACACATTCTCTACTTGCTTCATGAATAGCGATTATCTCAGCATGATTTGAAGAAGTAGCAATAATGGATTGCTTTGTCGATCGCCATGATATAGCAGTACCTCCGCATGTAAACAGATAGCCTGTTTGAGATCGAGCTTTATGTGGATCAGATAAATAACCTACATCTGCATAACCAACAAGATCTATACTACCGAGCTCGATCTCAAACAGGCTATCTGTTTACATGCGGAGGTACTGCTATATCATGGCGATCGACAAAGCAATCCATTGTTGCTACTTCTTCAAATCATGCTGAGATAATCGCTATTCATGAAGCAAGTAGAGAATGTGTGTGGTTGAGATCAGTGATACATTTCATCAGAGAAAGATGTGGCTTGAAGTGTGATACAAAAATACCCACAGTATTATATGAAGATAATGCCACATGCATAGCTCAATTAAAAGGAGGTTTCATAAATGGAGATAGAACGAAGCACATTTCACCAAAGTTATTCTTCACACATGATCTCCAAAAGAATGGTGATATTGATGTGCAACAAATCCGTTCAAGTGACAATCTTGCAGATTTGTTCACCAAATCTTTACCAACTTCAACTCTTGAGAAGATAATATTCAAGATTGGAATGCGAAGACTCCGACATCTGAGTTTTGGTCTTCGTCAGGGGGAGTGAAATACGTGTTGTACTCTTTTTCCCTTAACCAAGGTTTTGTCCCATTGGATTTTTCTTGGTAAGGTTTTTAATGAGGCAGCTCTCAAAGCGTATTACTAGATATGTGTACTCTTTTTCCTTCATTAGGACTTTTTCCCACGGGGTTTTTTCCTAATAAGGTTTTAACAATGCACATCATCTATGGACATCCAAGGGGGAGTGTTATGAAATATAGAGTATAAATGTCCACTACACAAATATAATGCCTCTTCCATTATCTTTCACCGTCTTAATGGTTCTTCCATTATCTTCCATCATCTTAATGGTTCTTCCATTATCTCATATATTGAATGACATGTTTATTGTTACCCTTTTGTATGCCTATATGTAGCACTATAAATAGAGGCATAAGTTTTCATATTAAAGACACTTGAAAATATTAAGGATTTCACTTGAAGTATTGGTGAAATGTGCTTCGTTCCCTTCTTTCGTATTTCAGCACGAAATACTGATAAGTCAATACCTTCGAGGCTTTTTAAGTATTTGCTTCAGAAACCATAATCGATCGAAGATTATGGTGGATAATGTTTTTGCATATAATGTTGCAAAACTCAAAGTCTTCAATATGAAACTTAACAAAGTCTTCAATCTGTCGAAGTATTATAACTTAAAAGACTCGAAGATATTGACTTAAGTTATAATACTTCGCGTGATACCCATTACGGCAGATATCTTTGAAACTTAACAAGTTTCTTGAGGATTTAGAAGAGAATCATGCATCTTCTATAACAATTTCCGTCCCCTTAAGCAGAAATATAATAGCTCTTCCGGAGCCTTCAATCAATTTCGAATTGCCAGAAATTGTATTAATATTTGATTTAATAAGAATCTACATTTCACAAAAGTACTTGAATCATTAAACTTCTGGTTTACGATCGAGTGTGCTTCAATTGTACTAATTTTTGCATAATACAGACCAGAAGACAAAGTTGGTAATTTCTCCGAAACATATTTCTGGCCGGAGACATTCTTTGTAATGGCAAGATATTCATCATTTATTTCGTTTAATGTCTCAGCGTGATACCCATTACGACGGATATCTTTGAAACTTAACAAGTTTCTTGGGGATTTAGAAGAGAATAATGCATCTTTTATAATAATTTTCGTCCCCTTAGGCAGAAATATAATAGCTCTTCCAGAGCCTTCAATCAATTTCGAATTGCCAGAAATTATATTAATATTTTCCCTATTTCTATGCAAGTGAGAAAGGTATTTCTCATCTTTGAATATGGCATGCGTTGTTCCACTATCAATCACACAAATATCTTCATAATTGGTCATTGATCCAAATAAAATTTGACGAATTTCCATAGATTCTTCAAAATGAAAGAATAGACACAGTGAACATGAAAGTAGATATTATTATTATACAAAGCATTACACAAACTTTATTTACATAACTATTATAGCTAATAGTAACAACATGGATGAAAATATCTAAACTATTACAGATTCATCACCGATCAGATGATCTATTTTTCCTTCAGGGAGTTCAAAGAAATCTGCCACATCTAGATGCATGGGCACAACATTATCTTCAGAAATAAAATTTGCTTCGGCATTCTTTTCTGCCTTTTTGAGGGAGGCTTGATACAGCTCAACTAGGTGTTTTGGCGTACGACAAGTACGTGACCAGTGCCCCTTTCCTCCACTCGGAAGCATTTATTTTCTGAATTTTTCTTTTGCACAACTTTATGCTTTTCATCCTTCCTTTTACACTGCTGGTGGTGAAGGGTATTATTTAGTGCAAGACGAGAATCATGATTAAAATTCCTTCCTCGACCACGACCATGACCACGACTGGGGCCACGACCTCTTCCACGCCTAGAATGGCGAAAATTTGCCTCATTCACTTCAGGGAATGGGGCAGTACCAGTGGGTCGGCTTTCATGATTTTTTATTAATAATTCATTATGTTGTTCAGCCACTAGAAGATGTGAGATTAGATCAGAATATTTCTTGAACTTCATCTCTCGGTATTGCTGTTGCAGGAGCATACTCGAGGCAGGAAAAGTGGAGAATGTTTTCTCCAGCATATCATGATCAGTGATATTTTCACCACATAATTTCAACTGAGAAATAATTTTAAACATGGCAGAATTATATGCCTTAACAGATTTAAAATCTTGTAGCCTTAAATGGAGCCAATCAAAACGTGTCTGTGGAAGTATGACCATCTTCAGGTGGTCATATCTATCTTTTAAATTATTTCACAGAATAAGAGGATCTTTAATAGTGAGATATTCCATTTTCAAGTCATCATCAAGGTGATGGCGGAGGAATATCATTGTCTTGGCACGGTCTTGGTTTGATGCCTCATTTTTATCTTTGATGGTGTCTGCCAGACCCATCGCATTAAGGTGAATCTCAACATCAAGAATCCAAGACATATAGCTATTGCCGGATATATCTAAGGCTACAAATTCACGTTTAGTAAGATTTGTCATTAGTCAATACCTTCGAGGCTTTTAAAGTATTTGCTTGAGATGGCAGAGTTTCGTGCTATATCTGATAGGCTATACAGGTCTCAAGGATTTTCATCAGAGGTCTCAGGGATTTAAAGTATTAAGGCTTTAAATAAAGACTTCATTATTTAAAGCCTTATTATAAAACAAGGCGATTGGAACTCCAGATCTATACCTAAAGACCCAAGTACTCACTGAAGCGATTGTACCACATGCGCCCTGATTGTTTTAGACCATACAACGATCTTTGTAATCTGATTGAATACATCTCCCGATTGAGTTAATTTAGATACTCCCGGTATCTACGATTATGAAGTCTTTATTATTTGCTTGAGATGGCAGAGTTTCGTGCTGATATGACCACCTGAAAATGGGAACTAGCGAAACCTTGAAATACGCCAATAGTTATAAACGTGAAATACGCCATATCAGCACAATACGTTATCAGCACGAAACTCTGTCATCTCAAGCAAATACTTTAAAAGCCTCGAAGGTATTGACTTACTTTTTTTCTTAACTAATGTCAAATCTTACTAAACGTGAATTTGTAGCCTTAGATATATTCGGCAATAGCTATATGTCTTGGATTCTTGATGTCGAGATTCACCTTAATGCGATGGGTCTGGCAGACATCATCAAAGATAAAAATGAGGCATCAAACCAAGATCATGCCAAGACAATGATATTCCTCCGACATCACCTTGATAATGACTTGAAAATGGGATATCTCACTATTAAAGATCCTTACTCTGTGAAATAATTTAAAAGATAGATATGACCGCCTGAAGATAGTCATACTTCCACAGGCACGTTTTGATTGGCTCCATTTAAGGTTACAAGATTTTAAATATGTTAAGGCATATAATTCTGCCATGTTTAAAATTATTTCTCAGTTGAAATTATGTGGTGAAAATATCACTGATCATGATATGCTGGAGAAAACATTCTCCACTTTTCCTGCCTCGAGTATGCTCCTGCAGCAGCAATACCGAGAGATGAAGTTCAAGAAATATTCTGATCTAATCTCACATCTTCTAGTGGGAACAACATAATGAATTATTAATAAAAAATCATGAAAGCCGACCCACTGGTACTGCTCCATTCCCTGAAGTGAATGAGGCAAATTTTCGCCATTCTAGGCGTGGAAGAGGTCGTGGCCCCAGTCGTGGTCATGGTCGTGGTTGAGGAAGGAATTTTAATCATGATTCTCGTCTTGCACCAAATAATACCCTTCACCACCAGCAGTGTAAAAGGAAGGATGAAAAGCATAAAGCTGTGCAAAAGAAAAATTCAGAAAATAAATGCTTCCGATGTGGAGAAAAGGGGCACTGGTCACGTACCTGTCGTACGCCAAAGCACCTAGTTGAGCTGTATCAAGCCTCCCTCAAAAAGGCAGAAAAGAATGTCGAAGCAAATTTTATTTCTGAAGATAATGTTGAGCCCATGCATCTAGATGTGGCAGATTTCTTTGAACTCCATGAAGGAAAAATAGATCATCTGATCGGTGATGAATCTGTAATAGTTTAGATATTTTCATCCATGTTGTTACTATTAGCTATAATAGTTATGTTTCCATAGTTATGTAAATAAAGTTTGTGTAATGCTTTGTATAATAATAATATCTACTTTCATGTTCACTTTGTCTATTCTTTCATTTTGAAGAATCTATGGAAATTCCTCAAATTTTATTTGGATCAATGACCAATCATGAAGATATTTGTGTGATTGATAGTGGAACAACGCATGCCATATTCAAAGATGAGAAATACTTTTCTCACTTGCATAGAAAAAAGAGAAATATTAATACAATTTCTGGCAATTCAAAATTGATTGAAGGCTCCGGAAGAGCTACTATATTTCTGCCTAAGGGGACGAAAATTGTTATAAAAGATGCATTATTCTCTTCTAAATCCCCAAGAAACTTGTTAAGTTTCAAAGATATCCGCCGTAATCGGTATCACGCTGAGACATTAAACGAAATAAATGATGAATATCTTGCCATTACAAAGAATGTCTCCAGCCAGAAATATGTTTCGGAGAAATTACCAACTTTGTCTTATGGTCTGTATTATGCAAAAATTAGTACAATTGAAGCACACTCGATCGTAAACCAGAAGTTTAATGATTCGAGTACTTTTGTGCTTTGGCATGACCGAATAGGTCACCCTGGATCAATAATGATGAGACGAATTATTGAAAATTCAAATGGGCATCCACTTAAGAACCTGAAGATTCTTGAAAGTGGTGAATTTTCATTTGCCGCTTGTTATGAGGGTAAATTGATAGCTAAGTCATCACCAATGAAAGTTGACATTGAATCCCCTGCCTTTCTAGAACGTATACATGGGGATATATGTGGACCTATTCATCCACCTTGTGGGTCATTCAGATATTTTATGGTCCTAATAGACGCATCTTCAAGATGGTCTCATGTGTGCCTCCTATCGTCTCGCAACCTGGCGTTTGCGAAATTTTTGGCACAAATAATACGCTTAAGGGCACAGTTTCCGGATTATCCCATTAAGGCTATACGCCTCGATAATGCCGGAGAATTTACGTCTCAATCTTTTGATGATTATTGTTTATCAGTTGGGATAAAGCTTGAACATCCTGTAGCACATGTTCATACCCAAAATGGCCTTGCTGAGTCATTTATTAAACGACGACAATTGATAGCAAGACCATTACTTATGAAAACACGGTTGCCCACTACCGTCTGGGGTCATGCTATCTTACATGCAGCATCTCTTATTCGTCTCAGACCAACTCATTATAATAAATACTCCCCGTCACAATTAGTATTTGGTCATGAACCAAATATTGCTCATCTCTGAATCTTTAGCTGTGCTGTATATGTGCCTGTAGCACCACCACAGCGCACTAAGATGGGCCCCCAAAGAAGGTTAGGAATATATGTTGGGTTTGAATCACCCTCTATTATTCGCTATCTTGAACCATTGACGGGAGATTTATTCACTGCCCGATTTGTAGATTGTCGATTTGATGAAACAAATTCTCCACAATTAGGGGGAGAGAAAAGAAATCAAAAGAGAAATTGCGTGGAGAGTTCCATCACTATCTCATTTTGATCCACGTGCCCCCATATGTGAACAGGAGATCCAGAAGATCATTCACCTGCAAAAAATAGCAAATCAAATGCCAGACGCATATACTGATTTGAAAAGGATAACTAAGTCACATATCCCTGCAGAGAATGTGCCTATCAGAATTGATGTCCCAAAGGGACAATCTACTAATGTCATAGCCTCTGAATCTCATACACGCCTGAAGCGTGGTAGGCCATTGGGTTCTAAGGATAAAAATCCTAGAAAAATAAACACGAAAAATGATTAAAATGACACTATGAAAGAATATCATGAAGATATTCAAGATCTGATTAATGCTGATACTCCTGAAGATATTACGGAACCCGAGACTCAAGTAAATAAAGAACTATCATTGAGTTCTCTGGTGATGGGATAGATTTGAATCGATCGAAGATTATGGTGGTTAATGTTTTTGCATATAATGTTGCACTAAATATTATGAAAGACATTGAGGATCAGGAACCTCATCTGTCGAAGAATGTCGACGAAGATATGATTGGCCAAAATGGCAAGAGGCAGTTCAATCAGAATTGAATTCACTTGCCAAACGTGAGGTTTTTGGACCTGTAGTCCAAACGCCTAATGGTGTAAAACCAATTAGCCATAAATGGGTTTTTGTGCGGAAAAGGAATGAGAGAAATGAAATTGTGAGATACAAGGCACGCCTTGTTGCACAAGGATTCTCTCAACGACCCGGTATCGACTATGAAGAAACATATTCACCCGTTATGGATGGCATAACATTTCGATATCTCATCAGTTTAGCTGTACATGAAAATCTTGAAATACATCTGATGGATGTGGTTACAGCTTACCTTTATGGCTCACTTGATAATGAAATCTATATGAAAATCCCTGAAGGATTTAAAATGCCTGAAGCAATTAACTCAAAGTCTCGGGAGATGTATTCAATCAGATTACAAAGATCGTTGTATGGTCTAAAACAATCAGGGCGCATGTGGTACAATCGCCTCAGTGAGTACTTGGTAAATGAAGGTTATATAAATGATGTCATTTGTCCATGTGTTTTTATTAAAAAAAACAAAATCAGAGTTCGTTATAATTGTTGTTTATATTGATGACATAAACCTAATTGGAACTCCAGAAGAGCTCCAAAAGGCGATTGAATATTTAAAGAAAGAATTTGAGATGAAAGATCTGGGAAAAACAAAACTTTGTCTTGGTTTGCAGATTGAACATTTGACAGATGGGATCTTTATCCATCAATCTGCTTATACCGAAAAAGTTTTAAAACAATTTTACATGGACAATGCGCATCCTTTAAGTACTCCAATGGTTGTTCGCTCACTTGAAGTGAGTAAAGATCCGTTCCGACCTCAAGAAGAAAATGAAGAGCTTCTTAGTCCTGAAGTACCATATCTCAGTGCAATTGGTGCACTTATGTATCTTGCTAACCCTACAAGACCTGACATAGCATTCTCTGTTAATTTGCTAGCAAGATATAGTTCTTCTCCTACACGAAGACATTGGAACGGAGTTAAGCATATATTGCGATATCTGAAGGGAACTAGCGATATAGGTCTGTTTTATACTAACAAAGGTAGTACAGATCTTGTTGGTTATGCAGATGCAGGTTATTTATCTGATCCACATAAAGCTCGATCTCAAACAGGCTATCTGTTTACATGCGGAGGTACTGCTATATCATGGCGATCGACAAAGCAATCCATTGTTGCTACTTCTTCAAATCATGTTGAGATAATCGCTATTCATGAAGCAAGTAGAGAATGTGTGTGGTTGAGATCAGTGATATATTTCATCAGAGAAAGATGTGGCTTGAAGTGTAATACAAAAATACCCACAGTATTATATGAAGATAATGCTGCATGCATAGCTCAATTAAAAGGAGGTTTCATAAAAGGAGATAGAACGAAGCACATTTCACCAAAGTTATTCTTCACACATGATCTCCAGAAGAATGGTGATATTGATGTGCAACAAATCCGTTCAAGTGACAATCCTGCAGATTTGTTCACCAATCTTTACCAACTTCAACTCTTGAGAAGATGATATTCAAGATTGGAATGCGAAGACTCCGACATCTGAATTTTGATCTTCGTCAGGGGGAGTAAAATACGTGTTGTACTCTTTTTCCCTTAACCAAGGTTTTGTCCCATTGGATTTTTCTTGGTAAGGTTTTTAATGAGGCAGCTCTCAAAGCGTATTACTAGATATGTGTACTCTTTTTCCTTCATTAGGACTTTTTCCCACGGGGTTTTTTCCTAATAAGGTTTTAACAATGCACATCATCTATGGACATCCAAGGGGGAGTGTTATGAAATATAGAGTATAAATGTCCACTACACAAATATAATGTCTCTTCCATTATCTTCCACCGTCTTAATGGTTCTTCCATTATTTTCCATCATCTTAATGGTTCTTCCATTATCTCATATATTGAATGACATGTTTATTGTTACCCTTTTGTATGCCTATATGTAGCACTATAAATAGAGGCATAAGTTTTCATATTGAAGACACTTGAAAATATTAAGGATGAATAAGAAATCTCTCCTCTTTTGTCATTCTATTTCTATGGTTTTCATCCGTTAATATTATTACTCTTTTAGCTTAATTTCACAATACGTTATCAGCACGAAACTCTGTCATCTTAAACAAATACTTTAAAAGCCTCGAAGGTATTGACTTACTTTTTTTTCTTAACTAATGGCAAATCTTACTAAACGTGAATTTGTAGCCTTAGATATATCCGGCAATAGCTATATGTCTTGAATTCTTGATTCCGAGATTCACCTTAATGTGATGGGTCTGGCAGACACCATCAAAGATAAAAATGAGGCATCAAATCAAGACCGTGCCAAGGCAATGATATTCCTCCGCCATCACCTTGATGATGACTTGAAAATGGAATATCTCACTATTAAAGATCATCTTACTCTGTGGAATAATTTAAAGATAGATATGACCACCTGAAGATGGTCATACTTCCACAGGCACGTTTTGATTAGCTCCATTTAAGGCTACAAGATTTTAAATCTGTTAAGGCATATAATTCTGCCATGTTTAAAATTATTTCTCAGTTGGTTAGAGCATCGTGCTGATAACGTATTGTGAAATTAAGCTAAAAGAGTAATAATATTAAAGGATGAAAACCATAGAAATAGAATAACAAAAGAGGAGAGATTTCTTATTCATCCTTAATGTCTTCCTGTGTCATCAATATGAAAACTTATGTCTCTATTTATGGTGCTACATATAGGCATACAAAAGAGTAACAATAAACATGTCATTCAATATATGAGATAATGGAAGAACCATTAAGATGGTGAAAGATAATGGAAGAACCATTAAGATGGTGGAAGATAATGGAAGAGGCATTATAATTGTGTAGTGGACATTCATACTCTATATTTCATAACAATGTGCTCATATAAGCCGCTGGTTTCTTGCACATTAAATGACACAAAATTTGTTACCCCTACATATGTTGCTCTAGGGGAAGGAAAATTTCACAAAAATTCAGCAAATAATAGAAGGTTTAGCCATAGATAGGCATGCTAACAAAAGGAGCAATTTACAGCTAGTTTGATTCAGAAAATATTTTCTACCTTCATTAGGTCTTCTTGTGGAAAGAGCGATGCAAAAACTCCAGTAAGGGGCAAGCACATCACTTCAAATGGAAGTACCTCCTTTCCCAGCTAACAACAAGAATTAAGATCAGGTAACATTCTCGCAGTTCATACTGCCTTCCAGTTGATTTGCAAAATATTATGTACTCAATTGTTGTTATGTCAGAATAGCTTTCCTAAAATAAATAAGCGCAAAATTTCATTTTAGTATTTTGCAAACTTCAGTCAGTTCATAATTTTTAAATGAATTGGCATGTTCTGCTTGCAGATGCTCCACTGAAACAGTTGGAGATATGCTTGTTGTTCCAGGGTTAGAGTATCTGAAGGAATTTCCTAAACTAGAAGAACTAAAAGATCATATTTTTGTAACACCCAAACCTCTGAAAGAGTACCTAGAAATCATCGATTCTAAAGGCAGATGAGGTAGCTCTTAGAAGTAAGAATTATGATGAAGATGTATAGGCATTTAATCTTCAAGTTTGACTGCTACTCAAGAAGAAATTTGAAGTGTCTACTGCAAATGAAAATACTTATCTTATTTACTTTATTTGAGGTCTATGAAGCAATGACAAATATATTGTACTTCCACGCGAAGATACTGATTGTAGGATGTCATACAACTTGCAAAAGGTGCATCTTTATCTTATATATATTTCATATAAGCGTGAAGTCAATCTTGCAATGCAATCACTGAAATAGAAATCATAGCACTGTTCTCTAACAGTGTACTATTTTCACTAATGACTCAAGAGTCGGACATAAAGACACCCATTAGCTAAAAGACCAAAAATTATCAAAATTCATTACTGTATAATCAAAAAGTACAAATTAGAAATTGGATTTTCTTCGATGATTCTCCAAATAATTGAATTGAACAACAATTAATTAACAAGATATAAATTGCAGGTCAGATTTTGAAGTATATAGAATATTATTTAGAAAGACTTAGAGAAGAGAACACCGCAGAGATAAAAGCATAGTACTTATCATTGAGGAAATGATGATGGGTTCTCAAGTGTGTGGAGTTAACAAGGTTATCCCAGCAGTTCTTGAACTATAATTGCATTGTCTGTTGCTCGCCGACCTTTTAAAAAGCTATATATAGGACCTAAATATGGTTAACCAAAGGTTTAATTCTATTAACAATGATTTTAGAAATTATTTTGTAAGAAGTATTGCATAAGCCAATGGGTCGAAATTGAGTATATAACTGATTTCAAAATATTTATTTGATGTATATAAATCATAGTTGCACCTACAACTTCTAGTTACTTAACTCGAAATTACGAGTCCTTTCATCTATGAATTTGATATAAAAGGTTATTAGTTGAACTTTTAAAGTATAACCTTATTATTTAACACGATAATCATGTGTTAAATGTTAATTCTTTGATAATTTACTACTTCATGAAAAAAATTATACTTTTTAGGACGAGAAATTTCATTTAGCTTTCATTTATCCATTATATATGTCCCGTTTTCTAATCTAAAAGGAAAGAAAAGGCCGAATAGCATGCCCAGACATTGAAGTTTAAGATAATTCTGTCATCTCACCTCTGCACTTGCAACTAGGTTACGTGGCCTTTGGTCAATGGAATTACTGATTTTGACATCATTGGTGAAGCAGCGGAATGCATCTGGCTACAAAATAATATCTTGAAGTCATATGTCAAGATAGAAAGTATACTTAACGAGTAAGCACTTAAACAAACAGGAGGGATGCTTACAAGGAAGAGAACCTATTTGCAAGGGGGAAAGTAAAGATAAAGAATTATCTTTACCTGGCATAAGATTTCACCTCCGAATTTTGCTTAATCAATATATGTGGAATCAATGAATTAGAAGCAACAACAAAAATTAACTTAGTACTAGTATATGAAAACAGAATCATCAGTACTAATAACTGTGTAACTAAACTGTGAAGTCTGTCACCACTTTCTCCAGCTAATAACCTTCTAGCGAGGTATCCCATAGCAAGAACAAAGAAGACATTAGAAGAGACATTGTCTTATTGGTGGTTACTTTACCATTTCACCCGCACTTCTATCCCCAATTTCCCCACAAGCGTGTTCCCCGTAACTAGAGAAGATTGTAAAACCAAATAAGATGAAACTATAGTTTGGATGTGAACAAACTGGGAGGATTCTTGCCAGAGAAGGAGCAAAAATTCCGACAAATCCATCATTTTTACCTGTATTGTGAAGAACTATGCTTGTAGTATTCTTTCCAAGAAGCCATTGCCACGGACCTGCTTCATCTTCAGCGGCATATACATTTTCCATCTGGATGAGACCCGAGCACTTGGACCCTGCAAAGCATTCGAAGATTCCCGTAGGTCAGTTAAGAATGAGTAGTGAATAGCAGATTTGATTTGGCAATTGTGGACATTTTGAACGGAAAAGGGGCCAAATAGTTATACTTTGGTTTCAAATATACCCCTGCCTTTATACTAATGGATCAAATAGACCCCATATTTGATGAGGTGGATGCCACGTGGCATGCCACCTCAACACCCCTAACTCATTTTACCCCTCCCTCTATTTGTTCTTCCACCACTAAATCCCCTTTCCCTCCACCATCATTGCCACCATTACAGCCATTTATGTTGGAGATGAAACACAATATAGAGGAGGAGGCTCATGAAATACGCCAGCAACGATTTTAAGGGGAGTTTGGTGGATTCTTGAGCTATTAGATTTGGGTGAAAGATAATTGACTTCTACTGAAGCAGATGTACTGTGTCAATTGTCATACACACCACTGCCAGTGACTCGCTTAGCACATGATTTAAGTAATTATGGGTTGGTATTTTGTAATTTTTATCCAATTGCCATTTTGTAGATTTTGTGGGTAACGATTGTTTTTTTTTTTTTCAAATGGATTTTATATGATGAGTTCGAATATTTTCTGGATATGCACTAAATTGGTAAAAGAAATCTTTCTTTATTTACACGTCTTTTCTTCATGTGTATGTTCCTTTTAATTTTTTCTCGTAAAAAATACATGGAAGTTGGTTCATTCCTACCTCCATCTCCAACTTTAATGGCGGTAATGGTGGCAATGATGGTGGAAGGGAAGGGGATTTTAGTGGTGGAAGAACAAATAGAGGGAGGGGTAAAATGAGTTAGGGGTGTTGAGGTGGTACGCCACGTGACATCCACCTCATCAAATATCAGCGCCACGTAGGATTGGATGTCCACCTTGGACAACTTTAACGGGGGAGGAGTATATTTGATCCAATAGTATAATGGCAGGGGTATATTTGGACCCAAAGTATAACGAGGGGTATATTTGGCCCTTTTCCGTATTTTGAATAAGTGATGCCTGATAAGATACAATGCTCTATGTATAAAATCACAACTTCACATTTTTCTGATGCAAACCCCTCCCCCCTCCCCCCCAAGGCAGAGGAAAGAAATGCAAAGGCCAAAAAGAAAAAAAAGTTAAATAAGCCTCGCCAATTGCTAAGCATTGAAGACAAATCAGTAGATACGGTAAGCATCAGAGGGAGATGACCTAATTACTACCATGAGTTGATACAAGCATGACCATTGTTTAGCAAAAACAAATATGAAGAACGAATACATTCCTCAAAATATAACAAGTTTGAACAAACAAAAGGGCCTCTATTAGACACCATTCTAGAGGAATATTGTCCAATTAAAGAGATATCAAAACTTTCAACAAGCATTCACATCTCACTTTCCCTTGATCTCAAGTTATGGCAACTGGAAATTAATTCCCACATTTTTTTCAACTACAATTTTCACCAAATAAAAGAGTTAACAGCCATCATAAAAATAGGAAAACCTACCTTTCAAGGTGGGGGTTAGGTCTGCGTACACTCTACCCTCCCCAGACCCCACATGGTGGGATTATACTGGGCTTGTTGTTGTTGTTGTTGTACAACGACATAAGCGTATAAAAGGAAGAAATAGATTTACTTGCGCTTCTTGGATTTTACAGGGAGCTGCTCGGGGATTTCACCATCATCTTCTGAAGAATTTTCTTCTGGTTCATAAGGGACCTCATTTGGAACATTATGCTTGGTGATGTAGTCCTTCAGTACAGTCTCACTTTGCTCTTTCATAGAGATCAATTGCTCAGATAGAATCCCTTTACATACCTCAACAGAGTATGTTTCAGATCCAAGGCGAAATGTTGCTTTAACTTGAGGAGGGGATGATAATGCATCTTGCATTTGAGCATCCATTGCCATATGCAAAGCTCCTGCATCATTTCAGTTATCACCTCAATCCAGACTTTAGTGCCACCAATTAAGAAAACCCAGATAATTGTGTGTGATGTGAACCTTCAAGTGTACACCCAATAAAACATTCAACAAAGATAGATATTCAAGCATGTGGACATACTGCAGGTGCATGATTACCATAGATGAAACACTTCAGTGCTGAATCTTTCAAAATGGGACATTCTTCTTGAATAAAACAAGTAGCATATAAAGACATGCAAAACGGAACACAGACCACAAAAATTGTTAAAAGTAGTGCGTGTTTCACATTCTTCGGTGTCACTGATTCAAGATCCCTTCTTGCGTCCAGCCTTTCACAATTCACACACCGGCCAAACCCCAAAAAGGTGGTCTTACATTACAAATGAAGGAAGAGGAAGAGGCAGAATATTCCTCCACTATGAAGGAGCAGCGCTTGGAAAGGTTGAAGGTCCCAGACAAGAGGATTTCACGTAACTCAGTGGAATAAGAGCCTCTCTTTACTTCTTCTTTTTGGTTCTGTAAACTAAAGGAACAAGAAGAACCATTTCCCAGCTTCTAAAATCACAATATTGTAGTTTTAAAAAAATGAAAAGAAAAAGTACAATATCGTTTCCCCTTTTCTGCTCCTTAATAAATAGGCAAGGCTTTGTGTTAACACAAGTCATAATCAAAGGGAACACCAACCTATCTGCTTCCCCATAACCTACAACTAGGCCAACCGACATACTGAATAGAATTTCTTCAGTTTCAAACCAACAGAATGCTTTCATAAAAGGAAGGCAGATCACAGATGCCTTCCTCATAGCAAATGAGGTGCTTGATTGGCAATTGAAACAAGGGAGAGCTGGACTATAATGCAAATTGGATGTGGAGAAAGCTTTTGATCAATTGAATTGGTCTATACCTCACAGTTATACTCAGGCAGATGAGGTTTAGTGATAGGTGGATAAAATGGATTCAATTCAACATCTCTACTGTGAAGTATTCAGTCCTAATCAACAGGAGTCCAGTAGGTTTCTTCTCCCCACACAGAGGCCTAATACAAGGTGATCCCCTATCACCTTTTCTGTTCATTCTAGCTATGGAAGGGCTAAGCAGAATGCTGGATAAAGCTAAGGAATTGCACTGGTAAGAGGTTTTGATATAGGAAGGGACAGAGCAGTTAACATTTCACATCGACTTTACGCAGACGACACTTTGATTTTCTGTGAGGCTGACAGAGAACACGTCCTGTATCTAAATCTCACATAGCTCATCTTTGAAGTAGTCTCAGGGCTTCACATTAACATGCTCAAGAGTGTAATCTATCCTGTTAATGAGGTGCTGAACATTGAAGAACTGGCAAGCATATTGGGTTGTAGTACTGGAACTTTTCCTACCACATACTTGGGTTTACCACTGGGGGCTAAATTCAAGGCAAAAGGCATTTGGAGTGGAGTCTTAGAGAAGTTTGAAAAGAGGCTTGCTTCTTGGCAGATGCAATACCTTTCAATGGGTGGCAGACTAACACTAATCAACAGTGTGCTTGACAGCATACCAACCTATAGTATGTCACTCCATCCCATCACCAGTGAGACATTGGAACAACTGGACAAAATTAGAAGGAACTTAATATGGGAAGGGAACAGTACAACTCACAAATTTCATTTGGTCAAGTGGGATAAGGTCTTGCTGCCAAAGGATCTGGGAGGCCTGGGCATCAGAGACTTGGCACTGCACAACAAATGGTTACTAATGAAGCGGTTATGGAGATACACTCAGGAGGATCAGTGCCTATGGAAGGATGTCATTATTGCCAAAATGAACCTTATAGGGTTGGTTGCTGGAAGAGCATAAGCAAACTATGGGAGGTGTTCTCTCAGCACAAACACCTGGTAGTAGGGAACGGCCAGCACATCAGTTTTTGGAAGATAAGTGATTGGGAAACACCCCCCTTAGGGTTGCATACCCCAACATTTTCCAGATAGCCAATGAACCATATGCTACAGTTCACCAACACAGAGATGGAAACACATGGAACCTCAACCTAAGAAGGAACTTTTTTTTTTTTTTGAAACTGGTAACTGTATTATATATCTTGTGAGCAAAACAGTACATGGGTTGTACTGAAACCATATTTACATAAGCACTCCAAAACTCTACTGTCCTATGTCTATATAGAATCTAAAACATCAATGACAAACAGTATCATTTGAGTATAATTGTTACACCAAAAACAAAGCAGCAAGATACAGTTTAATTTGATCTTCTGCACACCATTCTCTATGCTTTCAAAACATCTAGGATTCCTCTCCTTCCAAATTGTCCACCAAATGCAAGCAGGAACAATTCTCCATCCGCTTCTATCCCTGGTTTGTAGTCCTGCTTCCTCCCAACTCCAACCTAAGAAGGAACATTCAGGACTGAGAGATGGGAGAACTGATCAGCCTTTTAGCAGCAATTCACAATGTCACAATCAACAACCTTGTGCCAGACCAGCTAAAATGGCGGGATAGGGAGGAAAGGGTAATTTTCAGTTAAGGTTGCATATAAACTTCTTGGCCCTCAGAATGAAATCACAGCTCATTGGCCTTGGAAGCTTATTTTGAAAGCCAAATTACTTCCTAAAATTAGTTGTTTCAGCTGGACAGCACTACATGAAGCATGCTTGACTCAAGATAACCTAGCCAGAAGGAAGTTTCACCTGGAAAATAGGTGCTATATGTGCTTGAAGGTAGCAGAATCACACAACCACCTTTTCATACACTGTCCGGTGCCAACAGATGGAATATGTTTATAACACTTTTTGGACTCAATTGGGTCATGCCACAAGAGTATCAGGGATGTTTTTGAAAGCTGGAGTTGCTGGAAAGTTGATAGCACCATCAAGAGAATCTGGAAGATATACATGCTGCTATTTTTTGGAGCATCTGGAATGAAAGAAATAGGAGATGCTTTGATTGAATATCAACTTCCTTCCAATCTTTAAAAGCTAAATGTCTTATGTTTTTGTATAGTTGGGTTTACTTGTCCCCAATAGATTCCCCTGTTACCTTTATGAACTTTATCACTCCTTAGCTCTTAACTAAACATGTACTGGAGATGATAAGTTCCTTTTGCTACTCTACTTTTGTAACTACTATGCATCCACTTGATGCCAGCAATGAAATTACTTCACCAAAAAAAACAAGCACATTGAGTTTTACTTCTCCTCCCCATATAAAAATACATCCCAAACAGTGTTACGGGAAACCCAATTAAGAGGTACTGGGAAATTTTCTGTTCCCGTCTTGCACAATTGACAATTAATGCACATTCTGAATGAGAACAAAAAAGCCCAGGAAACTGTTTCCAGTTTCATTGTGGATCAAGCCTCAATGCCTCAAACAGCACCTAGATACTGGAAAGATCCAACAAAAGTAATACAAATTACAAACATGTATGAAGTCTGCTTCTTTATTTATATCACATGTAGCAACACAGTGCTACTACTTGGTAAAAGCCTAAGACAGAAATTTCAAGTAAGGACCACAAGCCACTTATACTCCAACTAGTACATTCTGTCCAATTACTTAAAGAACCGTGTGTTACTAGAGCAACCACTGAAATGAACTTAGGCGTTCTCTAAACTACTTAGGATCTATCCTGGATATAATATCAATGAGTATGTGGTGCTTAATTTTACCTTAACAATCTTTTCCCTTCATTCTTAATCATTGCTTCTCATTAGACCACAAATACAAACCAGAAACTCACAAATGAAACTAAGCTTCAGCTTTTCCCTTACTAATGTCAATTTACAAGAATCCTATTCATGTATCTGCATAGAAAACCTAACTCAATTTTCCAGCCTACACAGTAGCTTAGTATCACTACATTTCTTCCTCAGGATGGAACAGAATATATATCTCAGACAACTTCAAACCATAATAATGTACCGGGGTTCTTGTAAACTATGTTATATGAACTCACACATACAAGTAAGTAACAGGTATAATTATTGTTAAGTACCCACCACCCAGTATTCTCAAATATCATTATTATGTATATGTGTATTCTGAAGGATTAGCACCAATTATCCATGTCATATAGATGGAAAATTTATTACTGATTGAGCCTAAAATCCAATTCTACTGAATATTCACAATTCCAGAGACATCAACAATCGATGTCCGTGTTGCAGAAAAAGAATCTCAAAATATTCCCAGTTTCCCAAAGCTTAAAAAATCCCATAAGCATATGGAAGCTCAAAATTACATCTTTTAGAAAAGGAAAATAGTCAGTCAAATTCGTCAAGGAAACATTAATTGCCTGTAGTGGAGCAATTTTTGCTTACAGGTTTGGAATAAAACTCGGTAAAATTTACCTGATTCAGCGTAGCATTGGGAGCTACAGAGGAGAGTGATATGCTATTAAGCCAGCAGTGAGTTGAATTGGGGGGTTTTGCGGGGAGTTTATCAATATGTTCTTTTTTGATATATTTTTTTTATTAGTAGTTTTAGCGTGCGCGTTGCAGGTGTGTACGGCGTCAATATACATACACACACAAACACGCAACATACTCATTTTCCCTTTTTTCACCATCACTGTGGGTTTTTTTTATGTAAGAGAATCTATATATATAACTCTCTCCATCCCAAAAAAGACGGTCTTAGTTATTATTTGGACAGTCAAAATATATATTCTTTTATCATAATTTTTTTAGGTACTTTTTAAATATTTTGAATTGTAAACTATTGTGATTACTAGTATTTTTTATATATAGTTTCTAAATATGTGATTTTTATTTCAAGAAATTAAAAATTCTATGTCCGTATTCACACCAAATATTAGTTAGTTTGACCCGCTTAATCCGAATTCAGACAGTCTTCTTGGAACAGGGGAGTAAAACTTTGTTAAGAAATCTAAAGATTCTAACAGAAAAAATGCTTGTAAAAGATATATCTACTTACTTTTTTAGGATGGCTTGCATAATTCTGTGATAAATTTTAGCAAATTGTTTTATAATATTTTTTAAAATTTGTCATTGTCTATTTACATCCTATTTTGAAAAAACTGATCACCGAAAATCATATTTTATAGAATTTAAACATGATTCTCAAAATATCTGTCAATTTAAATTGCATTCACTTTTTTTTAATTTAAAATGTATTTTTCAGTTTGAGTTTACTATGCTTGACATTTACGTATAGTTGATCAAGTTTAGATAATTTTTGTTATAATTACTGTTTCACACATAAATTTAATTACCTTGAAGAATTATCTAAAAAAAATTCATTACATATAAGGTAAAATTTTCATTGCAATTCAGTTAGAATACCCGTAATGAAAATATTTTTTCTCTTGTCTCATTGTCCTTAATTTTCCCTTCCGTTGTATTTTCACCTCCTTGTCATTTATTTCTAACAATACTCTAACTGTTATAAACCATTTGTCAAGTTGTATTTTGGATGTATTATTAATGATCATACAACTATAAGTGTATATTGTACCACTTGACTTAAAGTAATAAATACAACTTGCACCTAGTTGTACCAAGTTGTGTTCAAGTTGTAGAGCAAATTGTACAAGTTGTATATGTTGTAGGTTTAAAGGCAAAACTCTTCTATAAATAGGTAGCTTTGTCTTCTCATTTGTAACACCAAGAAAAGTGATAATACAATCTCTCCCTCCTCTCTACAAAGTTATTGGTTTGCTTCTTTTATTTATTTGCAATTATAAAGTTTTATAACACGTTATCAGCGTGAGCTCTACCAGTGTGAGTTGAATTTCATTAATTCATAATCGACGAGTTGTTTGGGGTATGCTATTGACCGATACTCTCTCTTCACAAAAACCTTTGCTGAGAGAAGGTTTGAACTTTTGAATTTATAATTTAGTTGCACACCTTAAAGGTGAGTATTTTTCTGTCGCCTACATTTATTGTTGTATACGTCAAATCAAGTCTAGTAGAGATTATGTTGTTGGTCAGTCCTATTTCATATTGCTAATGCTATTTGGTTACTACTTATATATTATAGTTGTAGAATTTATTCTACAACAAACTTATAAATTGGATATCTCACATTAGGGGATAGACTTGAACTCATGTAGGGTTAGCAAGAAATATATAGCCACCAGTAGTGGCAATATTTCATAATTAAGTTCTGATATGGCTAAATTATATTTACGCCTATAACCGCTAAAAGTGGTAATATTTCATACACTTATTGTGATTACAATTCGAGATATATTAGAGATAATTCTCTAAATTATGTGTATGCCTCAATTTGATCGTGAAGTCGCAATATCTTAAAAGAGGTTGTAAGCTATCTTATTTTGATATGCTTAAGGCACATTCAAATATGTTTCATTCCTGAAGAATGAGAACTTTTGATAAATGTTACAAATACAGCTCTATTCTCTAAAGTGAATGTCACAATATGTAGTAAAGCTTATAAATATGGACATGCTCTTGATTGTGAAGATGTTACGACTCATATCGAGAAGAGGTAATAATTGAGAAAAAAAATCTAAATATTCTATGCGAGAAAAGAAAATCTAAATATTCTATGTTTTACTCCCGAAGTAGTAACTCAGAAAGTTGCTCCCAAAGTAGCAAGCTTTGAACTCTACTCCAAAAGTAGTAGAACTTCAAACTCTACTCCTGAAGTAGTAGAGCTTTGAGCTCTACGTAGTGAATTTTTATCACTGCTCCTAAAGTAGTTAGACTCCAAATTCTACTCCCAAAGTAGTATAACTATGAGATCTACTCTCGAAGTAGTAGAACTTTGAGATCTACTCCCGAAGCAGTATATATTCTGAATTCTACTCCCGAAGCAGTATACATTCTGAATTCTACTCCCGAAAGAGTTAACCTCTGAAATCTACTCCCGAAGTAGTACAACTTTAAAATTTACTCTTGAAGTAGTAAGACCTTGGGATTTACTCTCGAAGTAATAAACCTTTAAAATTTACTCTCAAAGTGGTAAAACATTAAACTTTACTCCTGAAGCAGAATGAATTGGTAAAATATTTGAGAAATTTTCTGAAGTAATGACTTCTTGTGCTTGAGCAAAATAATGAGCTAAAGATGAACATTGTTTATCAAGCGCAATAATTTAGTTCATTTCCTAAAGCTAATGAAGATATACTACAATCTGCCTCCTGTAGAGATAAAATAACAAAGGAAATACATATGTATAAAAGTCATTGTAACACGTACCTGTCGTACGTAGAATATCTCAAATAAATTTATTAAGTATCATTTTAAAGCAAAAGTAAGCAGTGTAAAATGTTTCTACTATGACCACGTTGATACATTATGGTTAGTTGTTATTGATTTCCTCGAAGGAAATAACAATTAATGTATCTTTTCATGAAGGATGTGATTACTATGTGGTTTCCGATTTGGTACAAAATATTCAGATGTTAATGGTTAATCTCTTTGAAGGAGATATTTTAAATACTGAAGTTTAGAACTTAACGTTTACATTTCGTAATTTATAAATTTAAATTGTCTTTAAATTTCCATTTGATTATTGTTTTCTTCCACAACACCAGTAGTGACTAAACAAATTTTCTTTCATGATACGAGCAGTATCTAAGCAATATTTGGTAATACAAAACTAATATCAAGGGCTCTAGAAGAGATAATTGTTAGTTTACAAGATTCATGACACCAATAATATCCAAATAATATCTGATTATGGTAAATAAATTAAAGTCTCTTGAAGAGGTTACATATGATAGCACCATTCATCCTAGATCGTGATTGGTACTATCAAAACATAAATTATAGTAAACATGAAGTACTAGCAATAAAAATGGTTATCATATTGACACTACAAATGATTGGAAGATTGTACTTCAAGTTACTCCGGGTGAGAAATATGTATGTGAAATTTTACCCGAGCATGATAAAATCACATACCGCGAGAAATCAGAAGTTTATTGATATAAAATCTCATGCAATAGTAAATCAGAAGTTTACTAAAATAAATAGCACATGTCATAGTAAACTTGGAGTACAAATAATTTTATCAGTTGACATGACCTGGCTGTACTGATTTGAATTTGATGTGCTAATTGAGTATTCGGTGAATATATAGAAGAAGTAGAAGATTCTTCAAGATTTCTTTTGTGTTGCTTGTTCTCATGATAAGTTGATTAGACTAGCTAATGTTGGGACTGAATCTCCTAAATTTTGGAAAATATAAAAGGTGAATATGCGCCCGTTCACCTCCAATGTGATGTATTAAATAGATGCATCTATGAGACGGTCACATGTGCATTTATCATCAACCGGCAATTTGTCATTTACGAAGTTGCTTGCGCAAAATAATTGAGTTGGGAGCTTAATTTCCAGATTATGTAATCAAGACAATCCATATTGATAATGCTGGTTTATATCTAAGCTGGTTTGATGTTGAATTGTCTTTGATATATAGTTAAATCATTGCTTATGAGAACAAAGCTTCATATGGTGGTCTGAGATATTGATATATCACGTACAACACTTGTATGCTTCAGACCAATAAATTATAATAAATTCTCCCCTCACAATTGGTTTAAGGCCAGGAACCAGATATTACCAACTAATAGTTTTTATGTGCGGTGTATGATTAATGGAACTACCACGATGCACATAGATGAATATCTCCAAATGAGATGGAATATATGTTAGTTTTACTAACACAAGGGGGAGAGAATAAGCAGCTAAGTAATATGTTGTGAATTATCATCAGTATGATCCTCATTTAAAATATAATCGAAGTCAAATGCTGGAAGCATCTGCTGACCCAACTAATTTCATATTTCAACTGTAAATGCTCTTATTGAACGTCCCTGAAGGACAGAGTCTGCAACATGCATAAAGCATGGTAAACCAATCGGTTTCAAATACAGTAATCCTTGAAAAGGACAGGGGCAAATGATCAAAATAGTCATAATAAAGAGGCAATGTGCTCTTGAAGAGCCTACGACATAACACTTCATAAAAGTTCATGGGAGGTTCAGGTACCTGAAAATAATAAATTGATGAGATCTCAGTAAGTTATGTCGAATTGTGAACCGATATAAATGGTATCTCGTCAATGATCTCTTTAATACAATATAGCGCAATGTTGTGTAAAAGATTGTGAGGATCTAAATTCTACGTCTGTTAAATCATACTGACGTTGAAGTGATTTTCAAGTGACATGATGCATCCTGATAAGCATAAAAGTTTATTGGACCTGCAGTCCAGGCATCAGAAGATGTCGGGTCATTTAATACTAAATAAAAGTTGTCACAGCCTATATGGCTGACTTGACAAAATTTATATGAAAATTTTAGGATTAAAAATGCTTGAAGCATATACAAGTTTTTGATTTTTTTTTTTATAATCCTTAATATGAATTAAATGAATCAAGGTTGATGTACTGGAAACCCCTTAATGAATATTCATTGACGAAGGATACAAAGATGACTCTGTATACCCTTGTCTCTTTATAGTGATCAAAATCTTTCATATTGTTCTGCAAGTGGATGACTTGAATATTATTGAGCTCTTGAAGAGTTTCTAAAAGCAGTAGATTATCTGCTAAAAGAACTGAGAAAATTAAATTGGTTTTGAAATATCATATCTTGTGCAATTGATGCATTTTAAATATCTTGTTATAGCTATGGACATGATATAGTTTTTTTAATTCTACATGAAAATATTGAAGTAAGGTCAATTGCATCTTGCAAATGAAAGCCCCAACATGAATGTGTTTATCCTAACACAAATTGTCAAGCTTTTGAATATACCGGTTATTCATATGATCAACGTAAATGTTTGATCCAAACATGTTATTTATGCCCATGAGGGGTTACTGGCATACCATGTTCCACATGATAAGATAACAACAGTTTATAAAGCAAGCCAGGAATGGTCTTGACGTGATTCCAACAATATTATATATGACAACCATGCAACTCTATCAAGAGAATGGTGGCATATGTGATCAACTAGTTCGTTCAAATGATGATTTGAAAATTTTGATCAAAAGGCACTGCCAACCTCGACGAGCAATAAGTTGATATTCAAGATTCGAGTACAGCATCTTCAAGAATTATGTGATGCTTTAATCGGGGGGGGGGGGGGGGGGGGTTAAAATATGCGCTGCACTCTTTTTTCCTTAACCAAGGTTTTGTCCCATTGGGTTTTTCTGGTAAGGTTTTTAATGAGGCAACTGGAAATGCGTATTACCAGATATGTGTACTTTTTTTCCTTCATTAGGACTTTTCCCACTGGTTTTTTTCTAGTAAGGTTTTATCGAGACACATTATTTATTAATAAACATCTAAGAGGGAGTGTTATAAACCATTTGTCAAGTTGTATTTTAGATGTATTATTAATGATCATACAACTAGAAGTGTGCATTGTACCACTAGACTTAAAGTGATAAATACAACTTGCACTTGCAAGTTGTATCTTAGTTGCACCAAGTTGTGTCCAAGTTGTAGAACAACTTATACAAGTTGTGTATGTTATAGGTTTAGAGACAAAACTCTTCTATAAATAGGGAACTTTCTCTTCTCATTTGTAACACCAAGAAAAGTGATAATACAATCTCTCCCTCCTTTCTACAAAGTTATTGGTTTGCTTTTTTTATTTATTTGCAATTATAAAGTTTTATAACACTAACAATTTAAAAGGCCATTTTTAATATGAAAAAACTAATTCTTAATATCACAGGAATAAAATGACTCTTATATCTAAAAGAAATAGAAAGTGGATTTAAAAATTAAAGATTCTATGTACATATTGACACCGAATCATAGTTAGTTTGACCCGCTTAATCGGAATTCAGACAATTTTTTTGGGACGGGGAGTAAAACTTTGTTAAGAAATCTAAACATTCTAAAAGAAATAACGCTTGTAAAAGATGTATTTACTTACTTTTTTAGGATGGTTTGCATGAATCCTGTGATAAAAAAATTGTTTTATCATATTTTCTTTCAAATGTGTCATTGTCTATTTACATCCTATTTGGAGAAATTGATCACCGAAAATCATATTTTATTGAATTCAAATAGGATTCTCAAAATATTTTTCAATTTAACTTGCTTTTATTTTTTTAATTTAAAATATATTTTTCAATTTGAGTTTACTATACTTGACATTTATGTATAGTGATCAAGTTTTAGATAATATTTATTATAATTATTATTTTACACATATATTTAATTACCTGGAAGATTTATCTGACAAAAATTCATTACATATAAGGTAAAATTTTCATTGCACTTCAGCTAGAATACCCATAACGAAAATATTTTTTCTCTTGTCTCATTGTCCTCAATGTTCCCTTCCGTTGTATTTTCTCCTCCTAGTAATTTATTTCCAGCAATACTCTAATAATTTAAAAGGCCATTTAATATGAAAAAACTAATTCTTAATATCACAAGAATAAAATGACTCTTACATCTAAAAGAAATAGAAAATGGGTTTTCGTGTAATACATCCAAAATTAAAGGACCCCTATGTCTACACATATTAGACCTTGATAATCATGTTAGAGATCATTTTAAAGTGTTGGATTAAGTATAAATCCATTTGACTTATGTTTATCCTACAAGGGTAAGGATACTTTAGGAGGGGATAGTGTGTGGGTTATATTTCTGAATATTAAAGGACCAGAACAATTTCTAAATGGTAGTTGACTATAAATTATGTAGAGTATGAGTTGCTACATCTTTGAGGAAATATCTTCTGCCCATTGTGAGGAATTCATTAGTTCCTTTTTATTGGGAAGTGTTTTCTTTAGACAAATCATTCAACAATTCAAGGAAAAGAATGAACTCAGTTTGCATGAAAACATTACCAGAGACAATAGCATTGGATATGACCTTTGAACCTTTTATCGGATTAATAATTGTTTGCTCGTGTGTGTGATACCGTGTTGAGTTACTGGTAATTGTTGAATAAACTCTTGTATTTGAGTTCTTTGATCTTTAATGAAGTGACATTAGGTGTTTGTTTGCGTAGCTGTTGCTGCAAGTATATAAGAACATATATCGGAACTTGCCTTCTGATGCTTTTTTTTTTTTCAATTCAAATAATGCTGGTGTCATTGTGAATCCCAGGGGAGAAATGAAAGGTAAGCATATATTTACTTGTACAGATTGTTTTTCTGAGGTCATATTACCCTGATTTAACTTTCTTTTTGTTTAGTCACTAGCTTTATTTGAAGCCTTAATCTGCCTTTGTTAATGTGCTTGAGCCATTTGTCTTTCACTTCCCCAAGTCCTTTAGCTATCTTTTCATAATTTGATAGTTGATGGGTTCCTGATTAGCAAGAAAGGGTAAGTTTTGATATGACAAGCGGTTTAATGATCCATCAACATTAAAGAACTATGGATATGGGGCTTAATCCTACTTTTATAGTAGTTTAGAATTTAAAATTGTCTTGTATAAAATAGATAATTGATTAAACCAAATTTGCATATTCTGCCTTGGTTTATCGTTATTAATTGATTAAACAATCTAGCTAGCATTTTAAGAAGTATTATATTTTGTATATTAATTTTAAAAAATTACTTATATTCTTTAATAGTAAAATTTTGAATCATTTATTTGTTTAAATAATATTAAATTATAAGATAAACATTGATCCATGCTAGTTAATTATCATAATTGATAAAAAAAATATTGAACCTGTCACAACTAATTAAAATATAGTGATCATATCGATCTCTTCGAATAACTGAAACTTAACAATTCCATCTCACCTATTAGTATGAAAAAGATTCTATAATAATAAAACTGGACAAATACAATTCTTTTTAATTAGAAAGATTAAAATTTGAAAATACAATATAGATTTTGAAAATAGGTTGAAGTCACATACTTTGATTGTTTGATGAGGATTCAAGAGAATTTACCTTGATTAACTGGTTTAAAAAACATCAAACTTGTCACAATTAATACCAAAATAATTATTGTAATTGATCTTATGAAAAAGATTATGCAATAACGAAAATAGACAATGGGAAGTCATGACAACATGGTTCAAATTATGATATGTTAACCACCGGTGATAAGCCTATGCTTCTTCATCATCTTTTTTATTCGTCTCACTTTTCTTTTCTTAATCACATTAATAATCAAATCATAGGAAAATCATGATTAAACAATTGATTGATAGCCATGCATAACAAATCAGTTCATAGCTCTTGAAACTTTTAAAAATAAAAATAAAAAATACGAAGAGTAGCGTAATTAAGATCTTCAAAGAAAGAGAGACCAAAATCCTACCAGGACAATATTTTAGTGGAGTTGGGGACTCCTAAAATATGATTTTGGAAATAATAGGGTTTACTTATCGTCCTTCACGTTAAAACAAATAAGCAATAGGTTTAAAGTTTGAGTTATATTAGGAAGCTTTAATTTCATAAGTTTAATTATGGAATTAAACTTATATTTTCCAAAGTAAAAAAGACTCTAAAAATAAATAATTAAATAATAATTTGATGAAAATAGTAAATGACAATTTTTTCTATTGTAGAGTTTTTTATTGAAGAGCAAAATGTTCAATCAACATTTCTAAAACCCTTCGTGCTTTTAATATATTGTATAGATTACAGTGGGAGGTGGGGACACGGAACTTCTAGATTCTTACTGTTGTTTTTCTATATTATATGTTCGTTTTGTAACTTAGGGTACTGTCTTCTTTGAAATTTGGTTGATAATAAAATTTTCGGCAAAGGGTCATATATACCCCTGTACTATCCCAAAATAGTCGTGTGTATCCTCCGTTTGCTTTTTCGATGATATGTACTCCTGCCGGTAGCGTTTTGGTCATATATACTGTTATATCCCGTATTTTCATACGTCGAATTATTCTAAGCTAATCGACGTAAGTTTAAGGACGAGATTATTTTTGGGATATGAGACAAGGGCTTTTAAATCCCCGATTTTTTATTTTTTTTTTAGTACACGAATTGCTTGTAAATTTTATTTAGTATAGAAACAATATTTTGTGTGTACCAAAAGGGACTATGGACTAGTGCTACATCACATAATCATGGGAATGAGTATATGAAGTGTATTAAAAATAATTGGTATTAAAGTAAATTGAGATCAAAGAATTAATTATATGGGTAAATAGATTAAACATTAGAACACAATGGGAGAGTAAGGAGTTAATTATGGTACTATTAGAATTACGTGGATAAATTCATATGGATGATTAATTCCCATGTGAAACGTGGCAAGCATTTGGAAGAATGACTAACGTTATGCATAGTAGGTTGTTTACACGTTTTTTTTTGGGATAGGAAGTTAAGGTAGGCACTAAAGTGGACATATGGGGTAAGATTATTCTTAGTATATTCTAAAGAAAAGGGAAAGGAAAGATTAATAGAGACACAAGGGGCTGCTACGTGCAACTTTAGGAAGAAAACTATTGGTTCCTTTTCATATTTTTTTCTTTCTTTCTTTTCCTTTAGATGAAATATACATGTTGATTCCATTTCACTTCCATTTTAGTCGTTATATCCCTATGGAACGGTACTGTAGCACCCACCAATATATTGGAGATGATATACTGCTTCCCGAAAAGAATATACCAAGTTCAACTATTGAGGAAAACGTGAATAACGACGTAGAGTCGGGTTCCTCCGGGTGATAGTAAATCGGAGATTTTGAAGTAAGGTGGCAGAGGATCATTTCTTGGCATATAAGGTAAGATTTATTCTCTCCTAGGTATATTTAAATTCATCCCGGTATAGCTAAATTGTTAGATGGGAACAACGAAATTAATTGAGGGAAATCGGGTAAGTTATTATTGTAGTGTGGGCTGATTTGAGGTATATTTTTGAGTTGTTTATGGGCTGGATTTTAAAGATTTGATATGATTTCATTATTGTTGGTATTGTTGTGATAATCAGAGATTAATTGGAAGTTCGGGTTAGGCGAGTTATATAGGGGAAATGCTGCCCGATTTCCGTTAAGATCTTAACTAATCAGAACACTAATCAAGAAGTATGAACTAAGAAGTGATCCCCATAAGTGATTGGATGTAAATTTATAAGTTTGGGAAGTCGTAATTTATTAATAATAGTGTTACTCTCAAATTAAATAGGCTAAAGGGCGACGAAGCAAGCTTGGTTACGGTTGATCTACGACAGGTATGTAAAGCAACCCCAATTCTTCCCTTGGCATGCCCTTAATGTGTTAGGGTCGGATCCGGGCCTCGAAGGACCTCTTGGCCCTCGGAATCCGCAAGAGAAAATTTCAGTTTTTCCTTCAGTAGAATTGAACTACTTTGGTACACTTTTCTTGAAATAATGCAACTTTGCTCCAAATTACTTGGAAAGTCATAGAATGCTTGTAGAACCTTCTTAGGTGATACCATAAGCTTAGAGGGCATAATTTGAGCCCGTCGCCTTATTTGTCCCGAGGCGGGCCCACTATTCCCGGTTTTGCCCTTAATGTGCTAAAGCTTCCTTTTTAAGCGATTTTTGAAAGAAATGTTTTGATTACCCTACTAACCGCATAACGAATATTGTTTTAAATATTCTATTAAATCTTATAAATTATTTTGACACTCGGAATGACTTCAGGGAGGTTATATTTCTGTAATTTATTATGATACCCGAAATGCATCTATTATGATTCCGTCCGTCTTCATTGGATTTGTTTATCTTTGATATGCCTCTTCGAGTCTTTGAAAACAATTATGGTATTTTTAAATTGCATTAGTCTCTCACTACTCTATTCGTGGATGCCCCAATGTTTCCCACACTGAGCCCGGGCCAGGATATGTTGTCAAGCGTGATTCTCTGCATTGTTCGCCGCGTCCCGATGTGAGGGGGCAGGTATACGCGTACATGGGTCTGTGGAGTATGATGTGCCATGTCCGCCTATTCTGATATGATCTGTTATGGCCATTTTGATATGACATTTTATGATACGGGGCCACGCCCCTTTTTCTGATTCCTCTGTATTGTGGCACCAGTGTCGGGAGGGTGGCCACGTTCTGTCTGCCGAGTCCCGTGGCAGGGGCCGGATATGATATGACATATGTTTCTGTACACATTCTGTTTGTTTTGGAAATATGCATCTGACACTCTGGATTTTGTACTCACTTTCTGTAATCGTTATGATTTGACTTCTGTGATTCCGCTTTACATATTCAGTACATATTTCGTACTGACCCCCTTTCTTCGGGGGCTGCGTTTTCATGCCGCGCAGGTACAGACGACAGGTTCGCTGATCCACACGTTTAGGATCCCATTTCTGCTATTTTGGGGCGCTCTCTTCTTCAGAGCCCATCTTTTGGTACAGTCTGTCACTGCTATCTGGATATGTACATTGTTCTGGGCATGACGGAGCCCTGTCCCGTCTTATGATTATGTTATGTTCTGTAGAGGTCTGTGGATATATCTGTGTGGGTTCTGTACATATGTTTGGGATACTTTGTTCTATGATGGCCTTATCGGCCTATGTGTGCCAAGTCTGCTTTTTATGCTAAATTCTGTAGCGTCCACTAATATTATTATTATATTATTTTGTGAATATGCTAATTTGGGTATCGGGTACGTATAGGTGCCCAGCTAGGGCACTGGTCGCGGCCCACGGGGTTGGGTCGTGACATATACCCCCGCGTCTAACGGTTCCGTTTAACAGGGACACGTGGCACGATCTCAACGGCTCCAACCATTTTCTTTTTTATTTAATCTAATTAAACTAGAAAAGGGCTATTTCTTAAAAATGTGGCTATTTCTGAAATTCAAAATGTGGGATTTCTTCTTCTTCTCCAACTAATTTGCAATTGAAATTCACCCAAAAACCCACCGAATTCTTCGCCAAATTATCCCAAATTTCAGATATCAATTCTTCAAGATTTAATCGATCTTTTTCAATAACATTCACTAGAAACAAAGCTCATTTGAAGAAACCCAAAACTTGAACTTGAAGCTTCAAGTTTCATTAATGGCTGTCCATGGAGTTTTTGTTTTTTCTTTATGTTCCAGCTTTTCAAGACAAGCTTTAATTACAATTTTTAGATTCAATTATCAATACACAATTTATTCCGACAAATTTTTCACCATTTTGATTTTTTTTTTCGGCCACCATTTTCATATATTCATATGCAAGAATCTAATTGTAGAGTTCATGAACCTTATGGGCAGATTTCAAAGTGAGTTTAATTTTGGATCCATGAATATACCGTTGCAGTCGTCGGATGCCGATGGTGGAGCTTCACCGGAGATTAGACTTTCTAATTTTCAATTTTTTATTTTGTTTGTGTTTTTTTTAATGATAATTTAGATTAAATAAAAAAAAGGTTGGAGCCGTGAGATCGCGCCACGTGTCCCTGTTAAACGGAATTGTTAGACGCGGGGTTATATATGACCAAAACGCTAACGGCGAGGGTACATATCATCAAAAAAGCAAACGGAGGATACGCACAACTATTTTGGCATAGTACAGGGGTATATATGACCCTTTGCCGTAAATTTTTTATCAATATGTTCTTAAATATTTTACCTTCTCAAATAAATATCAAGACAAGTAAGGTATAAAAACTACTAATACACGAAATACTCTTTTTTGTAATATAAAATGTGGGGTAAATGGCATTTGTAGTCCTTGTGTTATTACTAAATTGCCTTTTTTGATCCTTGTATTATTCGATGTTCTCATTTGACCTTTAATTAAATAGATGGTGCAATTTTAGTCCCTAAACTAACGGATGCTTAACTGAATTAAATAAGGCTAATTTTGTCTTTATCACCTCCTAAAAAGTACCCAAAGAGAAAAGAGATTGCTTCTTTCAGCATCACTTTGAACTTTGAAGAAGTACCTGAGTATCGGAGGAAGCTAATTCTTTGCCCTAATTGAGGATTCACTTCCTAAAAGCTGGTGGATGTTGAGGATGGAACGTACGATTTGTTATCTACTTCTTTTGTTAACATTGTACTTCAATTTCACATATTTTTGCCTTGGGTATATTCTTTCTTTTGTATTTTTAAATGACCTTGAAATATTTCATTTTCTACCGAGTTCATCTACATATGAAGTCTCTCTTCTTCGACATTGATTACTATTTCAATTCATTTTATCTTGCGTAATTGACATTCAATTTTTGTCTGTTAATTACTGATGTTATCTCCTATGAACATAAATCAAATAGGTGGATGTTAAACAAGCGTAAAACAAGGAAAGAAAGACAATTTTTAGTACATAGATGCTACTAATTTCAAGGAATTCAAGTGGGATTTCATCAGATCTAAAAAGAATTATTTTCAAAATTATCATGTTTTTGAAATACATTAGGGAAATTTCTAATCCATCCGGCTGTCATGGTCAATTGGACATGGTGAAGGGATGCTCCTGATGTGGTGGTGAGAAGGGTTAGAGGTCTTTTGTTTTTATTTTTGTTTGTTTTTGCTTTTTCAAACTCCAAATATGATGGCATAAGGTGGACATTTTAGTAATTGCAGAAATGAAAGTTAACGTCTGTTAGTCAGAGGGACTAAAATCACACATGTGATACAATTGAAGGTTAAATGTCATACATCGAATAATACCGGGACCAAAAGCATAATAAAGCAATAATTCGGGACCAAAAATGTCATTTTCCCTAAAAAGCAATACTTGTTCATAAAAGAAATTTTTTATTGTGTAAGACAGTCTCAAATAAGGTTATAATCTTGTATGTTGGTATCTAAATGTATGATAGAATCTCAAGTTTTAGGGAACTCCTAGGTTAGCATTGGAGTGCTATGGGTTTCATTAGAGGATTCACATAGTCGACTCCAACTACAGTGACATTGAGGTGTAGTTGATTGGTGTTCTGCTAGTTAAGATGAGATACAAAATTCAAGGCCAAATGATATAAGCTCTATTGATGTTGTACAAATGCCTCAAATTTTATCATGCACACTAGTTTTTGGACATGTATGTCCATCATGTTATTTGACACGACCCAAATAGCCATGAGTGGCACCCACCCAAATCCCCCAATGGGCGAACCATCTACTTAACAAACCATTATCAAATTACTTAGCTAAATTCTAAGCATTCAAGGATATAACAAGTATAAATATCTCCAAAAGTCTAGTCATGCCATAATTAAATAAAATCTGTGGAAGTCTAAACTATTACAACCCCAAAATCCGAAAGTCATCGTACAAGGACTCTAACATAACTGTCTAAGAAAGAACCACTGCAACAAAAATAA